>NW_028317716.1:300000-600000 GCF_055824585.1 Amblyomma mixtum
GCCGCTCTGTGGGCTCGGTAGCTGTGTGTCAGCACAGACTACTAATCCTCTGCTTTTCGCAATGCAGGTTAGTAACAAGTTTTCCCTATTTGCTAAAAAAACCAGTAACTAATTTTTAATGCAGCTGCCGAGCCCTCAGTGCTGCTGTAGTATTGTTGCCGAGTGTTCACGTGTTCTCCGTTTTCTTTTACTATTGTCAGGCGATGTCGAATCTAACCCAGGCCCCGACCGTTACGATTGCATACTTTCCGAGCTCCAAAAACTAACTACCGGGCAAGCTACATTAATTTCCGATCTACAGGACATTAGAGATCAACTAAACACTACCGAAACAACCTTGACCGACTTAAACAAGCGCATGGACACCCAGGAATCACACTACGCCACACTTTCCACACTTCATTCTGAGATAGACGCCTTGAAAACTTTAAACACCAAACTTACCTGCAAGATCGACAAACTTGAAGCACGCATCGACGGTGCAGAAAATCGCTCTCGCCGTAACAACCTCATATTTTACAATATTCCTGACACTAACCCCACTGAAACGTATGCGGACTCGGAAGAAACAGTCATTCGTCATTGCTCCACTGAACTAGATTTTGCCATCGAACCCAATCTAGTCGAGCGTGCTCACCGCCTCGGGCGCCACTCAACTGATCGCACTAGTCCAATCATCGTTAAATTCACCTCATCGAAAACTAAAGAAAGCATCCTTTCTTTAGGTACTAAGCTTAAAGGCACCAACTACAGTATTGGTGAAGACTTCTCCCTTCCCGTTCGTAACGCCCGCAAACATCTTGTAACCTTTGCAAATCAGTATTCGATAAGTTCTCCTTGCGCTTCAAAACATTACATATTGGCCCCAACGCTACATATTCGATGAATCATCACAAACAGTAAAAGAAGTGAAATAGCAACCATCTCAGCACCTATCGACAGATCATTCGAAGCATGCACAGCAAGAAGCACTTTCATTGTCAGCAATCTTTACTAACGTGCGGAGTTTCATTTCAAAGCGTGACATTATTTCCCATATTGTCACTTCATCTGCTAGCAATGTACTAGTCTTGACGGAAACCTGGCTGAACAGTGACATTCCTGATAGTGAGGTCCTTGCTGACTTGCCTAATTTCAGTGTTTTTCGGAAAGATCGCCCAGATCGAAGGGGAGGGGGGTACTGATTGCAACCGCTCGGGATCTATCATGCTCAGCTGTTCACCTTTCATCAGATATATAAATATTATGGGTTTTATGCCATGCTTCACCTAAATCAGTTGTGATTGGCGTTTGCTACAGGCCTCCTAGCTGCCCAGACTTCCCTGGAAAACTTCATAACGCATTAAATGAAATTAAAGCTAAGCACCCTAACACCTGCACTCTCCGATTCGGAGATTTCAATTTTCCGAGCATTGACTGGCATAATCTAACAGCTACAGGTAATAATGAATTTCTAGACGTATGCCTTAATTTTAACCTCGTTCAAACTATATCGGAACAAACCCGTGTAACTGCAGACTGCGCTAATATCCTGGACCTAATATTAACGGATCATCCTGAATGCGTTCATTCCGTCACGTATCTACCAGGCGTCAGCGATCACCACGTCATACATGCCGGCTTCACGATTAAACCGTCCTTACGCGTAACTACTAAACGAACTATCCGACTGTACGATAAAGGAAACTACACAGCAATAAATAATGAACTTCGCACATTTTTACCAGTATTTCAATCCAGCTTTCATCAAAGATCCATCCATGATAACTGGTCCTTGTTTAAGAGGAAAATCGACGATTTGGTCGACAGGTTTATTCCAAACATAAATATACGATATAACCCTCAAAACCCATGGTTCACAAATTCACTGAAACGTCTTGAAAATAAAAAGAAGCGTCTTTTCCGATCAGCCAAGTTGCTTCGTAGTCAGAACGCTTGGAACAAATATTATGCAGCCGAAAAAACTTATTTATCAAGTATTCGAGAAGCCAAACGCACTTTCTTTAACTCCGATCTGCCTAAAATGTTGTCAACTAACCCCCGTAGGTTCTGGCAAGTCATTAACCCCCAGCACACACGCACTGTTTCCCTCACTGATGCTTCGGGTGCAACTGTCTCTGAAACTGAATGCACCAACATGTTCAACACAGCCTTTTCATCCGTGTTTACTAATGAAACAGAGCCGACATTTCCTCCAAACCCCCCAATTATTCAAGATACTGTGCCTCCTCTTATATTTTTTTCTGCAGGAATTTTGTCACTAATAGAAAACATTAAAAAATCATCCTCTGCTGGAATTGACAATATCAACGCTAAAATACTGATTAATACCAAAGATATATGTTCATCTCTGTTGTGCTTGTTATTCGCTCAGTCACTCTTCACAGGTCAACTGCCCATAGACTCGAAAAATGGGAAGGTCGTTCCAGTCTACAAATCAGGTAACAAGAACTTCCCGCTTAATTACCGTCCCATCTCTCTAACTAGTATTCCCTGCAAAATCATGGAACACGTCATCTATACCCACATCATGACATTCCTTGATTCGAATAACTTCTTCCATTCTGCTCAGCACAGGTTTCGCCGGGGTTACTCCTGCGAGACCCAACTTGCCACATTCATTCATTATCTCCATGCTAACCTTGATTCTAATCTACAAACTGATATCATTTTTCTAGATTTCGCCAAAGCCTTTGATAAAGTACCCCATAAACGCCTGCTGATAAAACTTTCTCGATTAAATTTGCACCCCCATATTTTGAAGTGGATCGAAGAATTTTTGACTAATCGTTCGACGTTTGTCTCCGTTAACAATAAAAACTCTAACTCACTCTCAGTAACGTCGGGCGTCCCTCAGGGATCTGTGCTGGGCCCACTACTGTTTCTTATATACATTAATTAACTGCATTCAAATGTAACATCTAACATACGCATGTTCGCTAACGACTGTGTACTTTATCGTGCTATTCTCACCAGCGCTGACCAATCTTCTCTTCAAAATGATCTTAATGCCGTTCAAGAGTGGTGTAATAAATGGCTAATGGAACTTAACCCACGTAAGTGTAATCTTTTATCCATTAGCCGTCGCCGTAATCCTTTAACCTTCTCTTACGTAATATCTGAAGTTCCCGTACAACTAGTTCAATCATACAAGTATCTGGGCATAACTATTTCTAGCGATCTTTCTTGGAGCCTGCATGTTATAGATAGATAGATAGATCTTTATTTAGACAACAAGGTCTCGGATGCAGGGGCAAAAGGCAGATGCACTCTGCCTGACGGGGCCCAAGCACCCGACACAATGCTCACGACAAGCGGCAAAAGAAGCAAGAGCTTCATACACTCTCATTAGAAAAAACAACACATAATTATACAAGGTAAAAGTAGGAGGAAGGTGCATACTTTTGCAATGACATAATTAAAGTAAATATTTACAAGACACATCACAACAAGAAAAACACGAGAATTCAAAGAGTTGACGGAAAAACAGGGACATCAAGAATTTTCATCATTCGGGCGAGAAAGGAGGTAAGCTTTAGCATTTCTATTGAATGACTTTTGGGAAACAGATTTCTGAATAATTTCTATGGCCTGTGTATGTTTATTTAGAAGACTGGGAATTAAATATGAAAGCATTTCGGTTCCATAGTTAGTCCTTACAAATGGTACTCTGTAACTGACGTGCCTTAATTTATAAGGCGCGTCACTACTAGAGTTTAATTGAACATATTTAGTGGGATGATGTTTGAAATCGTTAAACACATAAGAAAGCAGTTTCAACTCAAATAATTCATTGACTTTTAGAATAGAATGCTTAATGAAGTACAAACCTGTATGATCATTGTATGCAAGGTTTTCGACATATCGTATTGCTTTTTTCTGTAATGTTATCAGCCTCGTGAGGTTAGTTTTCGTTGTAGATCCCCAAACAAGTAAACAATAATGAAGATGTGATTGAATTAGGGTATAATATAACTGCCACTTCAGCCATTTCGGAACAAGGTCTCGAAGTTTATATAACACACATAATGACCTTGATATGCTGGCATGAATCTTATTAATATGCAGGGTCCAACTCAAGTGTTCTTCAAAGATTATGCCTAAAAATTTGTAGGAAGAAACACGCTCAATTACGCTATTTTTGAATGTAAGATTAATTTCACTGTTATCAGGCTTGTTACGTGCCTTAAATACAATAAGCTTTGTTTTATTAACATTTAACTCTAGTTTATTTATATTCAACCATAAAGACAATTCTTGTAACCATTCATTTGCCTCAGCCTGAATATTACTAAGATGCATGCCAGAAAAAAATACACTGGTATCATCTGCATATAAAATTATTGTGGGAGTTCGAGGAATGGCTATTATATCGTTGATATAAAGAATGAAAAATACTGGACCCAAAATAGACCCTTGTGGGACACCGTATATTAATTGACCAGGTTGTGATTGATGACCATTCAAACATGTATACTGAACGCGACCGGAAAGATAAGTACGGATCAGATTTAAGGCAACTCCTCGAATGCCGTAAAAAGGTAGCTTATAAAATAAAATATCATGTTTAACTGAATCAAATGCCTTCCTGAAATCTAAAAAAAGTCCAACTGTAAATTGTTTGTCATCCATATTAGAAAATATTCTTTCCTTTATACTAAGCAATGCCATTTCTGTTGACTTCTTCTCACGAAATCCGAACTGTTCGTTAACAAAAATTTGTCTGTCGTCAAAGAACTTACACAGTCTGATTTTGATCAAATATTCCAGCAGTTTAGAAAACAAAGGGAGTACAGATATAGGTCTGTAGTTGTTTATATTGTCATAAGGGCCACCTTTGTGTAAAACAACCACTCTGGCAATTTTCATACCATCTGGAAAAATACCTTGAACTAACGCGTTGTTACATATATGCTGCAAGGGCAAGCTAATTAGATCGGCAACAGCAATAATAGGCTCGGCCTTAATTTCTTCTGCGCCTGCCGCAGTGGATTTGTCTAGGCTTCTAAGAAATGTGAATACTTCATGTTCGCTGCAAGGATTCAAGAATATGGACCTACCAATTGGAGAGGCAATATACTGAGCAATTTCATGATTTCTATCCTGCTTCTGAGATGATTCGCCAGAGGATAGGAAATGAGCATTAAACTTGTCTGCCAAAGCAGCGCCACTGTATTCAACACCATTGAATGTTAATGTGCTGGGAATATGGGTTGTCGCCCTTCCCATGAGGTCGCTCAAACAATCCCATATTTTCTTAGGGCAATTGGAGACTGCTGAAAATTTATTCTGATAATACTGTTTCTTAGCTTTTTTAATATCAGAGCCTAACTTATTTCTAAGTTTTTTGTATTCCTTAAGTATGACTGGATCTTTTGATTGGATGAATTTGTCAAAAAGCCTGTCACGGGTTTGAATTCGTCGATATAACTCTCTCGTAACCCACGGCTTTCGAGACTTTTTGTGAGTTTTTCCCACTGTCAAAGGAAATGCGGTATCATATTTGCTTTTTACTAACTGAAGAAAGGTATTGTACGCTATACTAGGATTTAACTCATTGTAAACTTCGCTCCAGGCAGTGCTTTCCATCATGGATCTAAACCTAGCTAAGTTTTCTTGATTGAAACTGAGATATACTATCTGGGGAGTTGGTACTTGCTTCCTTTTTTTTATCGCCCGAGGAAAAAAACAGAATATAGGCAGATGGTCGCTCAAATCAAATGTAAGCACACCTGATAGCACTCTTGATAACTCATGATTTGTAACACATAAATCTAATAATGAGTCCCTCTCTAAGGTTATTCTTGTTGGTGACTGAATAACATTGGTGCAGAGAAATGCATCAATGGTTTCACAAAAAAGACGTCGCGGGGAGCTGTTTGTCAAAAGATCAATGTTAAAGTCTCCAACCAAAACAACAGGGATATTTACGATACAAGCATATTCAAGAAGATCACGCACAAACTTGATAAATTCGATACTTTCACTAGATGGGGGCCGATAAATGCAAGCGATCAGTGTTCCATGACATTTTATAGCAACCGATTCGTAGTGGGTATCGACAAGAGAAAAATCTGATAAAACTTCATAGTCAAGGTTTTCTTTAACATACAATGCGACGCCACCTCCTCTACGGTTTTCTCTGAACACGCCTTCAAACTTGTAGCCACGAAAGAAGATAACATCATTTTGATTTGTGAACCATGTTTCGGTGTACGCTAGTATATCAAATCTGTGATTCAGGGAATCCAAAGCTGATTGCATTTCAAAGTGCTTATTTTTTAGACTTCTAATATTCACATGAAAGACTGACATCCTGTCATTTTCGTGAACAAGACAACTGCGCACCGCAGAGTTAAAAGATAAAGCATTGTAGTAAAGAGGCTTTGTTTGTGATGCCATCAAAGAAAAATAATGAAAAAAAACTGATCAGTAAGGCGAAGTAGAGGCGGTGCCTGCTCAGATGATATTTTCCAGGTCAGCAACACACGCGATCCGTATTGCCGTTTCACCCTGGCACTTGCGTACAAAAAGCTTTCCATTACTGTGCCAAGCATATTCGTACTGCTTTTCTGTGGCCCTTGTCCTCATCATCCACATGAGCTTTTTGTTCTGCGCTGTTAAATTGTCAAGAAAGTACACTGTGGATTCAGCTTCCCGCATACTTTGCTTCTTTGCCATCCATTGGTCCTTCATTACACGTGAGGAAAAGCGAACCAGAACTGCCGGGGTTTTGCCACGTTTAGCGGGCAGTCTATGAAGGCCTTCAACGTCGTGCTCAGTCAACTGAGGAAGCTCTAGGTCCTGGGCTATAGCATTGATTTTTTGGAACAAGTTTTCATTTTTGGTTTGCGCAAGTCCATGTACTTCCAAGTTATTCCGCCTGCTGTACTGTTCCAGACTGTTTATTTGCTGTCGTAGTTCGCAGACTTCGGTGTTAGTGTTCTCTGACTGAATCTGTGCCTCAATCTTTTCAACCCTTTTCGATAAAGTGACAATCTCAGTGGACTGAAGCTGCATTTTGGCCAGCACTTCATCATACTGATCTGAAAGATGCTGAACAGACTTTTCCATACTTTCCACTGTCTCTTTTACCTGGACAAGGATATCTAACTTCTGTTTGATTTCCGGTAGTTCACAGAGCTTTTTGTTGATTTCCATTAGCATCCTTTCTGTCAGAGACTGCTCCTTCTGTACCTTTGTTACAATGTTTGAGCCTCGAGCAGCTGAAACTACACATGTTTGACACTTCCAACTTTTTTTATCGATATCTGTCATTGCTTTGTAGGCAGCTTTCGTCGTATTAGAACAAGCGCCTAAGTGGTAACCGTATCGGCATTCTGAGCAGGTAAGGGACGAGCCCTCTGCTGGAAGTGGCTGATTACAAACCAGGCATATATCACAAACAGGATCACCCATAGCACTCGCGATGGAAAAGCATGCGGCACAGTAGAAAACAACTACAGCAACAGCACAGACTCAAGCATCGTCAGCAAACAAGACATTAGGTTTCCTAAAGCGCCATCTTCATCATGCTCCCCATCATGTCAAGTTATTAGCTTACAAGTCATTAGTCAGGTCCAAACTAGAATTTGCGTCGCCCATCTGGAATCCTCATCAAGCATATCTCATCAATGCCCTCGAATATGTTCAGAATCACGCTTCTCGTTTCATTAATTCATCCTACTCTTATGGCATCAGTGTTTCGTCCTTAAAAACAGCATCCGGATTATCACCCTTATCGCTCCGCCGTCGCATTGCCAGCATGTCTTTATTTCACAAATTCTTCCACAGCCCCCCTATGCACATCGCACCTTATATTCTTCCACCCGCACGCATATCTCACCGCACCAGCCATCACCTACAAGTTTCCCGTCCACGATCACGCACCGTCACTTTTTCTAATTCCTTCTTTCGTCGTGCAGCCGCAGACTGGAACGGCCTTCCAAACAACGTTGCCATCATCACCTGCCCACGACTTTTCACTGATAATGTAGAACGTTTCCTGTCATTGTGAATTTGTGCTTTTATTCTTGCCACCTTTTATGTAACACCCCATTTAAGGGGCCTTTAAGGTAATAAAATGAAATGGAATGAAATGAAACTTGAGAGAAGGTTTATTTTACGCATTTACAGTGTAAATGGGAGTCCTCTGGTCACAAAAGAACATCTCTTTAAGTACCCTTCACATTCCCCAGATTTCTGACTTGTAAATAAAGTTCGGAAAACGTTCTCCAATCAGGTGGACAATTGTGGGCATTGGCGGTCGCACCCACATCAGGGGGCGCTGCTGGTCTCTCTCGCTCTCTTGCGGATCGGTCGATGGGAAGGGGAAAAGCCAGCAGTCATCTAACACGGTCGTGTCGAATTGGCAGGTTCCGCGCCTCCGTGGGAAATAACTGCTACGCCGTTTCCCAGCCGGTGGACAGAGGGAAAGACATGTCATCGAAGACTGTCGTGTCGACTTCAGCACTATGTTAAGGACTGTGTCTCTGTGGGAAAGGAATGACACACGTGCTGACATTGGTGGCAAAAGAGCTCGCATATCTGGCTGATATACGCTTTGCTAGCGCATGGTTTGACGGCGTGTTGGTCTTGATGTCGATATAAAACCACCTTTCCTTTCTGAAATAAACCAGTGTTGGAAGTTAGCGCCATGTGTTGTCTGTCTTTTTGTGACCTTGTCTCTTTGCGCTACGTTTTTACCTGTCAAATATGAGCCACACGCCGAAGCTTTTACCCTTCTCAATGACACACCGTTTCCCAGCCGAAGGCTGTCGTGTCGACTTCAGCACATTGTTAAGATCGGTGCCTCCGTGGGAAAAGAATTGCACTCCGTTTCCGAGCAGGGGAATGAAGGGCCTTGGACTCGCCCGTCAGAGGTCCGAAACGCGGGACCTCTGTCAATGTCGCAGTCGCCTTTCAAGTAAGATCAATAGCTTGACCCTTCACCGCATCACTTAGTCCGGCGACCCGAGGGCAGACTGGGCCACCTGACGCCGCCGTCGCTGCTGTTTCTGCCATCCCCAGTCCACGCCGATCCTTTGTTGCACGACTCAAGTCTTCGTGGATATCCGCCCCGGCCCGTGTTGGCCGAACTCAACAATGCAGGCGTTGCTAGATGGGGGCTCCATGCCTATGCACGGCGCCGCATCCATGGCTCAGCGTATCGTCTTATTCCGCTGAAACGAAACGACACCCGTAGTGGCGACGTGCTGTTTGTAATTAAAAAGTGCTATTAAATATAAAAGCACTGGTCCGGGCCTAGGCTATGACCTGTCATTGCTAACTAGACGAACGCCATTTATACGCCGTAAAAATCTGTAATAGCAAAACTAATAAATTTTTTTTGGTGCAATGTCATGGTGCATATACGGGCCTGGTTTCTGTTCACTTCAGAAGACAATTAGACCAAAACTAAGGAATAGGCAGAAAGAAAAGGGGGAAATTAATGAAGGGAACAAAGAAAAAAATACTGCCCTTTTTTTTTAACAAGCATAGATATGTAAGATAAAAGGCTTCACGCCTTTCTAGCTGCGTGTAGTGAAAACATTTGGTGAGTCGTTCAACACACTTGGCACATAAAAAGCACGTACAAATTCACCAGCTATTGTTTGCACTCGGGGCAAAATGAATCCATCGCGTGGACGTAATGCTCGAGCGGGAAGATATGGGGGAGAAGTCCTTGCTCCATAGGTGCAACGTGAATGAAGGCATACGAGAGCACGAGAAACGACCGGAATTGTTGGCTATTGGCAAACCAAACATCAACGCGCGGGCTACAGTTTTCAGTAAGCAATCAACCTTGTTGCACCACTACACATAGCAGAATTAAATGGAAAAAATATATACCGCAGCACACTGTACGCCATTGCCTGTGCTATTATCTTCCTGATGTAAATTGTGCGTAACGCTTTAATAGAGTACATAGCAGGCAAGGTATTTCGCACAGCCTTTTACAAGCGTTAGCCGAATGTCTGTTCCAGGATATTGTGGAATCGCGATGAACACTAATATAATTCACATTTGAAATGTATGGAATAGGAGAGCAGGCACAATTGCAACATTGATGGGCATGAAGAATCACTGGAGTGGTGACAGGAACTCTCAGGGGATTGTGGAACCAAACTAATCTAGTTTTATCTTGGATAGCGATAATTTAGTTACTACAGTACCAACTCATGATATTTACAGTGCCAATTTGTAATTCAACCGCGGCCTGATCGTAATTAGTCTGACACTATACTGAAAGCGTGTCATCTGCGCACTTTAATGACCCGTCTATAAAGAATGGCCTGACTGATGTCGTCAACGTTATAATTGAATAAAAGAGGGGCTAAAATCGATCCCTGCGGAAAAACAGGTGCCATCTGTGTGGGCTTGCATTTAATATTTTCGATAACTACCACTTGGGTTGGACCATACAGTTAGATAGAGAGAGAAAAGGACGGAAAGGCAGGGAGGTTAACCAGGCGATGCCCAGTTGGCTACCCTACACTTGGGGAGGGGAACAAAGCGGAAAATGAAAAAGAGCGGCAACGAAATGAGTTTTCTAAGTGTCCAGCGACCACTATGTCACGGGGACAGAGGGCGCGCACTGAAAACTTGAAGGTTGTAGACGAGAATACAACTCCGATTCCTTTAAGAATCTCAGGAGCGCTATTACCACCATACAAATAAATCTCAAGGAAAGTCATGAAGGGCCTTCGAAAGCCACAGCTATGGAGTTTACGATGTAATATACTATGTTTCACGGATTCAGAAGGTTTTGATATGTCTAAAAACAATGCACTTCGAGAGCATTTTGTTGGAAATCAGTTAGTTCAGCTAATGCAAAACAAGTGCCGCGCCCGCAAGTAAATCGAGTCAAGTCAAGTCGTCTTTATTTACATCAGGACAATGTGTGTAGGCCCGGTAAAAAATTGAACCACATTCACTTGAAGCAGCCCGGGCCCGTACAAGGCAAGACACTATGGAAACGACAGAGCATGGTGGATAAGTCATGTACTATCACGATGAAAAGAAACGCGAACAAAGCGGAGCGCCTAGGCTCCGCTCTGTTCGCATTTTTTTTTCAACACGCCTTAACTTCGGTGGTAGTAAAAAGATGCTAGAGTTGTCCGTGATGCATTCCAAGAAAACTCTAACAACCTTTCCTTACAACCCAGACAAAAGCGCCATCAAAAGATATTTGAACAGTGGAGTGCTTAGGCGCCGCGCTGTTCGCCTTTCTTTCCACCGTGATAGTATACTACAGATTAGCTTGGCGTAAAGGAATATGAATTCAACAACAATTAACAGCGCGGGCACATCTGGTAAGAAAAAAAGAAACAAAATTCAGGAAAAGAAGATTGCTAAGACTATTTTAGGTCATATTAGGACGGCAAAATACACTCAAACGTTTAGCTCAGCAAAAAAAAATAGAATTTCTTACCTCAGCGCAGATACCAAAAGATACATGAAAGTCACCGTATCAGCGCGTCACGAATTTCACGCGGGCTGCGCGTTTCCACAGGTAAACCTTTACTCAGAATTTTATTTAATAAATGCGGAAGAGCAAAGCGCTACATCAAACGTCCGCATTCTGTGCGGGAGAAGGGTATACACGAAAATGATTGATTGGGAAACGCATATCCTGTAAATGTTGCTTTCAGGCAAGACAGTTTTAGAAACTTATTTTCGTGGTAAGCGATACATTTTCACAATTATATTCGTATAGGTCATGAACTGGTGTGATGCGAAAGCGAGCAAACTATTCCTCTGTGTGCGCATCGTAATCCACATTTGCTATGTGTCGGGCAGCTTTCTTTTGGAGCATGAATATTAAGGCGAAAGCTTGTAATGGCTCATTCTCCCGTCCGTCCGGCGGTACATCCAGCGCAAGCTGTTAATCAAACGGATGACGGGTGTCCACCGAGATACGTGAGACAGTCGCTGCGTAATTTCCTTTCCTGAAATACAATTTTCATCTTGTTCATTACGGCCTCTCTTCTTTCAC
Organism: Amblyomma mixtum; assembly: GCF_055824585.1. Classification (NCBI taxonomy): domain Eukaryota; kingdom Metazoa; phylum Arthropoda; class Arachnida; order Ixodida; family Ixodidae; genus Amblyomma; species Amblyomma mixtum. The sequence continues at coordinate 311,999 of NW_028317716.1, forward strand.
TCAGACTTCCTCCCTTCCTGTACAAATTGTTGACAGGTGTCCACCGAGATATGTGAGATGGTTACTGCGCAATTTCTTTTCCTCAAAAATGAGTTGCGTTCGAAGGTGTTTCCAACAGGCAAGGCATCGCGCCGAACGGGCGATGGCGTTCCGTGGACTCCCTGGCTGCGCTGCAACACGCTGTCGTGTTACACTCCTAAAGACGACGCTCAAATGTTGTTAATTAGTAATTATTCATTCAGCAATAATTACTCATTGATTAATGATTAGTTAGTACTTAGTAATTAGTCCTTAATTAGGTGTGACGTCACCAGTGCCAAAGAGACAGTCAAAGTGGTGGGTTAAACGCTTTAGCTACGTTATCAAGTTGGGAGGACTGGGAGGTCGTGCTCTCGTCTCCGGGCCCGCCATCGCAGCCTGCTGCGGTGCTTCGGGGTGCCGACGTCATGGACAAACACCACATGAACGTTCCGACGTAGAGTGGGACCGTGCGGTGGTCCAGGGACCCAAGGGGGGTCTAAACACACTTGCCGTAATAAAGATTTTCTCTCTCTCTCTCTCTTAGCTCTACGCACTTTAGACACGCAAAGTGCCCACTGACTTTATTTTATTTGTTTGCCTCCGTTGCATTTCCCCTACCAAGAAGCAATAGTTTAGGTTAGATAAAAACAGTGTATTGTAAATCATTTTTATAGACGTTGGAAGAAAGCACCGAAATCTTGCTAGCACTCCTACACACTTCGCAAGACGACAGAAAACTGTACCAACTTGAGCGTCCCAGACCAATGTCATGTTCAAAAATATTCCAAGTGTTTTGATGGTATCTACAATTCCAATGACCAACTTTCCACTGGCAAACTGAAATCCTTACTTGATCCTTTTATTTCGCGCGTGGATGATGATGATGAAAACGTTTATTTAAAGCCACAATGCCTTAGTTGAAGGGAAGGCTGATCGGGTCCCTAGTCCGGGACGCCGTTAGTAAAAGCCGCTGCCCGTGCTCTGGCGACGAGGGCTCGTTGTTCCTCGAGGTCCGAGCTAGACAGGGCAACCTCCCACCCCTCCCGCGTTGGCTGATTTATGCTGTCGATGCTGTCGCTTTTCTGACAAGCCCATACCATATGGCATAAGTTTGCCTTCTGGCCAAAAAATTTGCACTGTGCCGAAGAGGACTCGGGCTCAATGGCGTGAAGCGTAGCTGGATTATTAAGACATAGTTTGTAGCCTGCGAAGGTGACATTCTTCTGATTTACTAAGACCCTTAGTGGGCCTCGGGAGTGTCTGCCTTCCAAGGCGCAAATGTTGTAATATTTCTGAATATGTTGTTAACGGAGAGGGGGAGCCTAAATCAGTAAGGTATGACGTAGTAGGATTCCGGGGAATCCTGCTTCAGGCCCCAAAGGTCAACATCAACCGCAGTTCTTGTTCTTTCACAACTTATAAATTCTGCACTGTATAATAACAAGCTGGCCATAGTAGTATATTTAGACATATCAAAAGCTTTCGATACGGTTGATCACACAATACTACAACAGAAATTGGAAACCTACGGTTTAAGAGGGAAAATTTGTGATCTAATTAGAAGCTATTTTACAGGACGGAAACAATATGTTGTCGTGAACAATTTAGCCTCACTACCACAAAGCATTAATATAGGTGTGCCTCAGGGCTCCGTGCTTGGGCCGCTATTCTTTTCCCTGTATATTAATGACCTTCCATCAATGCTGAAATATTCGAAAGCTGTAATATATGCCGATGACACTGCATTACTTTTTACAGGGGAAAATTTAGAGGCACTTAAATGTATAATTAATGAAGAGCTTAGTGAATTTTCGCAGTGGTTTAAAAGTAATCGGCTAACCCTTAACACTGAGAAAATAAAGTACACCGTGTTTCACTCGCGCAGGAAGAACATGAACTACGAACATATATCTCTAACAATCGACAACACGACTCTGCTGAGGGTGCCTCAATACAAGTATCTTGGTGTCCTGTTCGCGTCTGATATGCACTGGAAAGAACAAATTAATAATATTTGCTCCAAATTAGCCTATGGTTGTCATATTTTACTAAAGGCCAGGGACTGCTTTGATCTTCCAATTCTACGCATTCTGTATTTCGCCTTTGTGCACAGTCAATTATCTTATTGCCTGGAAGCATGGGGTGGTACATATAAAACATACCTAGATCCTGTTTCTCGCCTTCAAAAACGAGCTATTCGTATGATAACTTATTCAAATAATACATACCCCAGCAGGCCACTCTTTCAGCAGCTTCGTATCTTACCCCTATCAATGGCATATAAACTGAAGATAGCTGAAATAGTAAAAAATGTAATAAAATCTACCAATCCCCTGCCCCTTAGTTTATTCAGATTACCAATGAAACAAACAAGAGCTGCAACCAACAATCTATTTAATTTACCACCTTGTTACAATATGTACGGCCGGAGACTCCTAGAATACAACGGAGCCCATGTGTGGAATGAAATCCCTAATGAAGTTAAAGAAAAAAATAACTTTTCGGCATCTTTAAAACACTATTTAATTTCCATGGAAATGTAGGAATGATTCAATTGTGTGTGTTAATCTTGAAGTTTTTTTTTTTTATTTTACACGTTCTGCAGTAATATTGTACTTGTTTTGTATTTGGACCCCTCACTAGCCGTAAAGGCTATGGGTCCAAACAACAGTTTGTGTACTGTTTCTGAGAATAAATAAAGAAAAAATTCAAAAAAAAAGCTCGGGCCGAAGAGTGTGCGCGCTTGTTTCCTTCAACTCCCTGGTGACCTGGTACCCATATTAATTCCTTCCGTTCAGCTGAAGTCCTACGCTGAGTAAAAATTTTGCAGGCTAGCGGCGTGATTCTGCCACGCATATAGTTTCTATAAGCCGCTTGGGAATCTGTAACTATGTATCTCGGTGCGGAGTGCTTTGCGGCTAGGGCTGTCGCTACTTCCTCCATAGCCTGTGTATCCCCGTTACGAACTGAAAGCCCGTCCACGACTTGCATTTGGTGCACCACTGAGATTGTTGATATTCCTTGTACAGGACCCGCAGCGTGCATGAAGAAGGCTCCTTCTTCTCTTGAATAGCACTCGTTCATCTTCTTGCTCCTCGCCACTCGTCTAGCATGATGATGCTCCGGGTCCATGTTTTTGGGAAGCGGAAGCGTAAGGGATTTGCTCTTCCACTCTGTAGGTATATCTTGTCTCCCAGCCACTTACTGCGGAAAGCTAATGTTTAAACATTCTAAGATCCTGCGGCCGGTCCTATTTGTGGCCAGTCGCATTACCTGGCTTGTAAGATGGGCGCTAATGAAATCATCAGCCGTATTGTGTACCCCTAGTTTTAGCGGCGCTCCGTAGATGCTTTTGTGGGCAGGCCGAGTGCCTTCTTATACGCCGTTCGAATGATAACACGGAAAAGAACAGCTTTTGCATCAATGACGCTTTGCAATACGTGAAAATATGCTTTTCAAGTATGAAAGCAATGCACGAAAGAATCGAAATAGGTATATAGTTTGCGAAAAGAATAACTTGTGTGCGTTTGTAAAGAACAACTCCACGAGCTTCCTTGAAGCCATGCCGTATGATTTATGTTCCTATAATGCTTTTTATGACTGCTAAAAGAACGTTCTTCACTGCCTGGAAGTTCCCTCGAAGAATGTCCACCGACAAGCTATCTCTTCTCGAAGAATTCTCGAAGAATTGATTTTCTCCTGATGATACCACCGCATAGAGGGGGCTGGAGTCTCCTTTCGTCACCAATACGAAGCGATTGTGATGCATCGAGCCGTATTACCTCAGCCTTCATACTCACAGCGGCACATACATAGTTTATCCACACGACTCCACCACACACGGCGGCAGCCGAGCCCTGTGCTCCTGTGCCGCCCACCTGCTGCCCTTTTCTGGCTGCCGCGCATGCGCATTCATGCGCGGTGCCGGCGGGCGCAGTCGGGTCGGCCCGGCTCCTCGCGCGGCGGCAGCGGCGAACTCTGACGTCACGCGCCGCGCACCTGCTGCTTCTCTCTGGGTTCGCTCATGTGCACTACCGGCCTCCCAGGCTCGGGGCGAAATGGTCGACAGGGTAGCGTAGTGTAACACTCGCGAAAAAAATTCGTCCAGGTTACTTGGAGGAACTTCTGCAAGGCAAGACAGCCAATCCTAAAGTTGTAACTAGAAGCAGAGGTTTCTTTTATCAACAACCTCTATTTCTTATAAGGGTTTTATTAACGGCAGCATGCTGCGACGACAAAAAGCTGCACCCAACAAAGAAGTGATCAGAGAGATTTTTGCTTAACAATGAAAGGACATACCTGGTTGTTCTCGGTGCGCACCTTGACATATCTATACATGAAGACACAAGTGATGCGCCCAAAATTTCGACACGTGTTGGAAGGTTGGCAACTGCTTTTATTCCAACGTAGGAAGCCTGTTGAAGTGATAAGCTACATTGTGCCGTTCTTTCCTCAGCACGTCAAAGTTAGCGTCACCTATCATGCGCACTTGGCCAGACGGAAAAGCAAGCAGACCCAATTCATAAACAGCTTTCGGACGCTTTGGTATGCAGGCCTATAGATAGCGAGTGAAGTGATGACAAAAGATTGTGTGAAAGTAATCCACACAATATATACATACATTATTATATAATATATACAATATATAATACACACACACACCCTCCCCCACACACACACACACACACACACACACATATATATATATATATATATATATATATATATATATATATATATATATATATGAAGCAAGAGTGTGATCGCAGTTGGGTGTGTTTGAATTACCTGCTCAAGGTCCTGTGGTTGCGACGTCACGGCCCTGTAGATTAGCAGTCATTAAACCCAATGGCAACGCCGACGCCGTTTTTCTGCGACACAGCGCTAAATTCAGCTTTTGATAAGAATCAAGCCGTATGCTCTCTTTTTCTGGCTTTTGATAGCATCTGCCACGTTCTTTTGCTTGATAAACTTTCTGCGGTGGGATTTCGAGGTTCGTTTTTACAACTGCTTACTAACTCTTTACAAGATAGGCGCCAATACGTGTCGATTTCACCATTCCATAGCGATTTCACGGCAATTACCTCTGGAGTTCCACAGGGTTCTGTACTGAGTCCTTTATTATTCAATCTATACGTTAACTACCTTGCTAAAATGTGCCAGCTTTGTTGTTTCAGTATACTGACGACACTGTTATTGTTGCTTGCGCAAAGAAATACACTTGTGCTGTTACAGCACTACAGATGGCAGCTATTAAAGCCATGCACTGGTTTAAGTCTAATCTTATTAATGTTAATGCTTCTAAAATAAACCTTATATGTTTTCATACCCCACTAAAAGAAGTTGAGTTGAGTCACCTTGTCTATTTGCATACTTCCTCTTGTTTTAATTGTAACTGTGTACCAGTAAAATATGCGCATTCAGTCAAATATCTTGCCCTGATCTTGGAACTCGCACCTTTATTTTGTTTGCCAAAGACTTCGTGCTGTATCGTGTGTCCTGTATAACATTAGATATTTTATGCCTTTTTCTGTCCGTAGATGTGTTGCACATGCTCTAGTGCTTAGATACGGAATTACTGTTTATGGTCACTGCACGGTTCACTGGCAACACAGGGTGAATTCGCTTCTGCGTTTGCTTCTAAAGAATATTGCTTACGACCTGTCCATTGGTAATGACATTGATATTTTTAAAACACAAAATCTTCCAAGTTTTAACGCTTTATTAACAGAAACTATTGTGCTAAAGCATTTATGGTACAGTCAGTTCACCATTCCATATGTTCCTGCTCGGGATTTACGACCAAAATACCGCTACTTATTCCTCGCTTTCTTTCTGTCGGAAAGCGCACACGTCATTACTATTTACCTGCCTGTTTCAATAGCTTGCCACCTAGCGTACTCCGCATGAAAACTAAATACACCGTGAAAAAAACTTTGAGGAATGTCTCCGCGTTGCTTCTTGCCCCGTAATTATTTCATCTGTATTACTGTCTTAGTTTCAAATTACTGTCATTCCTCTTGATGTTGTAATATTGATGTTGTATTTGTTTCACTGCATTTTTGATTTTTTCTTTTTTTGCAAAGTTCATTGCAACGTCTCTGTTTTGCTTTGTTTTGCCAATGTTCGCTGTCTGCCGGGCTCTGCCACTCAAGCCCTTTGAGGCTTTGGTAGGCTTGATTTATGTAGTATCACAAATGACATCAATAAAAGTTCTAAGTTCTATAAAGTTCTATAAAGCGCTTTTAACGCTATTTGATTGAAACTAGGAGGGAGCGTGACGTCACACCCTCAGCCTCCGTAAACCATCCTCCTCTGACACCGCTGTCTTGTTTCCCGAGGAAGACCTTTAGCGCACTGAATCATGCGAATAATGTCATTAAAACGTATAGCACTGCAATGCAACTTGAGTCCGGTTTTTCGAACGCTCTTACTCCGGCGCAGTGCGTGTACGATGGCTTGTGCGGAATTCGCACCGGGGAGGACTCGCGTTTTATGGGCTGCGCCCGAAGCGAGCCTCGTACTTCAGACAAAGACGTGACGCTGTTCAGCGAGCAAAGGCAAACCCCAGCGAGGAGCCACCCCTGCCTTGTGAGGTGAACACATTTCGCGTGATCCGTTCGCTTTTGAAGCGAAAACTTCCCTACTGAAAAAAAGTTCTATGATGCCATAGCCTCATAGAGGCTTCATCATAGAATATCGTACAATTTTTATGATATATCGTACAATTTATATGATATTCTATGACATCTCTATGATTACTGTATGATTTTACAGAAATGTATGACATTCATATGATAATTGTTTATGATTTGTATGATAAGTACATGATATTTGTATGACAAACTGTATGAGTTTATTGCATCATAGAACTTTTTCCAGCATTGTAGGCTGGTCAAACTCCAGTCTGGCGTATGCTCTGTGATGAGAATAATGCCCCAGCTGCGCATGCGCAGAACCGAGGGACGTGACAGAAGAGGCGCAAAAAAACAAACAAACAAAGGCAAACAAAAACAAACAGTACGCCAGGAATTTATTTATTTATTTATTTATTTATTTATTTATTGATTAAAAACATCTTTATTTGTTCAGTATTCTCAGAACATGTTGGCCGGCCCCATAGTCCGGTAGTCCATTGGCTGCTGCTGCTGCGCTGGCCCTCCCCGCCAGCCAGTGCTGACGGTCAGGATCATCGCTGAGCAGAATAGCCTCCCACTGCTCCTCCGAGGGGCTTGGAATGGGGTGAATTGAGGGATTAAATTGGCATGCCCGCACCATATGGTAGAGGTTAGCTACCTCTCCACAGTGTGGGCACTGCGGAGAGCATAGTGTAGGGTACCACTGGTGTAATTTACCTGGTGTTGGGTATGTGTTGGTTTGTAGTCTCCTAAGAGTGATAAGTCTGCTAACTTATTAAGGGATTTGGGTGGTGTTGGGTACTCCTTTCTGGCTGTTCTGTATGGCGCGAGATTGTCAGCATACACTGCTAAACCTATCAGGTCACGGCACCCTTCATGGTCATCAGGGGGAAACGCCCGGTATAGAAGAGCTCGGGCATGCCTGTGAGCGGCTTCGTTTCCTCCTGGTAGTTCCAGGTGACCGGGAAACCAGATGACTGGGGCTTGGTTGGGTGGATGCTTAGTCAGCAATGACAACCCTGACTTATGAATTAATCTGTAATTGAAGTTGCGACAGCCGTTGTGGGAATCAGTGAGCATGACGGCGTTCGGGTTAGATGCTACAGGTAATGCAATAGCAGCTGCCTTCTCTGCGTGAGTGGGGTTAGATGTTTGCACCGAGGCGCAGTACAACATCGACCGTGAAGGCGTTGAGACTACAACATCCATGACTCCATTCTTTGGTCCTGCTGCGTCCACGTTAAGGGTGTTAGTTTGCTTGTCCCATTTCTTCTGCAGGGCTTCTCCTCTTGCTTTCCTTCTCTCGATGTTATAAATGCGGGATGCATATTCCGCGGAATGGGGTGCACGTTGATGCGTCTTTTCACATTGCGTGCGACCTCTTCCCTTTGGTCAATTTTATAGGGCTGATTAACACGGATCTTCTCGAGCAGTTCTCTGCCGGGTGTTGTAAGTGCGAGCCTATTGAGTTGTGAGAGCCAGGAAACTCTCATATCTCGGTGGAAACCCGAACCGCGCCGTAAGAGCCTTAAGGAAAATGAAACGAAATGAAAATTGCTTTCAAGGAAAGGAAATGCCTGTCTCTCATATCTTGTGTACACCCAAAAGTAGTGACGTCGCACGCGGCACAAATAAAAAAGTAAATAAAAGACAAGCAGTGCGCGAGCAACCTCTCATATCTCGGTGGACACCCGAACCGCGCTGTAAGGGAAGGGAAATGAAAAGAAAATTGGTTTCAAGGAAAGGAAACGACTCCTGACTCTCTCATATTTTGGTGTATACCCGAACCGCGCCGTAAGGCAATTAAGGAAAATGAAATGAGATGAAAATTGCTTTTAAGGAAAGCAAATGCCTGTCTCTCATGTCTTGGTGTACACCCGAAAGGAATGAACACCACAGTACATGTCCCTAAAGCAACATTCTAAGACACCACCGTATTCACTGTACGCGCGTCAACACACCCCTGCAATGAAAGACAGGTTTCCCATCCCGGAACTATGGTGGCTGGAGGGGGAAGTGTGACGGGCGAGCGTAGGCGCGCCTTGCTTGGGAGAGCGCGAAACGCGATGAAAATATGGCGGAGCCGCTAGGGGCGCTGCAGTGCGGCTGGTGTGCCACGGCACGACGCTGACGACGCGCTGCCAAGCCAGGCGCAGCTGTATTCGCTTGCTTTCGTTCCCACGTGGGTTGAATGTTTTGCTCCGTGTGTGATCTTCTCGCGTTTCTGTAGTGCTGGAATTTCATGCATGATCACAGAGTGATGTAGTGTACCGAAAAAGCTCGTTATGGCGTCAAAAGCACGAGCGTGCTTTGTACCGAGGTTCGGGGTTCGGGAAAATTTGTTCGGCATCATCCGACAGTATTGTGGTACTTATGATCATCCCAACCCTGGCCAGTTTCTGTTAACAGTAAATTGTCTGAGCTTTTATAACCTTGCGCGTCCACCTAACTTCGGGAACTGCTCAGGAGAACTTCTTAATGCGCTATATGAGTCACCAGGACCTGAGCGTGATTGCACTATTGACATGTGCGAAATTATAGAGGACATGCTAGAATATTGATGGCGCTGGCAGCTTGATTAAACTTCTAATATATAATTCATTATTTCTATCAAGTCTAAACTACTGTCACCTGGTATGGGGCACTACTACTGTTTCAAATAAAAATAAACTCTACATTCCTCAAAAGAAAGCAATTCGCGCCATCATGAACACTCCATTTGACAGTCACACACAACCACTTTTTACTGAATTAAACTTACTTCCTATCCCGGACATGTACGATGCTAACTTGTTCAGGCGCTATGAAGCTGGCATAAAAAAGAATAATACCGCATTAGTTAAGATTGCAAACCTAAAGCTAAAATCTAGTATTCGTACTACACGACAAGCTGAAACCTGGGAAATTCCATACTCACGAACAAATTATGGACTTCAAATGTTGCGTCATCTCCTTCCCTCATACTTAAACAAATGTAGGTAGAAGTTTATTTTTTTTTTCGGTTTTCTTTTTGTTACGAATTTTATATTTCTTTAGTCATTGTTTAGTTTTTTATTGCAGTCATTCTCTTGTTGACATTTCATGCAATATTTCTATGCTATTAAGAACTGCCTTCATAGTAGATTTGTTTCATACATGCCTGTATTTATATTCCTAACAACTGTACCAAGTCGCTTACCTTCTGTGAACTTCCATTTGTGTTCCTTTTCTTTCTTTTTTTTCTTTTTTCTCTTTTTTTCTGAGAGCTGTGTACAATTAACTTAGAACAATTTTCTCTTGCTGTATGCCATGCTGCCATGTAGAAAAGGGCCGTGGGCCTAGTCAAGCCCATAAAGAGGCTTTTTGTCCACGACCCTCAGCATTTTTGCGGTGCTGAAATAAAGATTTGATTTGATTTGATTTGATTAAGTCTTGTCTTGTGAACAACGTGCCTCAACCTTGACAATCAGGAAAGACGTGGCTGAGCAAGACATACTTCTTTCACTCAGCGCTTTGACAAAGAAGGCCTTTTGTACCCAGGCAGTCAGCTCGCCCAACTTGTTTTTGTGCTACAGGAACCTTTCACGCTGTTCTTCTCTACGCAGCAGCTTCAGACTTTTAGCATTCATGATTTTATGCAATTTCTGAGCAGTGTACACCTTGAGCAAGTTTGTTAACTATGAGGTGCATTGCAAAGAGCTGACAGCAAAAATTATTCACTTCTTTGTGATCAAGAGGCTGCATTTCTTCACAAAGTAATTGAACAAAGACAAAGCGCTGCAAAGGGAGCGCCAGAAGCACCTGAAGTTCAGGAATTAAATAGGCTGGTGTACAGTTTTTTCATGTTGTTCCTTGAAATAAACTTCACACCTTGTCCTGTTCATTGTTCTGCTCTGTTGAACATTCTTTATTTGTTATGCTCCACATTTTTTACTCGATTTGAAAACCACGCAACACGCGGTACCACCCACTTAGATGCTTGTCGAGAATGCGTAATGCTGGTAATACTCCTTGCTTCCGTCTGCTGAGAAAGTACACTGTAGAGAGCATGTAACGCCTGCGGACATTCCAAACTTCGTAAGTAAAGAGAGGAAATATGAATGTACAGTCGCTCTCAATATGACTTACAACGCGCCCGATGTGAACCAACCGAGATTTTCGCTTTATAGTAAATCAATGCAATATTACACAGAACATCCAATTAGCACCAAAATTCAGTGCACTTTGTTCTTTGGAAGGACAGATACTGGCATCTGTTTCAAGCACCACTGTGCTCGCACTGCTTCAAGAAATGAGCTCCTGCCACATCTCTTGCGTTTCATCTTAATTGAGCGCGATAGTACATGCAGAATTTACAAAACACATGGTTTAGCGGAGCGAAAGCAAAGGGGGCAAATAAAACCGTAGCACTGTCGTCATCCTGCGCCTGCACCGGCGCAAAATCCGCCGCCCCAAAGCACACCAGCGTCCTGTGGCGCCACCTGCCGCCGTCATCGCTAATCTGAGCAGCCTTTCCCACCCCGGCCGTCACACTACCCCCTACAGCCACCATACCGGAACTGTGGAGACGTGCCTGCCACGTGCGCCCTCTTCCAGCAAACATGTCACATGAAGACCATAATGGTCGGCGCCTGTCACGAGCGGAAGCGTTAGCCCAATATTATGGCAACAAAACAGGCGTATACTACGTGGACGCCTCCGGCCCTCACCACGGGGGATGGTACACGGCCGCGGTAGTTCACAACAGCAACACAGTTAACGGCCTCACTTTCAGAGCCCGCAGTGCAACACAAGCAGAAGAGGTCGCAATTGCTCTCGCGGCCTCACATTCCAATTCAAAATACATAATCACCGACTCGCGAGGGGCCTGTCGGAACGTCGAACAAGGCTGCACTCCCTTCCTAGCCTATCGAATATACCAAAATTGCATACGGGATACGGACCCCGCACACCGTTACCTCATATGGGCCCCTGCTCATCAGGGGCTGGCAGGAAACGAGGTAGCAGACGCAGCCACCCGCGCGCTCTCTCACCGGGCTGTTTTCCCCTCCCCACCTGATCAGGAACCCGATTTTAAACCGGTCTATACGTTCAAAGATATGACAACCTACTATCAAGATAGCCATCGCCTTTACCCTAGAAGGCGGATGAAGCGGCTCCTTCTCCGCCTCTTCACCAATACATTGCTGTGCCCGGCAGCCCAGAAACATTTCGACCCCTCCTTAGCGGCAACTTCCCGCACTGTAGTGCGGTGTCTTCGCACACCTATCACATGGTGTGGGCCTGCCCCTCCAACCCGGTCATTTCCCCCATCCCCAACCCAACCAGGGAGGACTGGGAAGCGACGCTGTTCGGTTGCCACGACTTACAGGCCCAACAAGCCTTAGTCGGGCGCGCCCGGGCAGCGGCTACCGCCACTGGGGTCCCAAACCAGGGACCTCCACCTAGTGTTTGTAAGGATCGGTCCCTTACGGGCTGATCCAAACACCTCCTGTCCGTTTTGAATAAATGTTTTCACCACCACCACCTCCTTTGCCTCGCCGCAGCTTTTCGCTTCGAGATATCCAGGCTTAATCTCAGCTAAGTCACAGCCAATTTTTTTTACTGCGCTTTAAAATGTCACGTGACGCTCCCTCCTCATTCTGTTTTTTTCTCCATGCCCACACATTCTGTGAAGATGTTGATCTTCGCCTTCTTCTTAGTCTTCTTGTTTTTATTGTTCGTCAAAGTCACCCTGGATGCAAAGGTGTTCTTGGAGCCTACACTGAACATCAAAAAGTATTTCATAACAAATGCTTTATAATCTCTATGTTTCACAGGTATGTCTATAACAAGAGCATTTTTCTAATAAGATATTTGTTAACGAATTGCCAATCGAGAAATTAGGGCCATAAAAGCAGAAACCAAAACCTTTCGGACATGTTTTCAACTGGAAGATCAAGTTAGGGTAACACCATATATAAATAAACCTCAAATAGAATTCGGTTATTGGGTTAAAGAAAACTCAATAAATGACAGTGCAGCTGTGCTCCAAATCCCTCCATCTCCAAAATGTCAACTGCTTCTAACTTATACATCATATAGTTCTACTTGGATAACATTGCCATGGCTCAGCTTTCGAGAGCTGCCACTCCCGCTGCCTAAACTGTCGATGTTTCCGGCTTACTTCGGCGATGCGAATGAAGCTGTCTCTGATGCGTACCATCCCACCGACCCAGAGTGATCACATTAAGATGAAAAGCCGGCTGCGATCAATTTCCCATCTGTCGCAAGTCAAGCTACACCGAAACTATATATTAAAGCACAAAAACTTGAAAACATCTTGTTGGGCGAGTTTGTAGTGTTCGCTGTAAACAATAGAAGGCGCCAAAAAACTCACACACTCTCCCTGTCGTGTTGTCTTCTCTTGTGTGTGAGTTTTTGGCGCATTTCATTATTGGCAATCAACAAAAACTTCAGGTTGATTGCAGCATAAGCGTACCCACGACAATACGCACAGAAGTTTGCCCGACGATTCAACACTGCGCTTTCACGCTGCAGTTCGCTGATTTATACTTAGACTGCAGGCGGTCGAGACTGCAGCTTTTTTTGCGGCTGCTCTAGTGCGAAAGTGTCAGCTGGCAGCTCAATTTTAAGAGTGCAAGGGCTTCGCCTAGTTCATTGTGCTTGTCCCGTAAAGTGTACCGAGTAATAAGCATCAAGATCACTTTTAAGTGCACCCTTTTATTATGCGAAGCATATTACTAGAGCTACACTACAGCCCGTCGAGCGCGGCGGTGGAGCTACCATTGACCTTTAGCGTGACCACGTGACACCACGTGGCAACATGACGTCACTGCAGAGGAGAGATGGGCTGCCGGCTCGCGCGGTCGGCCGCGGCGGTGGAGGCTCCACATCAGAGGCGCGGCGGCTGACCACGTGACAACATGACGTCACAGCAGAGGAGAGATGGGCTGCCGGCTCGCGCGGTCGGCCGCGGCGGTGGAGGCTTCACATCAGAGGCGCTGCAGCTGACCACGTGACGCTACAGCAGCGGTATAAAGCTGAGCTTGCCTCGCTCTCCGGGCACTTACGAGGCGGCCAGGTGTTGGGATGCCGCCTAGAAGCAGGGCTGATTTGAAGCTTGAAGCGCGACTAAGGTGCCCACTGCTGGTTACAACGGGCAACGGCGACGGCCACGCCCTGGAACGCACAAACGGGCGCCAAAGAGCTGCGCTCTAAAAGAATTCGGTACTCTGAAAACATATCACGTAAATGTACAATGGATGGATGGATGGATGGATAGGAGCGCCCCCTTTGAAACGGGGTGGTGGCAATTGCCACCATGCTCAGCTTTTCTGTATTATTTTTTTTGCTTACTGTGTTGGCAATTCTCATTAAGATTCTCCATCGCCTTTGCCTACGGTTTCCTACAATTCTAACCTTATGCCACATCTCTGCTTTTCAGCCACAAATCCTCCAATCGCTTTTTGCTGACTCAGGGCCTCAGAAAGAGTGACTGTGCCTGTATCGACATCCGGATGGATACCATCACATTTGATTATGAGGTGTTCAATTGTTTCCACAGATCTACCACACACTGCACATGTGTTATCTTCGTTAAATTTCTTTTTGTAGCTGCGCGTTCTAAGACACCCTGACCTAGCTTCAAAAAGTGGGGCACTGCCTCTTGAGTTATCATAGAAAAATTCTTTCCTGATCTGCCTTTTCCAGAATCGATATAGTTCTACACTATGTTTCTTTTCCATTGAATTCATCCAATTTTTAACTTCCCCGTCTATCTGCAGCGCCACCTAGAGAATCGGCGTTCTTGCACGCAAAAGAATGCAGAAATTTCCGCTCCTTCTTCCGCTCCCCACTTAACATGCTCTTCTGCTGCACCGTACATAGCACATCTTGTTCCGTGGCACTCACACGTGGTCCAGAGGGCTCCCACCGCGGCTAAGGATGCGTGGCGGACTCTGCGCTGGAGTCATGACCAGGGCCGCTGGTACCTCGGCAGCGCCCCTTTCAGGCTCTTATGGGCGGAGTCCCTGCTCCTGATGGTACCGCGAGGGCCCCCGGTAAGACGACACAGCCCTGCACACGGTAGACGTGCAGAAACGGAGTGCGTCAAGCTTTAGGTGGAACTTGCAATGCGCTCAACCCCACTGTCCTACTACTCTAAGTACATTATTTACTGCTTTACTGTGTGTATATGCGTGCGTGCGTGCGTGTGTGTGCGTGTGTTTGTGTGTGTGTGTGTGTGTGTGTGCGCGCGCGTGCGTGCGCATGTGTGTGTGTGTGCATGCGTGCATGCGTGCGTGCGTGCGTGCGTGCCCGCGCGCCCGCTCGCCCTCATTGCCAAAGCTAACTGAGCAAATGTTTTTGCTTCTGAACCGTATAACGGAGTCCCTTACAGCACCCCTAAAGGCCTAAAGGCGGCAAAACATGAGTAAAAGGGTTCACGTTACTTAAGAGCGTACGTTGTTGGGCTAGTCCGTCACGTTACTTCACACAGATTCACAGCATAGATTGAGAGATTCAGAATTTTTGGCTAGGCTTTTAAGAAACAAACCACCTGTGTCTAGCTACTTTTGGCATAGACGGTACGTAGGTATATATGTATGTATGGTTTATGGTTTATTGGGGTTTAACGTCCCAAAGCGTCTGAGGCTATGAGAGACGCCGTAGTGGACGGCTCCGGAAATTTCGACCACCTGGGGTTCTTTAACGTGCACTGACATCGCACAGCACACGGGCCTCTAGAATTTCTCCTCCAAAGAAATTCAACCGCCGCGGCCGGGATCGAACCCGCGTCTTTCGGGTCAGCAGCCGAGCACCGTAACCACTGAGCCACCGCGGCGGCGTATGTATGTATGTATGTATGTATGTATGTATGTATGTATGTATGTATGTATGTATGTATGTATGTATGTATGTATGTATGTATGTATGTATGTATGTATGTATGTATGTATGTATGTATGTATGTATGTATGTATGTATGTATGTATGTATGTATGTATGTATGTATGTATGTATGTATGTATGCATGTATGTATGTATGTATGTATGTATGTGTGTATGTATGTATGTATGTATGTATGTACATTGTTCTGAAAGTAGTAGGACTCATTTTTAAAAAACATTTTTTCAAGAGAATAGCACAAACGATTACAATTTTTCAAGGTATCACCCTTACGCACCTACACGTTGCTGTCAATGAGTTTTACCGTTTTCGTACGCCTCCAGGAGCACCTGGACCGTAATGCTGTTTAGCTCCCTCGTCACGGCCTTTTGAACCACCTCTACCGATCCGTGATGTTTCCCTTCGAGCGTCGATTTTATTCCCGGGAATAAAAAAAGTCTGGCGAGGCCAAGTCGAGGCTGTACGGGTGCTGATGCAGCGTTGCCGCCTTGTGCTGGGCAAAAAATCGGGGTCCTCATTCACGTGATGAAGAAGATCCTACCGGTTGGCCTTTTCCTCCTCTGACAACACTCCCGGCACCAACTTCGCGCACGCTTTTCTCATGAATAAGTTTTCTGTCACGATCTCAAAAACTTGGGTATGTGGAATGCTCAAGACATCAGCAATTATTCTGATACTCATTCTACGATCACTCTTAAGTAAATGTTTGACTCGCTACACATTTTCGTTGGTCTTGCTGGTTGAAGGGCGTCTGGAGCGGTCGTCTTCCTCCACTCTTTCCTTACCTTCTCGGAAAAGCTTGTGCCACTCAGAAAACACCTGATCTACCCATGGAAGCGTCACCGTAGGCCTCCTTAATCATGTTGTGATAGTCTCTTTGCCCGTTTTACCAAGATTTACTAAAATTTGATCGCGTATCGCTGATCCACTAAACGCTCGACGATTCTGCATGACGAGACGTTTCGACAGGGGTTCACAGTACAGGCGACCTCCTGTCTTCAACGGCCGAGAGCCTACTACCGATTTTCCCCAGCATTCCCAATGTCCCCCTACAACGATCCTGCACGCGCAGACAGCCTCTCGTCCGCCCGTTCGCCCAAAAAAAACCAGTCCTACTACTTTCAGAACAGACCCTGTCTGCATGTATGTATGTATGTATGTATGTATGTATGTATGTATGTATGTATGTATGTATGTATGTATGTATGTATGTATGTATGTATGTATGTATGTATGTATGTATGTATGTATGTATGTATGTATGTATGCATGTATGTATGTATGTATGCATGCATGCATGTATGTATGTATGTATGTATGTATGTATGTATGTATGTATGTATGTATGTATGTATGTATGTATGTATGTATGTATGCAGCTTGCCCGGCTTTCCCTTACCCGTCAGGGTCAGTGGTTATTGTCTCAAGCGGGTATCTCGCCCATTCCAGTCTCCCCGTTTACCTCTCCTATTCCCACCCCCGCCCCCAATCTT
Source organism: Amblyomma mixtum (assembly GCF_055824585.1). Classification (NCBI taxonomy): domain Eukaryota; kingdom Metazoa; phylum Arthropoda; class Arachnida; order Ixodida; family Ixodidae; genus Amblyomma; species Amblyomma mixtum. The sequence goes on from NW_028317716.1 coordinate 329,041, forward strand.
CGTATCCTTCCCCTCCCGACCAACATGTCCCCCGTCCTGCACGCCGGACGTCGTCATGCGGCCGCACAGCACCATTCCCCTCTCTTTGATAACCAGGTTGTAGCTTACACGAATGCCTCCTTCGTGGCTCCTCGAGGTTCCTGCGGCTACGCCCTGTACCATCCACACCTCCCTGCTCCTGAAACCCACACCAGCGGGCCGTATCTACACCCTCCAGACGCATTGTCCCTCGAGGTCCTCGCCATTGCGCATGCCCTCCAGTCATTTTCCCTCCTTCCCTCTCTCCAAGAGTACACAGTCTATTCGGACTCACAAGCCGCTATACACCACATACAGAAACGCACCCTGACCCCTTCTCTCCGACAGGAGGTCGAACGAGCGGTCTCCGCACGGCAGCCTTCCATCGTTTTCCTCCGCTGGGTCCCTCGCAATCAGGGATTGACGGCAATGAGCTGGCCCATCAGCTCGCCCGCGACACACTTTTCCGGGCACCGTTGATCCCCTGGACCAAGCCCTCGGAGGACGGTGGGAGACTCACCCTTCGCCGCACCATAAAAGAGGTCTACCTTGAGCTACGCCTCGACAAACGCCTTTACCCTCCCCCTCATCCATCACTCACGGTGCCGGAGTCTCGCCTTCTTCGGCACATTCAGATGAATGCAGTTATCACCCTGTCCCGCCTTTTCCTCTATCGCTATCGATCGGACCCTTCCTGTCCCAACTACCCCTGTATCTATGCGGACCTGGCCCATTGCCTCTTCTATTGCCCGGCTGCTCAGCAGTCGGGTTCCTTCCCCCCACCCTCTCTATCCATCACCACCTGGCTCGACTGGCTTGGCGCTGAAGGGGAAGAACAGCGGCTTCTGGTCGCCCAGGCGGTCGAAATCCGCGGCCTGTAAATTATGGTCGATTAAAAGTCTTTTACTACTACTACTACTACTACTACTACTACTACTATGTATGTATGTATGTATGTATGTATGTATGTATGTATGTATGTATGTATGTATGTATGTATGTATGTATGTATGTATGTATGTATGTATGTATGTATGTATGTATGTATGTATGTATGTATGTATGTATGTATGTATGTATGTATGTATGTATGCGCGTGTGTCTAGGAAGCAGCTCTTTCGTTGGTCATGTTCAGTAATGTCTTGGTGACGAAATAAACTGCGCGCTTCACAAACTGGAAATCAGTTGCTCATTTGTAACCTCGATTAACACTTCCTCATCGTACTTGTATACAGAGAGGCATTATTTCTATGCCGATCTCAAGTCAACGTAAAATCTTTATTCAGGCAACTCCAATAAAAATAACCGTGTTCCAAGCAGGAATATGATTGTTAAGACAGTCCGAAAGTCTATTCCGCGCCTAGTGGCGAGTATCCGCGCAACGGATAGTGATTACTGTAAGAAAATCTATTGTTATATTTCTTGTATGATATTTAAATTCAGTCAGTTTTTATATGCGGGGAAGTGGCACTGATTTCATGGCTTTATATAGACCACTGTAGTAAAAACAAGGTTCTCTTGGCAAGGTTCTCTTGACTCTGGGCAGTGGCGGCAGTACAGGCGGAGCACGTCCTAAAAGGCTACCATCTGTATTACAGATCTGCCAATAGCCAGGAGAGAAGGTCGGAGACGGCTTATCACCGGACTACGCGTATCCACCGCCAGTCATCACCACCTGCTGTCAGCCCTGTGCAGCTAAGTTGGAGCGTCATCGCAACTTGAAGCACGTGACTTTAGAGCAGCGCAGCCCCGGACCGCTATAAAAGAAGGAACCAGCGGCGTTCTCGGCACTCTGGGCAGTGGCGGCAGTACTGGCGGAGCACGTCCTAAAAGGCTACCCTCTGTATTACAGGTCTGTGGCCACATGATTTCTTGGAATCATTTGCGATTACCTTTGTTGACGTGCTGCCGCCGCACTGCCCTTCTTTGTAGCGAAGAATCAGTGGAGATGAGGTTGATTGCTGCTTTGAGTGTGGTTTGCCGATTGGTGACGATGCCTACATAACCTGCAAAGAATGTTCTCATTCCTATCACTCGGGAAACTGCGCTGGTATCTCTGAGAAAACTTTGAAATCAAAAGGTGAAGCAACTCGAAGGAAGTGGCGTTGTCCGCAATGCCGAGGAGCTAAACAAAAAACCGCAGCCGATAACATGAACATCGTTGCGATAGCCGAGCTACAAGCCGACGTAAAGAGCATGAAAGACACAGTCAGTGCTTTCGAGAAAAGCATGCAGTTGCCACAGTCAGTGCTTTCGAGAAAAGCATGCAGTTGCTATCTGATAAGTACGACACAGTGTTGGCTAGAATGGCACAACAAGAAAAAGACATGAAGGTAGTCCAAGAGCGAGTTGAAACACTTGAAAAGAACGAGACCAGTGAACAAATGAAAAGTATAAAGAAAGATGTCGATGAACTGGAATGGCAAAACAGAAAGCTTAATCTCGAGATTCATGGCATACAGAAGACAGAACACGAAGATCTTCGTCTTAAAGTTAACATACTTGCTGCCTCGCTTGGCCTTCTCGAACTGAAAGACAGTGATGTCGTTGCAATGCATCGTCTGCCCTCAAAAGCGGATAAAACCCCAGGGGTAATTGTTCGCTTCAACGAGCAATCTCTGAGGGAACAGTGGTTCGAAAAACGCAAGCAACTAAAGGATGAGAATTCATCAACGTACATTCAGGCAAACCTAACCAAACAAACACGTTCACTACTGTGGCTGACGAAGCAATGGGCAAAAGAAAAAGACTTCAAATTTGTTTGGCACAGCAGCGGCAAAATTCTTGTCAGGCGTATCGAAGGAGACTCGGCTCTGGTTGTGAGGTCAAAGGACGATTTGACAGCTATTGCTTAGGAGACAAAAACTTCGGAAGACTGCGGTCTTTCTTTCATGTATACTATTCCTAGTGACTTAAGTAAGCACCTCGGAAAAGAATATTTATCTGGCATAAAATTTATTCATATAAATGCACAATCAGCAAAAAACAAGCATGTACCATTACAAATACTTTTTGGCCAGCTCGGCTTCCTTTTTGATGTGATCATGCTCAGCGAAACATGGTATACAGACGATGTTTTTACTCTGCCAGGCTACAAGGTTTTCTACCTAAATCGTCCAACGCTGAGTGGAGGCGGTGTATCATTATTAGTGAAAAACACTTACAGATGCGACATTATCGAAGGCCTCACCCGTAGTGACACCGACTGTGAAGTACTATCTGTTTATTTGAACGGTTATCTTGTCTCGGTAGTTTACCGTCCTCCAAGCTCTAGTATTCCTAACTTCCTCAAGCACCTGGAGTGTATTTTTGAGTACAGCAGAAGTAATAAATTAACAGTAGTCTGTGGCGATGATATTAATATAGATATGCTCGTAGATTCACCAATGGCAAATGAAACAAAATGGATTTTCGAACGTTTCGGCCTAATGAACGCTATTAGTATGCCCTACGAGGGTAACTGCTGAATCTGCAACATTAATTTATATATTTTTTACTAGCTCAACCACCGCAAATACAAAAGCTGGAGTATTGTCCTGTGATCTCAGTGACCACCTTCCAATATTCATGACTTTTCTGGATCACTGTGATGAATCTAAATCTCCAATGTTCGTGCAAAGTATTTCGCCTCAAGAGCTCGAAAGTTTTCGGGAGGAAATATTAAACTTGTCCTGGAGTAATGTATTTAGCACGGATGATCCTAATGATTCCTTTGACACATATCTTTCACTCTTCACAGCAATATACGCAAAGCATTTTCCGAAGAAAGAATACAAAAAGTCACAAAAAAATAGAAAGCCGTGGATTAATAAAGCTCTTCTGACGAAAATTAAAGTTAAGTGCTCTATGTACGCTAAATTTCTTACAGAGCGTGATCCTGAGCTATTAAAAGAATTCAAACAGTACCGCAATCGACTTAACAAGGAAATTAAGCGTGCCAGGACAGAACACTTTAATAATGTATTTATGACAGGTTCGGACACAGCAGCAACATGGAAAAAGATAAATACACTCTTCGGAACTGGAAAGTCCCAAATTCCAGTCACTGAGCTAAATATTGATGGAAAAATTGTAACTGGAAGGGAACTGGCAAGTACTTTGAATGACTACTTAGTCAATCTGCCTTTTTCATTAGTCGTTCATGACAATGCACATTACGTGACTAATAAGTGTGCGCAATCAATTTTCTTAAACCCTGTAACAGAATCTGAGGTTCAAACAGTAATTTTGAAATTAAAAAACACTACTTCTCTTGATGTTTTTGATATCCAAGTTCGACCAGTGAAAATTGTCGCGAACATTATTGCCAGACCTTTAACTTATATCTTTAATCTTTGTTTTAATGCTGGCATTTTTCCTCGTGAGTTACAGATTTCTAGAGTCAATAATTATGAGCTCATAAATATCGGGGTCGTTGGGCACACGCGGAAAAGTAACCTGACAACTTTGCATGCTCTTTGACTGGGAAAGCATTTGATGAACTAGCATTCTCAATGGCGCCGTTTTTTCTTTAAGTGAAACCACCTTTGCAAGCGCTCATCAGAGAGACCAAAAGTATTTCAATTCAGTGTTCAAAATGTATTTATTCACCTGCCTCTTCAAATCCGCTATTGCTTTGCCGGAGGGGGAATAAAAAGCATACGAAAAGAGTAGCGCCAGTTCAAGGTGTACTTACAAACATTTCATAATTAGAGCACAAATTTTCATCAGAGATTTCACGCGTTGCAGTGCTTGTTGGGACTTACTTTCAATGAGAAATTTTGGAGAAGCTCTCAGGGATAAATATGTTAGTAATGCTTGATGCCACAGTAACGAAGCACATGAGCCGCTCTCGCACCGAGCTTAAAATTCTACAGAGTAGTTCTGGGCCCGACGAACCTGCAGGTGGAAACAATGTTGTTCTTCATATCGCTGATATCAGCGCAGTCCACGACGTAAACTTGATTTCCCACGTGGCCCCGCAGAAAGAACTCTATTGGAGAGAAGTTAGGAGATCTGGGTGACCAAAATGTTTCTCCTTCTTGTCCAATCCACTGCGAAGGGAAGTTTCTATTTCACCAGTTTTTTTGCAGTACAAGAGAAATGTGCTTGGCATCCGTCATGCTGGAACCACAGTTGCCGTAGTTCCCCAAGAGAGAGGCTGGAGGTGAAATCGTCGACGACTCCAGCAAGAATGTCGAACACATGTTTCTTTACGTTCAGGTTGTCTTCGAACTATGGCAAATATTCTGGCGTTAAGTATGCCACAATAATTATTTACACTTCAGCGGATTCGGTGGTTGGGATTATGTAGGCAGTGAGGTTCTTCGTAGGATCAGTGGTGAGCCTTATTAATGTTCACAGCTCCGTTGCTGCAAAATCTAGCCCCGTCAGTCCACTGTACTTTTTATAGGAAATTCTCATCTTGCTCATGTTTCATGGAGATCAAATTTCTGAATACTACTCGTTTCTGAAAATCAGCACACTTCGGTCCTGATGAAGGATGATGTTGCAAGTATGATAGCGGTGCTTTTTTAAGACATTGAACTCAGTGCCGACACATATTCTGCATCGTTCAGAAATCTCCATGACACTTGCATTTGGCATTGCTCTGACCCAGGCAAGGACATTAATTTTGATGTCCTCATTAATAATATTCTTCTTTGGCTGTCTTTTCTGTTAAAATTAACCTGTTTTGCAACAACATCTGAAAATGCTGTAAAACATCGGCTTAGTTGGAACCCGCCGATTTTGATGGCGAGATGCGCGTAGGCTCATTGCCAATGAGGCGTCCCCATTCATTTCTTGCCATCGACAGCACGGCATTTACCTTTTTTGGTGTCGAATATTTTGACCTAGCCACTTTCCAACGAAGAAGGCTTCAAAGCGGGTTCTGCTTCTTTCAGTACATGGGGATAGCTGCAGCAGTCGCTCGCAAAGGCCGCACAAAGTAAAAAGCCCCAAGTCGCCAGCGCACGCTACAAATTGATGCCCGTCTCTTAAACCACTGTTGTCAAAATAGAAATACTCGTCACTCATATCACACAAAAATGCACATCACCTCACATTTGTTCTTCAATTTTCCAACAGTTCCTTAGATGAAGAGAATGAAGGGGCCTCAAATCAGACGGGTGCGCCGAATAACCTGGCTGAAAAAGTGCTAACAGTGGTCGCCTTCGCTTGTCGCTGTGCGCTTTCCCCATATCATTGCGAAAGCACTTGTAGTTGTGAACACCGATTTCACTGGTGTCCCTCCATGTCGCCTAGCCTATTATTTCTATGGGGACCAAACCAAGTCAAGCATTGCTATACATGGCCGCTTTATGGTTTGTTAAGACATTGATTCATCTCGTCAAGTCAGACAATTTTGGGGTAGCATTTCGTGTACCGTTTCGTGTTGAAGTGGAGCTATAGAATTACCTAGTTTTATAACTCCATTTCTAAACAATAGCATAGAGCTAAACCGGGGGCTAATATGTGAAACCATTCGCCTTCGCACGTCAAACAGAGATCACCTCTGATGAAACCGCTTTCATTTGTACTGGCTCAGCAACCCTTCGCAATAAGAAAGAAAAAATCACACAAAAAGCATCGCATGGCCCACTTTATCTCATTATTGTTTATACCGCTGCACCAAGCCCAGTCGCTAAGTTAAAAGGCATCACTGGCTCTAATCCACCACCAGCACAGTGATTCATCGGTTTCGATCGCCAAAAAAGAAAGCACTGGATCAGAACGAAAAGTCATCCGCGTCGCAGCTCGCTGCACACTCTTGCAAGTCGGAGCGCCATACGCAACAGTTGTGTCTCACGAGGAAGGTGCGACACACCGACGGCCGCTCTGTCGCATGGGTAGACCAACTGGGATGAAATTTTAGACGTGCGTATTTCAGGGCATAGGAGCGTTACCAAGATTCTTCAAAACAGACTAGCCCTTAAAAGCAACTGCCTCCAAGTTCTCATTTTAAATATGCATGCTAACTTCAGCCAATAAGGAACGAAACAGCGCAACTAAAACGAAGGACCAAGAAAGAGAGACACGAACACGCGCTGACTTACAACTGACTGTTTTAATCGGAAAACCACATATAAATATAAACCACATATCTCTAATCGCTGCGTCACAGGCTCACGTCGTCATCGCAAACCACTAACATAAAAATAAAGGAAAAACCATTGGCGAAAGGTAAGCACCTACAGGCTCCCACGCTTTTCCAACAGATATATCTCGCGCTTAGACAAGGCTATCGAAGTGCTGCTCACACATGAGTCACCTTCTGTGCAGATATGATACGCCTCTACTACTTCCCGTACCAGTTGTTCTTTATGGCGATACAGCACAACAGTGTTGTCAAAGTACGGAGTGCATAGGCAGGATTTGCAATGTGCAGCCAGTTTTGACGAACCGGAGCCACGCAAAGAATTAGCGTGTTCCAAAAGGCGTTCGTTGAGGCACCTTCCTGTTTGACCCACGTAGAAATGGCCACACGAGAACGGAATCCTGTAAACGACTCCAACTCTGCACTGCACAAACTGAGTGGCATGACGGACTCCGCACCCTTCTGTGGCGTTGCCGTTTTCTTTCTTGCGTTTCACTGACGCCGGAACCTTGCTCAGCTTATTAGGCGCTGAAAACAAGACCTTGCCCCCAAACTTCGCCGCTATCTTCTTCCATCTGTGAGACAGTCGATGCACATATGGGACTACCACCCCTTTGTTCTTACTTCCAGTGTCATTTTCAGCTACTTTTTCTTTCTTTGTTTTCATTTTCAAGAGTAGCCTGTTGCACGTTGAAACTAACACCTCTTCCGGAAAACCTGCTGCTCTGCAACGAGACCATTGTGTGTCAAAGCTTGAACCAACTTCCTAATAAGCGCCTAATAAGCTGAGCAAGGTTCCAGCGTCAGTGAAACGCAAGCAAGAAAACGGCAACGCCACAGAAGGGTGCGGAGTCCGTCATGCCACTCAGTTTGTGCAGTGCAGAGTTGGAGTCGTTTACAGGATTCCGTTCTCGTGTGGCCATTTCTACGTGGGTCAAACAGGCAGGTGCCTCAACGAACGCCTTTTGGAACACGCTAATTCTTTGCGTGGCTCCGGTTCGTCAAAACTGGCTGCACATTGCAAATCCTGCCTATGCACTCCGTACTTTGACAACACTGTTGTGCTGTATCGCCATAAAGAACAACTAGTACGGGAAGTAGTAGAGGCGTATCATATCTGCACAGAAGGTGACTCATGTGTGAGCAGCACTTCGATAGCCTTGTCTAAGCGCGAGATATATCTGTTGGAAAAGCGTGGGAGCCTGTAGGTGCTTACCTTTCGCCAATGGTTTTTCCTTTATTTTTATGTTAGTGGTTTGCGATGACGACGTGAGCCTGTGACGCAGCGATTAGAGATATGTGGTTTATATTTATATGTGGTTTTCCGATTAAAACAGTCAGTTGTAAGTCAGCGCGTGTTCGTGTCTCTCTTTTTCTTGGTCCTTCGTTTTAGTTGCGCTGTTTCGTTCCTTAAAGATGCAATACCAACTCGCCCACTATGCTATGTTGCTTCAGCCAATATATAGTTAAATAATAAATTGTAGTTAAATCTTGTGCCGCCGCGGTGGCTCAGTGGTTATGGTGCTCGGCTGCTGACCCAAAAGACGCGGGTTCGATCCCGGTCGCGGCGGCTAGAATTTCTTTGGAGGAGAAATTCTAGAGGCCCGTGTACTGTGCGATGTCAGTGCACGTTAAAGAACGCCAGGTGGCCGAAATTTCCGGAGCCCTCCGCTACGGCGTCTCTCCTAGCCTTAGTCGCTTTGGGACATTAAACCCCATAAACCGAACCTAGTTAATTCTTGCATTTTCAGGGCGAAATATTACCCCTGTTTGTGCACACCTGGTGGCATTACCAAAGTGCGAAAGAGGCATTAGCATACAGCGTTTCACATTAAAAGAAAATTATAGTGTAATTTTGAACAAGCTGTATGTTCACCAACGGCATCTCATCTTGATTCGAACTCCCTTTTTCTGGCTTCCGATGCGATTACTGTCGCAAAATCCAACTTTTACTAAACTTCACCGACCTTCAAATATATTATGATTTTCCACTTCAGACTGACGTCATTCGTCTGGACACCTCGACAGCATTTGTGCCTGCACTTCTTACCCCACCGTGGTGGCTCAGAAAACAACGTCGACATCATACCTGCCGGCAACCTTCTTGAGACCGTGAGACAAGCCGTGCGTGTAAGGAACCACCGCTGGTCTTTTTACCTTCTTGCCTTCATTGGGTCGGTCATTTTTTACAAATTTTATCAGCTTTTCGGAAGCCCTGGAAATCATTTCATCCGGATAACCATTTGCGCGTAACCTGCAGACCTGCATTGTAATGCTATCAGCAGTCTTCTCATGGCACGACTTTTTGAGAGCGGATTTCAGTCACGGAACGGCTATATCTTGTTTTCTGCTCCCCACGAACTGAGCTCCATGTGCAAACAGGTTGTACAGGCAAAGGAAGAAAAGAAGAAAGCCTGCCAGGTACGCCATGTTTCACCCTCTGTACCATGTGCAGAAAACGTGGTGTACCAAATTCCTTTCTCTTGCGGTGCTGTTTACGTCGGGCAGACCGGCAGATGCTTAAACAAAAGGCTCATGAAGCATGAAAACACAAGGAAAAGTGACCCTGTTAGCCATGTTGCCACTCATTGTGAAAAGTGCAAATGCCAACATGAAAGGGAGCAAGAAAGGAAATCGGAACAAAATGGCGTGCTTCCGCGCACAAAGTTCCGCTGCAAAAAGTGCAAGTGCGCACCTGAGTACAAGAAAACCGAAGTTCTGTTCCGCCATAACGATAAGCTCACGCGCGAAATAATGGAAGCGCATCACATCCACAGGCAAGGTGACGAATGCATCAGCAATCCTTCCGTGACACTTAGCAACAAGGAATTAGCATACATCACTTCCCATGTGACATAGTTTTTGATTTTCACGGCCTTGTTCACTCTATCTTCTTACTTCTTTGCGTTATGTTTTCGTATATATACCCTTCCGTCCTTCAATAAACCTAGTTGATAGTCAGCTCTTGTCTTGTCGTTGTCCCGCCTTTTTGGGTTGTTCACCAGTATGAATGCATACCAACTCGCCCAGATCTCAGCTTTACTAAATCGAATACTAGTATTTCACATCTCTCATGAAGCTAAGCGCGTCTGACTGCAAATACATGCAGGTAACACGCTAGCACACTGACGTCAGGTACGCATATTCGTTGAAATAAACAACTGATTCCCATGTCGAATCGCGCCAGTATCTTTGATTCCACACCGTCGACAACCAAGCGTGGTCCCAGCTCATCGTGAAACTTGCAGCGGAGACTTCAAAATCACTCTGGTTTATCGGATGGCAACAGAGTTTCTCCCGTTCTGACGACCATAGCCTGGCCTTCCAACGTTTCGTGCGGACTAAACTAGAATTTGCCTCCCCAATTTTGAAACCACACCAAGCTTACCTGTTTCACAGTCTACAAGCCGTCCAACAACCGTGCGACCCACTTCATCTCATACGACTACGACCGCCACACCAGAAGTGCCAGCGCAAAATTATCGACTGTCGTCTAGCGTGCGGTGCAGAGGCGGAAATACACCTGCTCATCTTTCTTTCACAAATCTTCCATTGTGTTCCTTCACCTCGGGACTCCGAGTGCACCCAACCCTCAGAACATCACTTCGGCTCTTCAGCTTCGGCTCTTCAGCTTTGGAACGTGAAATCCCCCTAAACCATAATACCCCGCCTTACGCAGTGCTGCAACGGTTAAGCGATGCGCCACTGCACTGCGATGGACAGGGCTCTCAGCGGTGGACCTTGTGCGGCTCAGGTCGCTCTTGCCGAGTGACCAATCTTTAATTTAACTGCCACCCACCATGGTGGGCAGGTTGTGGTGACGTCGCAAGATCACGTGACGCCGGCGGCTCACCTGCTTCTTACGTTGTTCTTTGGGGACTACATGACAGAACCGTTTCCGTGGTTTTTCGCTCCCAACGTCGACAACGCCGGCACCGGATTTTCTCCGTAACAGAGCCCTTAACTATATCGCATTAAAATTGTCTCCTAATAACGCGATATTAAAAGAGTCACATGGAGAAAGTATGGCGTCCTCCTGCGCCTCTCATAATATTTGCTGTGCGGTCGACACCATTGAGAGGTCACGCCCTGTCGGGGGTGTGAAACGAAAGGACTGAATATGCCGCGAGCGGGATTCGAACCAGCGGTGACGCGATCAGGTCACCTACGCTGGCCGCTGCAGTGATTTTGTACAGATCCAATTTTATAAGCGACGAGGTGTCGTGCAGGTTATATTACAGGACGCCGAAGGTTTTGTAAGCTGATGACAGAATTCAGGAGCAGCAATAAGCAGCCTTTAACAAACGCCTAACAGCTACGTTATTGGCGACGCGCAGACATATTAACCGCACTACTTCAAGCGCTGCATTAATGTTAACACCGGAGCAAGAAATTTTCTCAGGAGCAATAAAAATTCCGTGCCCTGAACCCCCCGTTGAACCTCTGCGATTATTGTGATCAACGTTTAAGTCAATGCAGTGACGTAATTGTTTTCCCATGTGTCGGTTAGATTGAGAAGATTGTTGGCTGTGGATATATGAGATTAGATTCAAGTTCACACATCCAAAAAAAAAACTTCGTATGTGAGTAAACATAGAAAAGAAAAGATCTTTTATTTATCTACTTGTGCCTCAAGGCCCCGTGAGCACTGTATGAGGGGGAATACCAGATAAAAGAAACGAACGAAAATTAAAATCCCAAACAAACGGTAATGAAGTCGCGGAAATACACGAAATGAGTACAAAGTTCGTCCAAGAGGGAAGTAAAATAAAAAAGTAACATTTGAGCCCAGAAATTGAAAATAATAATAAAAGCCAACTAAAATCAACCACGCAGATGCCAAAAAGTGATAATCAAGTACACCTGAAAAGGTAGTACAACAGGAAATATTTACAACAACACTAAAGAGATAAGTACAGATAGAGGTTCTTTTTAAACTGTTCATGAGGAGAAAAAGAAATGTTATAAGAACGATAATTATAAAGCCTAATTCTTGGAGGCAATGCATATTGACTCAATCTCTGAGTTTTCCGTATATGCTTTTGAAACTGTTATAATTATATAAGTGTCGTGAATAGTGAGGAGGCGATTCCTGAGGCAACAACGAATTGCGGGTGTAGACATATTTATAAAATAAACGCAGGAGTGAATTAGCGTTTTTTCCACAGTACGCGATGGCTTACTCTTTCTTTTTGTACGACGGGATTATGGCTATTCACTTTGCTGTAGAGAGTTACATGATTCATTGAAAGCATATCGTTTAGTCCAGGTGAACAGAGCCTTGTAGCTTAGAGTGCATGCAACTAAGTTAGAAATGCGAAACTTATAAGGTGCTCTCCTGCATTTTGAACTGATGAACAGAAATCATCACGTATTCTGAGTCAGCTCCTTTCAGCAATTGGATTTTCGACAGAAGGAAGCTTTTCATTTTCGAGTACGCCAATTTTGGAATTACAGATTGATTTCGAGAGGCTGTGTACAACCGGCGGCAAAATAAGTTGTGGCACGCGACAGGCGGCCGAAATCAGAAAATTGCATCGCCACGCCATCTGACGACGCACTTCTGGTGTCGAGACATTGCAGTGCACGTGCGCGTGCTTTCACGCTCTCAGCCCTACATTTTTTCGCGCTTGCATTTGAGTAGCTGCTTATCTGCAGCGTTTGGCGGTAGGGGTCACTTTCTTTATTCACTACGTCACGCTTGCAATTCGCTAAACCCTTGCCAAACAAGCTCGCCGAAGTGCGAGCGTGAGGATTCCAAAAGTGACCCGTACAGCTAAACACTTTCTATAAATAGCTACTCAAATGTAACGAGAAAAAAGATACTTGTGCGAGCATGAAAGCTCGCGCATGCGCACTGCGATGTCTCTACCCCTGAAGTGCGATGTCAGGCGGCGCGGCGATGCAGTTTTATCTGATTTTGGTCTCCTATCGCGTTCCCCGACTTATTTGGCCGTTGGCTCTACATACCCATCTAGCAAACATTTCCCTTATATACGCAACCTTAGTCATTGATGATAAAATTTAAGAGAGTTGAGCTCGGCCTTAAGGGCATAGCGCGATGGCGCTATTTGATATTCGCCGCTTTTTTTCTACTTAGCACGACTTTATGATTACACACTCATTAGCATATATGGGTAGGCATATTAGACCGCACGATAAACCACGAGACGCAAAAGATGCGCTTTTAACCAGGTGAAATGAGTGTGCCTCAATGTGCTAAAGTAGCCTGTCTGGATCTCAACCGAAGCGTATGGGTTCGATTCCCAACTAATTACCCCAATATTTTCAACATAATAAATTTACGTTACACCTTTACATGTCATAATGTCATTTCAGTCATACTATTGTCACGTTGTAGTGACGGCAGTCCAGCGGTCAGGAAGACACCAGAAATACTTGCAAACGAAGCTCTTTATTTGGGCTGACTTGCGCCCTCAAAAGAACTGAATCACTCGGCGGCGGCGTAAGCAACAGGCGTGCTCGGCGGTCGTCGAACTACGAATGTCCGCCGCTCGCGGCATCGCTCAATTTAAAGGCGGCAAGGAAACTTCCAGATAACAGGACAAGATCATCTACAGTAATCTAGAAAAACCTAGATGCAGCCCTTCAAGGCTGCGATCAATCGAGATTAGTCTGGTCGCTTCTCGCGCCACGAACAAAAGTGATAACAACCATTTCCTGCAGCCTTGAGCGTGAACGAACAAACACTACAATGATACGTGGCATTACCCCCCTTCCAAAGAAGCATCGTCTCGATGCTTTAAAATGAAAATAAACACGGAGAATGAAACTTCGAGTCCTTCAGCGTTCATAATATGGATTCAGGCGTACGACATGTACGACTTCCGGGCGTGGGCGGCGTCGCTGAGATGCTGTCGTGCCGTCGGGGATGACTTCATAGTCGAGGTCACCGATGCGACGCAGAACCCTGTACGGGCCAAAGTAGCGTCGCAGCAACTTTTCGCTCAATCCGCGGCGGCGAACTGGCGTCCATATCCAAACCCGATCACCTGGCTTGTAATGCGTGTCTCGTCGGCGCAGATTGTAGCGTCGGGCGTCGGTGTGCTGCTGGTCTTGAATGCGAAGCCGTGCAAGTCTTCGGGCTTCCTCGGCGCGATGAAGGTAGGCGGCGACGTCGAGGTTGTCTTCGTCGGAAACGTGCGGGAGCATTGCGTCGAGTGTTGTTGTGGGCTTCCTGCCGTATACCAGCTGGAATGGAGTAAACCTGGTTGTCTCCTGGGTGGCAGTATTATAGGCGAAGATCACGTAGGGCAGAATAGAGTCCCACGTCTTGTGTTCGGCGTCGATGAACATGGAGAGCATGTCTGCGATGGTCTTGTTCAGACGCTCTGTGAGTCCGTTGGTTTGCGGATGATAGGCAGTTGTCCTCCGATGACTTGTCTGGCTGTACTTTAAATGGCTTGCGTCAGTTCCGCTGTAAATGCTGTTCCTCTGTCTGTGATGAGTACTTCAGGTGCGCCGTGTCGGAGGAGAATTTGTTCGACAAAAAATTTTGCAACTTCTGTTGCGGTACCACTAGGCAACGCTTTTGCTTCGGCGTAGCGGGTCATGTAGTCGGTGGCCACGATGATCCACTTGTTACCTGATGATGAAGTAGGAAAGGGGCCGAGTAGGTCCATCCCGATTTGCTGAAAGGGCTTAGTTGGCGGTGGTATGGGGTTCAGGAGTCCGGCTGGTCTAATCGGAGGCGTTTTGCGTCGTTGACACTCACGGCACGTTTTCACGTAATGCGAAACGTCGGTAGCTAGCCGCGGCCAATAGTACTTCTCCTGGATGTGGTGCAACGTGCGAGCAATCCCGAGATGCCCTGCAGTCGGCTCATCATGACATGCCTGCATAATTTCTTGCCTGAGATTTTTGGGCACGACAAGAAGATGCACTGTCCTGTTGGGCGCGAAGTTCTTCTTCAGAAGGACATTATTGTGAAGGACGAAGGACGACAGTTGGCGCTTGAACCCTCGGGGAGGCGATGCGGTCTTGCCTTGCAGATAATCAACCAGGCTTTGCAACTCAGGATCCGAGCGCTGCTGCTGCGCGAAACTGCTCGCGCTTACCGGTCCCAAAAAAGCGTCGTCGTCTTCCTCTTCCGGTGCTGCGTCGACGGGGGCTCGCGACAAGCAGTCTGCGTCGGAATGCTTGCGGCCAGATTTGTAGACTACAGTTATGTCGAATTCTTGAAGGCGCAGGCTCCAACGAGCAAGGCGGCCGGAGGGATCTTTCAAATTGGCTAGCCAGCACAGAGCATGGTGATCGCTCACAACCTTGAATGGTCGTCCGTACAGGTAGGGGCGAAATTTCGACGTGGCCCAAATAATGGCGAGACATTCTTTCTCGGTGGTCGAGTAGTTGGCCTCGGCTTTCGACAGTGAACGGCTAGCGTACGCGATAACCTTCTCCTGTCTGCCATTTTTCTGAACGAGGACCGCTCCTAAGCCCACACTGCTTGCATCGGTATGAACTTCGGTTTCGGCGTTTTCATCAAAGTGCCCGAGCACAGGAGGGGACTGTAAGCGCCGCTTCAGTTCGTTGAAAGCTTCCTCTTGCGGCCTTTCCCATTTAAAAGGCACGTCAGCCTTGGTAAGTTGGGTCAAAGGTTCAGCGATGCGCGAAAAGTTCTTGAAGAATCGCCGGTAATAAGCGCATAATCCAAGGAATCTGCGTATAGCCTTCTTGTCATTAGGCTGTGGAAACTCTGCGATCGCAGCCGTCTTCTTGGGGTCTGGGCGAACTCCATCCTTGCTTACGACGTGACCAAGGAACAGCAGCTCCTCGTAAGCGAAGTGGCACTTCTCTCGTTTCAGTGTCAGGCCTGAAGACTTGATCGTTTCCAGCACTATCCGAAGCCTTCTGAGGTGGTCTTCAAAGCTTGAGGAGAAGACAACAACGTCATCTAAGTAGACTAGGCAAATCTGCCATTTCAAGCCTGCGAGCACCGTATCCATTACTCGCTGGAACGTTGCTGGGGCAGAGCAGAGGCCGAATGGCATCACCTTGAACTCGAAGAGTCCGTCTGGCGTGATGAACGCAGTCTTCTCGCGATCTCTTTCGTCGACTTCAATTTGCCAGTAGCCGCTCTTCAGGTCCATCGATGAGAAGTACTTAGCGTTGCACAGCCAGTCCAGTGTATCGTCGATGCGGGGGAGGGGGTAGACATCCTTCTTCTTAATGTTGTTCAGGCGGCGGTAATCGACGCAAAAGCGAAGGGTGCCGTCTTTCTTTTTCACTAGGACGACCGGTGCTGCCCAGGGGCTCCTCGATGGCTGGATGACGTCGTCACGAAGCATTTCCTCAACTTGCTTGCGGATAGCTTGGCGTTCTAACGGCGATACGCGGTAGGGGCTCTGTCGCAGTGGTCGTGCGTGTTCGTCTGTGACAATGCGGTGCTTGGCAAGCCGGGTTCGTCGCACATTCGATGCTGATGAGAAGCAATCGGTGTACCTTTGAAGAAGACTGCGTATTTGGTCTTGTCTGCTCCGGGGTAATGCTGGGTTGATGTCGAATGTGGGTTGATGGCCTTGTTCAGATAGTTGTGCAGGTTGGTCGGGTAGGGCAAATACGTCTGTGATGTCTGCCAGCTCGTCGGTGAAAGCAATCGTCGTACCTTTGTTTAGATGCCGGTATTCTTCGGTGAAGTTGGTTAGCAACACCTGGGCTCGGCCATTTCGGATTTCGGCGACTCCCCTCGCGACGCCCAATCCTCGATCCAGGAGTAACTGGGTGTTCCCCTCGATAACACCTTCGGCATTTTCGATGTCTCCAGTACCTATGCCGACGAGAACACTTGATCGGGGCGGCACGCTCAATGCTTCATCGAGGACGTTTAAGGCAACGTGATGAGTCGCGCTCGTCGCAACAGGTATGGCTTTTTCCGTGGAAAGCTTGATCGACTTAGATCGAAGGTCGATGATCGCCCGATGTTCGTTCAGGAAGTCCATTCCCAAAATCACGTCTCTCGAGCATTGCTGTAGGATCAGGAAAGTTGTCGCATAGGTTCTCCCATTTACAGTAACTCTCGCGGTGCAGCGTCCTGACGGCGTAATCAGGTTGCCACCTGCGGTGCGGATCAGCGGGCCATCCCAGGTTGTTGTCACCTTCCTGAGTCGGACAGCGAGTGGGCCACTCATGACAGAGTAGTCAGCTCCCGTGTCCACCAAGGCAGTAACCGCGTGACCGTCGACCGTAACTTCAAGGTCACTTGTTCGCGTTCTGGTATTGTACGTTGTCTTCGGTGTCCGATCTCGGCTTCGTCGAGTAGTGAGGCTGCGGTGGGCGTACTGCGACGTTACTTCACTGGGCAGCGGTAAAAGCTTCAAGTCTGGCCGCGTCGTCGTCGGTGTCGTCGTCGTCGGCGTTGTCGTCGTCGGTGTTGTCGTCGTCGGTGTTGTCGTCGTCGGTGTTGTCGTCGTCGGTGTTGTCGTCGTCGGTGTTGTCGTCGTAGTTGAGGCATGGTCTCGAGTACTCGTCGATGGAGGATCTTTGTCATTGCGCTTAGAAGCAACCTCACCTCCAGAGGCTGCTTTATTTAGTTTAACCTTCGTGGGCTGGGGGAGCGTCCACGCACGGCGTAACCTCGGCTAGGAGAAACAAAGCGCGGGGACGATGGCGACGGGGAACGTGATAGGCGGCTCGGCGATGAGTATTCTTCCCGACGTAAAAACTCCTCGATTTCGGCTGGTCGCTGGCCGGGTCGGGGTCGTGGAGCGTCGTAAGAGAACCCTCGGATGCCCAGTCTTCTGTATGGGCAGTGCCGGAGGACGTGACCGGCTTCGCCACAGTGGAAGCATAGTGGGCGGCGCTGGTCGGGAGTTCTCCACTCGTCGCATTTCCTCGGCTGCGCGCGTCGCTCGTAGGACGGGCGGGTTGGGGCGAGTGGGCGGCGGTCCAACGCAGCTGGCTGAGGGCGATAGGGGCTTGGGTCCCGTCGTCGAGGTGCAGGACGGCGCACAGCTGCGGCGTAAGTCATGGCTGGGGGCTGCAGAGGCTGCGTGGGTGTCGGCGTCACACCCAAGGCCTGTTGAACCTCGTCCCGGATGACGTCAGTGAGCGATGAAAGTTGCGGCTGCGTTCCCGTTGGCAGCAACCGTCGGAGCTCCTCTCGCACAACTTCACGTATAACCTCCCGCAGGTTATCATTGTTAGCGGTGTCCATGCAGTTTGCTGACAAAAAGCGCTGCTGGCGGTCATACTGGCGGGCTCGGGCGTCGAGAGTTTTCTCCATTGTGGATGCCTCTTCTACGAATTCAGCGACGGTTTTCGGTGGGTTGCGAACGAGGCCGGCAAATAGTTGCTCTTTAACTCCTCGCATAAGCAACTTCACCTTCTCTTCTTCCTTCATGTTCATGTCGGCACGCCGGAAGAGAAGCTTCATCTCCTCAGTATACACTGCAACGGTCTCGTTTGGGTGTTGTATGTGAGGCTGTAGCAGCTGCTGGGCTCTCTCCTTTCGCACGACGTTTGTGAAGGTCTTCAGAAGCTGTTCCTTGAAGGTTTCCCAGTTGGCAAGGCTGGCTTCCTCATTCTCGAACCAGACTCTTGCTGGTCCCTCCAGGGCGAAGAAGACGTACCTAAATTTCATGGCGTCGTCCCAGTTGTTGAAGACAGCCACACGGTCGAACTGCTCCAGCCATTCCTCGGGGTCGGCGCCAGGCGAAGCGTCGAAGGTTGGTGGCACCCGGGGCTGCTGCAGAATGATTGGAGTGGTCGTCTGGGGCAAGGTCATGATGGTCGTTGGTACTTGCTGTCGCTTCCGGGTAGGGTCCGGCAGGGTCCCGAACTCAGGTGCGTCCCCTTGCAGGCGTCGGCTTGCGCGGTGGACTGGACTCAGGTCCTGCGGTAGATGACTCAAAGGGCTGGCGTCTCGACTTGTAGGGGGTGTCCGGAACATGGGAGGCCACCCAGCACCTCCACCAGATGTCACGTTGTAGTGACGGCAGTCCAGCGGTCAGGAAGACACCAGAAATACTTGCAAACGAAGCTCTTTATTTGGGCTGACTTGCGCCCTCAAAAGAACTGAATCACTCGGCGGCGGCGTAAGCAACAGGCGTGCTCGGCGGTCGTCGAACTACGAATGTCCGCCGCTCGCGGCATCGCTCAATTTAAAGGCGGCAAGGAAACTTCCAGATAACAGGACAAGATCATCTACAGTAATCTAGAAAAACCTAGATGCAGCCCTTCATGGCTGCGATCAATCGAGATTAGTCTGGTCGCTTCTCGCGCCACGAACAAAAGTGGTAACAACCATTTCCTGCAGCCTTGAGCGTGAACGAACAAACACTACAATGATACGTGGCACTATGATGTCATAATCTCAATTACAGGGCAGTTTTCGCCATTTTCACTCCACAGCTCAGCGTGTGACGTAACGACCTTCTATAACAATCAGGATTTCTTCAGGATGCTAACGCCAACGCCCACAGCCACGGCACGGCGGTTTCTACAGATTTCCTGTACCACTGGAACCAGAATGACCGCTCATTACAGTGTTGCTCGAACGTGAAGGAGTCGTTGTACAAATCATCAGTTAAAGTGGTGGCGTGGCGAATGATCATTTTACTATACCTGTCCTGGTGTAAACTACGAGAGGGAAAAGCGAGATCTCCTGAAAGCACCACGCCATTAGTCGCTTGGTACAAATATTTACCTACCTGAGTGGGTTCAGGACATGCATGGCCGATATCCGGAACGTGGTGCAGAATTTTCCACCAGGAATAAGGCCCCACAGCGAAAGTACTGCCTCCAGTTCTTCTGTGCAATTCGAGAATGCGGCGTGCGTCTCTTCTAGCGTTCTCTGGCAGCAGTGTATCATTGATAATACATATGGGCAGCTGGCTTCGAAAGCTCCGAGTATGGCTCCAAAGAGTGATATGTGAAAGCGGTGGATTTCTTCCAGTCCTGCTTTTATAAGCAAGTTTTGCCAGCCACTGTTCATGCAGGGACACAGGTCGACTCTTTGAACACGGCGTTGAAGCTCTGTAAAAGATTTTACCGAGCCTGTCACACTCATGACGCTGCGAATAGCCGTGATGCTTGACTGAATGTAAGTGCCTAGGGTCAGCGTGCACAGCGTCCAGAATGCAACAGAAAGATTACGGTAGGCCAGAGGACAGCTTTCTAGCCTAGAAGGACTCCTCCCCAAAAGAATTCCGAACATGAAGAAAAGAAAGCGGGACAGATGGAAAGGTTCTCGCCTGTAGGAGAGAAGATGGCGCTTCAAGACAGAAAACATGGCCACCATCGCTGCTGTGGACGTCAGAGCCATTATTAACCACATCAGTGAATCCCAAGTGTCAATGAAGGTAATACGAATCTTGTGTTTTCGAGGAACAAGGAAACACAACGATCCCGGGGAATACTGGGTGTAAAGAAAGATGAGCTCATCCCAAACAATCGAGCATCCCACTGGGTCAAGGACCATATCAACACATTTGTGAGTAAGGGCTGCGACGCCGTCGAATTTTACAACGAAGATAGTGCTGTTCAGGGCTGTGCATGCGTGTACCAGAACAGAAACCTCCGGGTTGGACATTACAAATTTCAGAGAGTGTCGCTCAAGTGACGGTGCGGCCAGATAATGCTCATTCGTGGGGAACCTCGTAGTAGTTCCTTCATGGGCAAACAAATCTGATGGCAGAGCTGTTCGCCTGGTGGTGCATATGCGAAAGTGGTCCAAAAACGCACTAATGTCCACTTGTGGCACGCTAACCACCAGGCAATACTCGGTTACAAGCATTCGCATTGCTTTTTCGTGTGAAGCGGCGACGATGATCCAGCGCACTCTTTGTGTACGCGCTAATAGAGCTGTCAGGGAAGCTGTTTTCCCCTTTGGCAAAGCCCAGAAATAGGGTACAAACGCGACCCTCGGCTGGCGATAAAATTATAGAACATCGCTTAATGATACTCCGCAGTATTCGAGCATTACAGTTGGAACAGTAATGCCTAGGAATTCGCAGAGTAAGGAGTGGTCTGAAGAGCTAACGAATTTCAGTGGAATGGGCAACTTTTGAGCGATGGCGCCGAGGGCATCTGTGTGCATTGTGGGATATACCAGCACGATTCTCGCGGGTGATGCTTTCGAGGCTGCTATGACATCGAGCATAAGAGGATAGAGCTGAGGCGACGATGAAGGTAAGAGAAAGAATAGAAACACCACGGAATATGTCATAGAAGAGTGTCTGGACGCGTCGACACACGTTATTGTCTTGATTCTGCGCATGGTGGTTATGTTGGATGCTTCGAGTGGCGCAAAAAGTAGCGGAGCGTGAGCGTTTCTCAGTTGCAAAGAGTGCGCGGTGGAATACCGTAGTAGCTACGCTAAAATTCACAGTCACACCGCATCCCGCTATGTCTTACACTAATAGCTGTCCTCGTTCGCTCATGATGTACAGCATGGTTCACTGTTAAAGGGAACCTCGCGCAGCGTGGCCGCCGCGCTCCGCGAAGCGCCCCTTTCGAGAAGCGGCGAGAATCGGCGACACCAGGCGCATGCGCAGTAACCGCGGTAGGTGGATCCAGCCCCGCGTCGTCTGCTACGGCGCTCTTTTGGTGCTTGGCTTGCTGAGGTGGAAACTCTGGAACGCGACGAGTTAACTAAATATAAAAATGAAGTTTTATTCGCAGCTACGTAGTGAACGTGCGTTTAAGCAAAATATATTTTTTTCATTTCCGATTCTTCTTAGGCAATTTTTCCGCTATGCAGTAGTGGTGCAGGACAGACGTCTCTAGTTCTCGTCCAGTTTCTGTTCTGAACCCACGAAAGCAAGTAGCTGCGGCGGTGCTATTAGTGCATTTGGTCCGTCGCCCAACATCAATTGCCGACATGGTTGAGGTATTGGTGCTCCAAAACGACAAACGGAGCCCCGCCGCCACACGCCAAGAGTGTCGTTCTTCGAACTTCTTTCGCATGAAAGACTAAAATAAAGGCAGAAAGCAAACTGAGCTGGATATAACCAGAATGCCATTGATTTCTGAAGCAGCCCGGTCGCAAAAGAGAAGATGCGGCATTTCGTATTTCCCGGGGAGCAGACATCGGTGATAAGACGCTGTTCGGTTCCCAATGGTTTCACTTGTCTGGCAGCAGTCAGGTCGAGATGGCGGCGGACCAAATGCACTAATAGCCCCGCCGCAGCTTCTTGCTTTCGTGGGTTCAGAACAGAAAGTGGACGAGAACTATAGACGTCTGTCCTGCACCACTATTGCATAGCGGAAAAATTGCCTAAGAAGAATTCGGCAATGAAAAAGATATATATTGCTGAAACGCACGTTCACTACGCAGCTGCGAGGAAAACCCGGTTTTTATGTTTACTTCACCCGTCGCGCTCCAGAGCTTCCACCTCAGCAAGCCAAGGGCCGAAAGAACGCCGTAGCAGACGACGCGGGGCTGGCTCCACCTTCCGCGGTTACTGCGCCTGCGCCTGGTGTCGCCGATTCTCGCCGCTTCTCAAAGGGGGCGCTTCGCGGAGCGCGGCGGCCACGCTGCGCGAGGTTCCCTTTAACAGTGGACCATACTGTACTCGCGCACATCACCTTCTAGCAAAGCGTCAGAGCTGTACAAAGATTGCGTGTCGGCCCTCTGCCCTGCAGTCGTTTATTGTGTTGACGTTTTGCCGGAAACAATCAAACTCTCCTCTGTGAAACTGAAATTTTTTCGCTTTTTTAAGGAAACGCAAGCTATGAAAAGAGAAAGGCTTGAGAGAAAACCTTGAAACGATCTCTGTGCCTGTCACCATAAAGCCCCGTCTCTATCCGTAAGGTAAAATTAGCATGTGTGTCATGAAAAAACAAACAAAGGCAATGAAGAAGAACTGGAATCTGCTACGCAAAAATGTTTCGTTTTAATAAGAATTAGCTGAAACAATAATTGTGACCCCAGGCTTATCGTGGTGACATTTTGGAATCACTTAAAGATAAGCAGCATAAAGCACCTCTGGGAAAAAAGAAGCGAATATTAAGACGAGAGAGACACGAAAAATATCACGCAAATTTGTTCGCGGAAAACTTAAATCGGATTGCTCTGCGGGCACCCTGCGTACCAAGAGGTGCCGCTTCCAACTTAATATTCCTGCTTCCCAAAGTTAAATGAGAATATTGCATCAACTCTCAGGAAACGTTCTGTTTAGATATCGCTCAAAACTTTTCGAATAAAACATAAAATCTGGAATTTGAAAGACTTCTTTCAGAAAGCACCGGAACAGCAAGGCAAAAAAATTTACTTCAGAAAAGGCGATTGTTGGGCCAGTTGGGGAGTAATTCTTGGGTCAAACACAGCAGCCTGTTTCATCCTTTTTGATTTCACTCCTGCTTTTCTTCTTTGTCCGTGCGAAATTGCGCTTTTACACTAAAAATAAAATTTTCATTGCCTTAGAGACAAGAAAACAGAGAACTGCGGAAAAATTATTTCTACTGAAAAATAGTGAATGTGGTCACCAGAAAAGAAAGGCCAATCCCCGCAGCTTTAGCACGAGCGTTGCACTTGGGGACCAAAATACCTTCTTTGCAGGTCTAAGAAGGAATATGCATCAAATACTTGTACACACCTTGTCCCTTGCCCGATAAATAGGTAAAACAGAGTCCGATGTCAACTCCGCGCATTTATTGTTTTATGTGAAAATTCACTGCCTACCTATTTATGTTTATACTGACGTTTGTAATGCAGCGAAAGCAGCAACTATCGCCAAGAAAAATAACTTAGAATTCTTCTCGACAGCTGATCCAAACTTGCGCCGTCCTTACCACAAGCAATGCGTTGCCTCCGTTTTGAAGTGAATGGCTGTGTAGCACAGCCTCCGAGATCACCCCTACAAAAATCGGCGTCGAGGCCTGCATTTTACTTACGAAATCGGCTGGTAGTGGCGCTGCCTGTATTTCTGCTTGTGGTCTTGCTTTGCTTCTAAAAGCTGCGTTTTCGGCCAGGGTGGCATATTTGTGATAAGAGTGAACGCAGTTGACTATAGCTGCAGAACATCTTCCAAGTTTGTCTTCAGCGTCCGTTTCTGCTTAGAAAAAGTGTTACTTTTAAAAGCGGGAAACTTTTTTTGAGATTTTCGCTATGCACTGGAGCTTGCAGTGCACGGCGCAAGCACATATTGCGCTGAAAATCGCAGACAAAAGACGGCGTGGTAGTTTTTTTTTTTTGTGACTAACATGCACCCTTACACCCACACTCTTCCTTTCCCTGTGGGAATGCCCTGACCCACCGGGGCACCATGCAAACACACTTCACCCCACTTTCTTACACTACGCTTGATCCAAACTGATAAAAAGGTCCATACACAGTCTGTTGAGCTCTTATAAACTCTATTGCGCTCTTAGATATTGATAAAAAGTGTACTAAAAGTATATGGACATAAATCTACGGAATATCTATAGACTGCCTGGTTTGTATTGCTATAGTCTTTTATCTAGGATATCTCTATAGACAGTCCATAAACTTTATAGACAAAAGTCTATGAGCAGTCGACAGACTCTCTATAGGATTATTTCTAAGGGCATGCCAACTAGCTTGCATGGTTATCCAGTTAAGGTCATCTCCCCCTTGAGAATTTTATTTTGATCAGAATGTTATTCACGCTGGGACGTTGTGTATTCCACACAGTGCACCTAGCAAAAACTCACGATGGATTAGAATTACAGGCAGGCGATTACAATAGCCGGCGAACATTTTGTCGGAGTACTCTGAAAGCCGGCTCTGCAGGAGCACGTCGAACGTTTCTGAGCGTTCGAGGCAAGATATTGGCACTAGAAGAAAAATTGCAGAAATCCGAAGTGTTAAGCGCATATATCAGAGCTTCTAAAATTTGACTGTATCACGTCTAAGGCATTAGAAATATATGCGGAGATTTATGCGCCTTCGCGTCCTCTGCAGCAAGCCGCATTCACAGTTGAGCATCAGGCGGTTCTCACTATGCTCCAGTGTTTACAGAAGGAAAACTAACACCCCAATGAACACACAAGTACGGTTTAGTTGGTTTGGTTTATGGGGTTTAACGTCCCAAAGCGACTAAGGCTATGAGAGGCGCCGTATTGGAGGGCTCCGGAAATTTCGACCACCTGGGGTTGTTGAACGTGCACTGACATCGCACAGTACATGGGCCTCTACAATTTCTCCTCCAAAAAATTTCAACCGCCATGGCCGGGATCGAACCCGCGACTTTCGGGTCAGCAGCCGAGCACCTTAACCACTGAGCCACCGCGGGGGGGGGGGGGGGAACACTAAAAGTATGAACCGTGGTGTGGCCTACTTATGGAAAATGTTGCGCACACACAAGACAGCGCATTAAAAGGGACATGCATGGCGCAAACTCCAATTGGATTTTACTCTGATCGCCAATAATATGCTGCACCTCTGCTTTACTTGTTTTCAGTGATTGCTGAAATCCTTCAGGTTTTAATCCCATTAACGTCCAGCGCAGGTCTGGTTTCGGGATGTTTCACTCAACAATTTACAATTACAAATGCGCTAGACCAGTTTTTTTTTTTTTTTGGAACCACTGTACAAAGAAACATGATGCTTTTCACAGAGCTTTATACTGAATTTAATTCCAGCCATATGTTAGAGCCGCCTTTACCGCAAATGCAAGGCCGTCATCTGCGACTTGGAAAGGAACTCCTGAAGAGAAGACATTGCCTCGAACGCACACCTGAAACAAGGTTAGAGCATTTAATCATTTCTCTGTTTGCAATACAGGTAACGTCTACATCAAATCTGTGCGAGGCTATTTCTACAGAAGCAACAGGTTCCATTCAATATCTAGGCAAGCTTTCTAGCTTTTTACAAGTGAGAAAAATCCGCGACCTTCAGCAAGCATGAATAGCAGGTGTTTTGGGAAGACTTTCAAAAAATCTCGGAAATAAGATTTCTGGTTAAAAATATGGCTTTTTAGGTATAGTATTGCTAGCTTTCGCGGACACCACAAAACCGGTGAATCTTCTTAAATAGCAAGCTGGTTAACTAATTTTTAATAATTCAGTTTTTAACTAAAACAGTTAGGCGCCTAGTTGCAAATAGATATTTGTAGCCGGCCGATAGTAATGCCTTATCAGTTTTCAGAATTTCAAAATTGCGATTATCCTTGGCTCTAAAAAACAAAATTTGGCATTGCTAACTAGTGACATGCACTGGAAAGGTTACTTTGCCTGCATTCGTTTCGAAAGTTCATGTATTTTGCATGATGTACCCAAGTACCCAAATGTTCTTGAGCCCCAGCGCCAAGGATAATCACGCGGTTTCGGAATTGTAAAAACTAATATTGCCATTACTAACGACCGGATACAAACCTCTCATTGCAATTAGATGCCTGACTCCAGTGGTTAAAACGTTAATTCTTAAACATAAAGTGACCAGATTTCTGGTTAACTCACCAGTGTTCTGGTGTCTGCCAACAATGGTAGTACTATACCGGAAAAACCATATTTTTACCCCGAAAAACTACTTTTGAAAAGTTTTGCAAGTGTTCCCTGAATTGCTGGTAAGTAACCACAATGGTTACTTATGATTGATTTTTTTTTCTCTTTTTTTTCGCCTTGACTGTGCGGAATAATCGCTTGTTTTTTCTAGGCGAGAGACGACCACTGCGCTCGGGACAGATAATGACCTCTCGTGACAGCTCCTGCCATGTTCGGTATTCAGTTGGGTGCTCTAGATTCCTTAGCTCGAAAGTTCGCATTTAAACTGCGGACTCCGGAAAGCGAAGGTCGGACACACTCGCTTTTATTGCAGCCGTCTAGTTGGTTCTGCTTGCGGCCACAGGTAGGCCCAATAATCCGTTTGAGTTCGACACCAGCTTGCTTAGTTCTCCGACTGTGTCCAGGCGTGTTGTTCCAGTCACGTGACAATCACGTTGTTCAGGTACTAAGTGGGCCGAAACCTCTGCTGAGCACATCGTGCGGAGTTTTAAATGCCTTGACTGTGTTGTTCACCTCTCACTTATCTTAGATGCAGAGAGACTGAGGTCTGTTTCTTTAAAAATGCACAGGGTTCGGCCTCAGCGATAGTTATCTGGCCTGCTATTCTGCATTAGTGAAATTGAAGAGAAGAAAAGTTATGACACAGGAGTCACCTTCAGTCTAGGGGTTATCCAAAGAAAGCAACTACATGCCTCCAAACTGCATATCCATTCTACACTCACCGGTGACTTCCCTCTACCAAATCCACACTTATTTACTTCATACAGTGTCTGTGTCACTTCCTCTGTTATGTCAGCTTGCACTCCGGACCAATTGCGCTCTTTATACTTATCAATTGGCTAAGTATTTAAGCCTAAGCTCCTTGTCTCCCAGGCAAGAGACCTCACCTAGCCCAGACCCGCCGCGGTGGCTGAGTGGTTACGGCGCTCGGCTGCTGGCCCGAAAGACGCCGGTTCGATCCTTGCCGCGGCAGCCGAATTTCGAAGCAGGTGAAATTCTAGAAGCCCGTGTGCTGTGCGATGTCAGTGCACGTTAAAGAACCCCAGGAGGTCGAAATTTCCGGAGACCTTCACTACGACGTCCCTCATAGCCTTAGTCGCTTTGGGACGTTAAACCCCATTAAACGAAAGCCGAACCAAACTTCACACAGCCCAACGTGACAGCTTCAAAGCCAGTTTCAATTTCAGTGCGCGGAACGCTTTTGCCTTGAAGAATATTGAGAGGAGTGGTAGTATGCAAAGAGACCCAACATTTGAACTGTCTGATGTATACCTGCTCTTAAAAACTGCATGTAGCAGTGTTGTTAGGGCAAGTGAGAACGTAAGGAAATACATGTGAAAAGAACGCACTAATAAGAACATATAAGAGCACAGCAGCACACAGCTTCAGTATAACTTTATTCACATTAGCAAATTTTCAAGAACAGCAATGCAAGTTTTATATATTTGGTTTTGGGGTTGCAAACATATTCCGAGTAGGTGCATTTTCAGAGCTGTTTCAACAGATGTGCTAATATTGTGCTGAATATTGAGAAGATAATTATAAATGATGCAGCTGTAAAAAACTGCAGTGCATTTCCTGTAATCGGTGTTTGCATCCGGACAGAGTAAATACCGCTTTGAGGTTGGGACTGCAAGGGACTGCGATACATGTGATTGTACTCGAGCAATACACAAGCGTCCCTAGTTTTGATTTCACTCGTAATGTCAAGATACCCACATTTTCAGAAATGGGAAGATTAGTTTCTAGGTTCGGAGTCAGCGTAATGGTCCTAGCTTGGTGGTTTTGGAGGTGTATTGAAATTGTAGGTTTTCTACTGATGTGGTGCCCAACGATGATACTGATTAATCATGTGACTGAATGAGAGCATAATAATATGGTGCGAGTACATGTTGTGGAAAGTAGTGCATTTTTCAGTGCACAGCAGCATTTGAAGATCAAAAATTTTTCATTGATTCATCAACATATTTGTTCGTTTTAAATTCGCGTCTAATTCAGTGCCAGCGCATGCAGCAGTGGGAGATGAATATATTACATGCTTGTCAACAAGTTATTTCGTATAGTGGTGGGCCGCCCGTGACAGTAGAGAAATATTACTAGCTCAGTTGCAGTTGGATTTATTTGATTGGAATGATTAGTTACATCTCAAGGAAGGAGTCTTAAGACGACCATTTGTATGCGGAGTTCGTTGTCAAGTAATTTAGATAAAGGAACGTGCCGTTGTTTCATCCACGCTTAAGTTGCATGTAGTGTAGAGTAAAAGAAGTCACGTCGTCTTACCGTGAGGCCCTCAAAGGCGTGCCCGAAGGAAGATGGAACAAGTCGTGCCGTGTAAAGAAGCCCACTCTACAGCATACAGAAATGTGAAAATACATCAGCAATGGCTTATGTTCCGTTACACACTCTCGTGTACATTACAGCGATTGTTAAGGCGAAAGCCTTTAATGCCTCATCGTTGTTGACAGAAGGTTGTCAGCAGAGGTGTCACGCTTTTTCGAGTCAGACCAGAAATAAAATCTTTGTGCACGATGGGATATGAACCACCTTTCTTCCGTGCCGCAGCCGAGCGTGCTAATGGCTACGCTACTTTCTGCCTACGCATATGCAGTTCTCCTAGTCTAGGGCGCTGGAGAGTGTTTGCAGAAAAGCGTCGAATCAGACGGATGCCTCCCAAACGCCCTCCAGTGTCTGCAGCATTTAAGATTCACAAGGAATTGTGTATTTAATTAGCATCTCAACCACACATCAGTGACACAAACAGCAACACCACACTTAAGGCTTTCGCCTCACCGCACTTTAGGTCAACAAAGTGTCCCCCTGAATTTTTTACGCCTGCCAGAGTTTTTTTATCACACAAATAACTAAACTCTTGTTTGAAACCCGTCTGTTCACCCTGGACGAAGGATAGATAGCTAGGTAAGTTGGTTATATTTGTTCACTGTGGCTGGTACAGCTCGAAATGTACGAATTACAAAGTAGAAGACCACACAGACGAGCGCTAGCCCCAGCCCCTAATATACGGCGGCGCCCCCTATGAGCTTGGCTGGCAGGCATTAATAGCGCCCTGCACTTTTTCCTTGTTCATTATAATTCAGTTTCGGCAAAACCACACATGCTACAGTTTTCTGGCTACTTCATTTTAAGAAACCTGCATTCAGATCGCTAAGCAGGATCACTAGCATGTTTGTTGATGTGCTGCTTGTTCAAGCTCAAACAGATAAGGTGTCGATGAAGGCCTGTTATATGGCTGGCTGCGGTAGACTGCTTTGTGCAAAGGCACACCAGAGTAGCTCAGTGGACTGGGAGCTGGGCTACTGTACCCAAAGACGTGGGTACAGGCCAGGCGTTTCGAGGGAACCGAAATGCATGACGCGCCCGTGTATACTGTGCTATTTCGGTGCCCGTTAAAGATCTTCATAAGGTCTAAACTAATCTGCACTATGGGTCCTCTTTCTTTCTCTTTCATTACCTCCTTCATTCCTTCCCTACTTGCGCAGTTCGGGTGTTCATCGAGACGTTAGGCTCTTACTGCGCTGTTCTTATCATCAAAATCAATTTTAATTTTTTTTATTTGTGGATAAACACCGAGAATACTGTTCATTGTGCAAAGAACATAATTTTG
Organism: Amblyomma mixtum; assembly: GCF_055824585.1. Classification (NCBI taxonomy): domain Eukaryota; kingdom Metazoa; phylum Arthropoda; class Arachnida; order Ixodida; family Ixodidae; genus Amblyomma; species Amblyomma mixtum. The sequence continues at coordinate 359,184 of NW_028317716.1, forward strand.
ATCAGTTATTTTTGTAAATCTCAATGCTTGCTAAAAAAGGAGCTTCGGTCTTTGAAGTCTGATTTATTTCTTTCGCCACAGCGACGCTGCGAAGTTTAAGCTCTTTCCAGCGCAGCAAGCAAATAAATGCTTTGCTGAAAAGCACTGCCTGAAGTTCTGATCTATATCAAGGCATTAACGCTTTCAACCACTGCCTGTAGAAATGAATGTAAAAGTAGTTAATGGTCCGATGAGATTTACGCAATATTCTCTCCCTTACAGTGTTCTGCATGTGTCCTGAAACGCAGTCCATCACCTGAAATATGAAGGAAGACATATATAATCCGCATGGATCCTAACTCGATGAACACTCAAAGCATGTTGGGATGATCAGAATTGCGGTTAGAGTGAATGCGGCAGTGCAGACCCGAGTAGAGCAGTTTCACGACCTTTCTGGCACTACCACTTTTACGGTGTTGAGCATCACATTAAGAATTAACTACTGTGTACAAAGTACAGTAGAAAAAAAACGTTCAGACATGTGCTTTGCGGCGCAGGTGGGACATATGACGGCTTACCCTTGACTGTTCACTTTAGCGCACAAACCTGAAAGTTTTTTAGGTGCTGTGAAGATGACTGGTACATCGTGTCTACCGGCGTTGTATGATTTACCACCAACTAGGCCTAGTTTTCGTAGTTCAAAAAAAATATTTCTGTGAAAAGCTTATTTCGACTATTCGACTTCCCGTGTTCGGTATCCAATGCCAAGTGTGTGGAAAGCTTTGTCATTTACGCTGGTTTATGCGCAAAGAGCTTACATCATCAATTCTTACACACCAAGCTCTAGCCCTCAGTATTTTGCTGTAGAGCACTATGTCCAGAATATGCTGCTTACCGACTGACCGTCTTTTCCTTGATCGGATTCTTTGCAGGCGTTCACCATTTGGCAAAGAATAATAAGTGTCTGCGGATAAATGCACAGATACAATGTATTCCACGTCCATGAAAATGAGAACACATAATTTCTGCCATTACGAGGAATGATTCACGATACAATCATTCGCTCTTTCTGGCTTCCACAAAAGCAATTGAGGCTGTTCTGGAAGATTCCTCGCCAGTTGACATAGTGGTCTTTAGGAAAGGATTTATGCCCCTATACTCAGCCCGCGGGTTCGATCCCGGCCGCGGCAATAGAATTTCGATGGAGACGAAATTCTAGAGGCCCTTGTACTATGCGATGTCGGCGCACGTTAATCAACCCCAGGTGGTCGAAATTTCAGGAGCCGTTCCCTATGGCATCTCTCATAGCCTGAGTTGCAGTCGGACGTTAAACCCCCTAAATCAAACCAAACCAAACCAATACTCATCATCATCGTCATCAGTCTGACGACCCCCTCTGCAGGGAAAAGGAATCTACCATGTCTCTCCAATTAACCCTGTCCTTTGCAATCTACGGCCACCGTATCCACACAGAATTTTAATCCCGTCTGCCTACCTAGCTTTCTCCCGCCGCCTGCTGCGTAGTGATCCAAACTAAGAATTACCTTTAGGCTGGAAGCTTAAGCGCTGACAATTTTGAGTAATTTATACCAATCAATTTGGGCTGCGTCTTCATAGTTATAGCGTCAACGTTATTCGCGAGAGAGAGAGAGAAAAAAACTTTACTGTAAGAGGAATTTGGGGCCTACCCCAGGGTCCCCGCACGATCCCACTGCACTCGAGTGTTTATGTTCTTAAGGACCATAACACTGGCAGCCCGGCCGGTGGCGATGGTCTGCACGGTCGGGTCCGCCGAGCGCAGCAGGGTCTCCCAGTCCTCCCAGGTCTTGAGGTTCTCTAGGTCCCGCGGGGGAGGGTCTGCCGTGCAGGGGGAAAGGGTGTGGAGGGAAGAGGCGGAGGGTTCTAGGCATAGAGCGCAAGAAGGAGTGGGGAAGGAGGGATGACAGTGGTCTAGGGTAGGGGGTGAGGGGAGAGTGTGTGCATGTAGTCTCCGCCAGAGTGTTGCATGCTTGTTATCTAGGGAGGGTGGGGCGGGAGGTAGAACTGGTTGAGACTCTGTGTGCCTGCGTCAGCTCACTGAATGAGTGCATGCGCCCCTTCGTGAATCCCCGATCCGACGCCGCCTGAGTCCGGTTTAAAGAACCTCGGGCTAAAAGGTTGGCGGTTTCGTTTCCGGGATTCCTGGAGTGCGCAGGCACCCATATCAGCTCCACTTAGCGGGGTGGGGGTGCATTAGGCGAGTCCAGTACGTCCAAAGCAGGGACATGGACTCGACCTCGAGCAAAATTTAGAATTACAGTTTTAGAGTAACTTAAAATATTCCGCGCTTCCATGCGCGTGATAGCAAGTGAAATGGCGGCTTCCTCTGCAGCCTCTGGGGTGGTGTCTGGAACGAGAGGTACTGTGAGGAGGGTGGGTGAAGAAGAGTCCACCACAGCTGCTGTCGCTTCATAACCCGTGCGCGCAGCATCCACTCATACGGCGTCCGGCTCGGAGCCGTACGCTCGATGGGATGCCTTCGCACGGGCTCTGCGGCGCTGGTAATGGTGGGACGAGTGTATATTCCTCGGCAGCGGCTTGATGAGAAGCTCCCAGTGGAGGGGTCGTGGGATGGTGAGGAGGGTTGGGTCGTTGGCCGGTATTCTCATTCCGAGGGAGTTCAGGATATACTGGCCAGTGGAGGTTTGTGTGAGCCTGATGTATTGGGCCTGTCGGTGGGCCTCCACGAGTTCCCCGATCGTATTGTGGAGGCCCAGGCCTAGTAATCCATCTGTGGGTGGGTTGAGGGGAAGATGAAGTGGTACCTTGAATGTCTTGCGAATCAAGGCATCCAAAGAGCTCACGTCGTGTTTGGATAGTTGTTGATATGGCGTAGTGTACAGCACACGGCTGAGGCCAAAGGCATGAATGAGGCGACATAGATCACGCTCCTTCATGCATCTATGATGTCCCGAATTCCTGCGGATGAGGTGCGATATCGCGCCTACAACCTGCTTGAGTTTCTCGAGGGTGGTGGGGTTTCACGAGCGTCCCCCTCTCACTTGGCGTTGGTTTCAGGGTCTGTCTGGTTTCCTCGCCCTTTCTGCCCCATGAAACTCCAAGTCCCTGCAGGCTGCGCGTTTCCTCTCTCCATGCCAACGTTGAGCGGCGACGCTGTGTGGTTCGGCTCCTTCCACGTAGACCTGCTACGCAAGCGTCCCCGCCAACCGCGTTAAACAGGGTGTCCTATCTAAGACTGTACACAATTCTTAAAAATAGCCTTTTGGGTAAGAAGAGCGCTTGTTTGTCCATTACGTTGTCAGTGGCTTAATACATGAGACTAGAGCTGAGAAGTGCTAGCTTGAGGGATGTTCAACGAATATTGAGTAGTTAACTTTCAACTACAACTGCTACGCATGTTAATTATTGAGAGGCGTGTAATCCACTGTAAGTAATATTAACAACAGTTTTTAGGATTTCGAAAAATCGGTTACCCTCGGCGCTGTGGCTCCTCAAATCATGGCTACATCGCATCAAAATACATGCACTTTCGAGAAGCTTGCAGGCAAAGCAACCTCCCCAGTGCACGCAGGCCGTCGAAATGGCCAAAATTTTTTTGGCCACAGCGCCCTGGGTAATCGCGTTTTCGAAATTGTGAGAACTGCTATGGATATTATACGCTTCTCAATAAATAAGGTAGCCTAACGGTAATAGGTAAAGAGGTCACCATTTAATATAGGTTAACTAGCCTGCTAGTTAGCACGTCTTAGCTGAATTCTGATGTACGACTCTGTACAATGCTATGCCAAAATAAGCGCTGTTGTAACTCAGAAAGCCTATTTTTAAAACTTTTGTAAAGTCTTAGGCTTAACACTGTATGTCCGTGTGCTACGTCACTGCCAACCCAAGCTGTCATTGACCGCGCACGCAACGACACCAGCACAGCCGTGGCGGCCGCCGCGCTACTTCTCTGCTCCTCGCAATGCAGAGACCGGCTAGGCGGTCCTGAGCAACGTCGTAACAACTCCTATTACTATAATAATTGCCGGGTGTTTCACTGAATCAAATGGATGAATGAATGAAAGTTAGGAGTGTCCTCTAGGAAGGGGGGTGTTGGCTGTTGCCACCATGCTCGGCTTTGTCGTATTTCTTTAGGCAATATGTCAAAACTAATTATGTTACCTTAAAGTTCGGCATTTTTCTTTAAATGTAGTTCTCAATCATGAACTTATAATCGTACGTTACAGCCCTGCTTTTGAGCCACCAATCTTTGTCACTTCTTCCTAACTTTTATCGGAGACTCGTTTACGTAACCTGTGTTATCTTAAACCCTTCGTCCTCAGGCAGAGTGACTGGGCCCGCATGGACATCCGGACTGATATCTTCACATGCTAGTATAAGATGTTCTATTGTTTCCACAGATTTACCACATTCTGTGCGTCTGTCATCTTCGTGGATAGAGTTGTTTTTGCAGCTTTGCCTTATAAGGCGCACTGATCTGGCTTCAGAGATCAGAGCGCTGCTTCTTGAGAAATCATGGGACGATTCCTTCCTGATTTCCTTTTGCCATTTCTATATAGTTCTACAGTCTGCTTCTTTTCCATTTAAATGGCCAAGTTCTTATCTTCTGTGTTTTTACCTGTCGTTTGCAGCTGCTTATTTCTTTTTCTTTCCAGCACACTCACTGACTACTTCCTAAGTACTTCTGCGCTACTGTGAGTCAACGCTCTTTCTCTTTCTTTATAGCTTATTTAAATACCATAGCTGCCCGCCTCAATCGTCGAATTTCCTCACGCGCTATTGATATATTAATTTTACTCGCACATTCCCGTGCCTTGAACGCTCTAGAAACACAGAGGACACGTCCCCTGAAGACGCGTGATGAGCGCCACCTGGCCGCGAAATAATTAACACAAGCGATGATCCATAACTACAGCGCAAACGACAGGACAGAGATGAAGAAGGGACACCACACAGCGCTGACTCACAACTAAAGTTTTATTGCATGCCAGCAGGTATAAATACCTCCCTGGCGGCCAGAAAAGAATGCAGTCCACACTTAAATGCGTGACTGACATACTAGTATACCAGTCACGTGCCACCAAGCAAATCACATGCGCGAGAATACAATATAATCAGTGAGCATGCACTTGTCAATATTCGCAATCAAGGTATCGTCTTTCTTTTTCTGACAACGCGACAGATGAAGCACTGATGCATTCTTCCGAGAATACATTCCGAGAGATACATCGGCCAAACCGGCCGATGTTTAAACGAAAGACTCAAAGAGCATGAGTATAATGTCTCCCGTTCGCTATCTCTGGCCACGTGGCGAAACATTGCAGGCACTGCAAAGGCAATGAAGATGACGATGATACCTACGTCTGTGCGCCAAACTATCAGGAAAGTGCAGTGTTAGGAAAGAACCGTGACTCGTTAGCAAGGGAGATCATAAAAGCTCACTTAATAGGTATGCTCTCGGAAAAATGCATCAGTGCTTCATCTGTCGCGTTGTCAGAAAAAGAAAGACGATACCTTGATTGCGAATATTGACAAGTGCATGCTCACTGATTATATTGTATTCTCGCGCATGTGATTTGCTTTGTGGCACGTGACTGGTATACTAGTTTGTTAGCCACGCATGTAAGTGTGGACTGCATTCTTTTCTGGCCGCCAGGGAGGTATTTATACCTGCTGGCATCCAATAAAACTTTAGTTGTGAGTCAGCGCTGTGTGGTGTCCCTTCTTCATCTCTGTCCTGTCGTTTGCGCCGTAGTTATGGATTATCGAAAACACCAACTCGCCCAACAAATGCTTTTGTGTAACACAAGCGAAAACGCCACCCACACCGTTGAAATAATTTCTTCAGTTTATGGAAGCATTTCAGTAAGGGTTGTATGATCTAAGACTCGTGTCGGCACAGACTGGAGGGGTTTGGCTTACTGCGGTCTTACGGGCAGCGACTCGAGCGCATTCTGGCAGAATCTGACCCGCCGGACGAGCGCCTACTGTTGTCTCCTGTACGCGTTCAGTGTTATATGCACGCCTGGCTGCGCACCTGATGTTCCTCTTCGTCACTTTAGGTTTATTATCATAGCGGCGGCCTTTACTGCGCATGCGCTGACTGATAGTGCTCGTCACGCGTGTCGTCTGCCGTATGACGTCAGCAAAGTGAGCGACCGTTGCCTATCCTGCTGTCTCCTCTTTTCTTGTTTTGTCAACGGCTTGTAGCACATAACGTTCTTGAGGTCAGCCGTCACCAAGCAGATCAACTTCGTGCTTTACCAATGGCTCTCGGGGCGTTTTGGGCGCACGCAACCTCTCTGCACGCGCGCTGCCATGTGCCCTCTGCTCTGTACGCCTTCTCTTCCTGCCCCTCATGTTTTCGTTCTCCCTCACCACCCGTTGCAAACGGGACAAAAACTACATGAACCCGGAGAAATAGACCAATACACCTGCCGCCTCTGCGTACCGTTGCCACAACATGTGTTCTGCTACGCGCCTTTGAAGAGCAGCACCTTAGTCCGGCCGTCGCCAGACTGCATCTTCCTCAACACAACCCTGGTTACACCATGACTTTTTTATTTCCGATACTTTTTTTCCACACACTAGTACCCTTTATATACGTTTCTTCGTCGGCGGAGCTGCAAGAGTCGGTGCAAAATCGAGGCATTCAGCATTTCTTCAGGAGATGCGAAGACACGGCCAGATTTTCAGGAATGCTTATCTTACCTTTCGCAGACTTGCGGAAGGTATCGACTTCATCAACGCCAGCATTTCCTTCTGGCAATGTTTCATCACGTTTCCGTAGAACGTTTTTGCCTTGAGGAGTCTCGGTCCCATAGCTGCACAAAAGAGCTCCTAAGCATGAAATCACTTCGAAAAACCTCTCACCTTTTCGACAGTTAGTATAAATTTATCATTTTCTCCGAGTACAAAGGAAATCTGTTCACAGTGTACACGAGTGCCATTAAATTTGAAAATAATCGTCCTTCGCGAAGAGAATACTGTCAATTGCTACAAGTGAGCCACACGCACCGCGTGATATTTGCATTATCTGCGGAGCTCCCAAAATTTTTTCATTGTGCATTCGATGTGTCAGGGCCAAAGGAAAACTTAATAATTTAACTTCCATCTCTTATTACAATCTCATCCTTCATTTGCCACATCCTTCCAAGATCTTTGAAACGTACGCATACTGATATATCAAATTTTGCCGAAGGGTACAGCCAGAGAAATACTCCGGCTAAATGGAGAAGTTTAGGCGATTTGCTCGTAAGCACTTATGCTGACTATGGCCCCTTAACGCATTCCACACGAATGTGCCCGGGCAGCCAAGGCGGCCGAATGCCTAGCTATGATCAGAGGAAAGCAGGCGACGGGTAGGCGCATGATGCTTCGAGAAGCAGTCGACGTTGGATCGCGTTTCGGGGGCCGAAAACGAAAAGCGACTTAAAGCTACAGCACATAAACCACCAAAAGCAACGGAGGACGCCGATCCCACTCGTTCCTGTTGGAAGAAAAGCGGCTGGTAGTGTTTAGGCTCCTCAACCTCCATCTATGGTCTGACGTATTATAATAAATACTTCCCACAATAGATTCCATGCTTACACCTACTCTGAACAGCGGGATAGAGGGTAAATTTTTTCGCGCTTTGTCGCAAGTAAAATGCAATTATTGAGTCGACCCACTAGATAACGGAAGGATGCGCACTGACCAAGAAGCATCCAAAACGTCATGAACTGCATTAAGAATTGCGAATAGTCGACACTTTGCCAAGATTTATAGCCAAAGCATCAATATATATCGAATAAAAGTATCTGCGTTTGGGCCATCATGGAGCTGGGCCTAGTTTAACTTCCGATAAACCAGCTACGTAACCTACGAGCGCACGACTGCATGTTTTTCAGTGAAGCAACGCAGTGACTGCTGTGCTCGGTGCCGTTTTCCAGATTTATTTTAAAGCACATCAGTGCACATGCACGGAACGAAAGTAGGCAACTCAGATTCATGACGGACTTTTTGGGCGTATTCATGATATACGGCGCTAAATGAGCTCCACGAGCTCGTATTGTCCGGCCGCTGAGACCAGCGCTGCCAACCTCGAAAGCCACTTTTCCCCTGCCACTTTCACCGCTGCTAATCTTGGTTGTTCAGGTGCTAAAGGAACATCTGGGTGTGGAAAGAAGCACTCAAAGCCCTACGTAAGGTGTGCCACGACAGTGGTCTACGAGATCCCCCTTACGTGTGGCAAGGTGTACGTCGTTCAGACTGGACGCTGCGTCAACGAGCGTGCAGGGGAACATAGAAGGTCGTTAGGGAACGCATCAGATTCGTTCGAAAACCTACCCGCCCATTGCCGCTCTTGCATTCATGAAAATAAAAATCACTGCGCACCACGACTTCAAGAGATTAAAATTATAACCAGAAGTAAGCATAGATTAGCTCGCGAACTGCCAGAAGCATTTTTTATTAAAGAGAGGAATGGCATGTGCGTCAGCACCACTTCTATTTCCCTACGAGGAAGTGAGCACAGATTGTTAAAAAATACGCGATTATGAGAAGTTCCCGTCCGCGCGCGTCTGTGTGTGTGTGTGCGCGCGCGCGTGCGTGCGTGCGTGTGTGTGTGTGTGTGTGTGTGTGTGTGTGTGTGCGCGCGCGCGTGCGTGCGGGCATGTGTGCTCGTGCGTGCGTGCGTGTATGTGCGTGTGTGTGTGTGTGTGTGTGCGCGTGTGTGCGCGTGCGTGTGCGTGCGTGTGTGTGTGTGTGCGTGCGTGCGTGCGTGCGTGTGTGTGCGTGTGTGTGTGCGTGTGTGTGTGTGTGTGTGTGCCATGCAGGAAATGCGCATGCGTTCACCTTCTTCGGGCTATATACCGGGTGTCCCAGCTAAAGGTAACCAAGCTTTTAAAAAAGGCGAAGTGTCCTGGCCCAGTGAAACCAACTGAGGGTTGTTCATTGTCGCGTGGCCTAGTCTTGAGTATTTTTTCGCTCTTCAATGTGAATTAATTAGTTAAGTTTAATTAGCTAACTTTTTAATTATTGACTTCGCGAAGAAAGTGTCAATGCAAAAGTTTTAGATCACCTCGCAAAAACGGTAGTAGTCCTGTTTCCGTCAAGTTACGCTTTGCATAGCTTCATTTATTGGCCTTGATAGAAAGTTGTCACGTGCCCAGCTGCTCGCTTACTTCTCTGCCCCAATGTGCACCCAAAGTGTAATCGAGGAGGGGATTTCAGAAAAACGGATTTTATTCTTTAAGGCACGTCTTGGGACGTTGAAGTGGCACTGTTGTCATGTGGAAGCTTTTTCTTATTGTGCGGATATGGTTAAAGGGCGGTAAAAAGACAACTTTACGTAAATAGTACTTTGCTGCAAATGTCTCGGTAAACTGTTTCTCAAAGCGATCTACAACTTTTCCATTGACACTTTGTTCCTCAAGTCAATAATTAAAAAGTTAGTTAATTAAGCTTGACTAATTATTCAACCTTGAAGAACGAAAAAATAACTCCAAACTAGGTCACGCGACTTTAAACAACCCTCATTTGGTTTCAGAGGGCTAGGACACCCCGTGTTTTTTAAAAGCTTGGTTACATTTAGCTGGGACACCTGGTATATGCTGTTGCATATATATAGCCCGAAGAAGGTGGCTTTCAATAAACTTAGTTGGGGTCAGCGCCCGTCCTGTCCGTCTTTCTGTGTGGTTAGTGTACAATTTAGCGCTGTTTTTTACTTTCCTGAACTGCCGCCGCGGTGGCTCAGCGGTTATCGTGCTCGGCTGCTGACCCAAAAGACGCGGGTTCGATCCCGGCCGCGGCGGCTAGAATTTCTTTGGAGGAGAAATTCTAGAGGCCCGTGTACTGTGCGATGTCAGTGCACGTTAAAGAACCCCAGGTGGTCGAAATTTCCGGAGCCCTCCACTACGGCGTCTCTCATAGCCTTAGTCGCTTTGGGACGTTAAACCCGATAAACCAAACCAACCAACTTTCCTGAACTCAATCATTGCTGATGCGAAGAAATCGGACACTAACATGTGCAGACCAACAGCAGCACCGTCCTGAACAGGAAGCAAGGCTAAGAAGGAGTCAGTCACGGCCCCGTCTTCCTTGGCAACTCTTCCCAGGAGAGAAAGGTGCTTCACTCTGGCCCTGTCCGTAGACTCGTCCGAGATGAGCGAAAACGGGGACGTTCTGAGTAAAGCGATCAGATTGTCGCTGCCGTCTTTTCCGAGCACTCCCTTGATTATTGCAGTGCACTTCGTTCTGCCACAAGACACTTTTTTCGCTATGTCGGAATCGGGGCACGCCGTTTTTATTAGCGGTACGAGGTGGTTCATCATGGCATGCGGAAGGATGTGTTCAACTGCGAAAGCAGCCAACCTTGTTTCTCCTTCCTTGACCTTCTTTCCACTTCTGTATTTGCGCTCAAACAGGGCGCGTCAAAATGCGTTTACGTCTTTACCATGCTTGCGCTGCTTGCTTGGTGCTTCTTGCTTGCTGCGTGCTTTTCTAATTCAGAATTTCCACCATTACAGTCAGCACAACACGGCTTGCAGTAGAAATGGAGCGATCTTCTCTTGCTCCTCATCAGCCAGCCTCTATACTTGCGGTCCTCTTCCCATTTTCAAGGTAATTTTGCGCGTATACCCTGGCTTTTTTTGGTGCTTGCGGGCATTGCAGGTCGCAGTCAGACGACATGACATGCTGGCGGGGACATGTACTGTGAGAGTGTCTACTGGCTAGCATGCCTGCGAGACTTTATAAGAAGTCGGCAACGCTGTTGTGAAAGAGCATGGACCTTTAATCCCAGCAATTACCAATGGACTGTTTCTGCTCGCATCCGGGTCAAGAAGGTGCTCAAGAAGACCAATTGGTTGGTTGGTTGGTTTATGGGGTTTAACGTCCCAAAGCGACTAAGGCTATCAGAGACGCCGTAGTGGAGGGCTCCGGAAATTTCGACCACCTGGGGTTCTTTAACGTGCACTGACATCGCACAGTACACGGGCTCGAATTTCTCCTCCAAAGAAATTCAGCCGCCGCGGCCGGGTTCGAACCCGCGTCTTTCGGGACAGCAGCCGAGCACCATAGCCAATGAGCCACCGCGGCGGCGAAAGAAGACCAATTAGCCACTTCACTGTTGTCACCCAACTTCTCGCACTTTAGCGTGAAGTTCCGGTAGCGGTCTTGGACTCAAAGGAGATGCCCTCGACTCAGCGTAGAAAGCTAAGCGGAGACCAGCTACCAAGTGAAAAGAAGTTTTTGGTCGTTTGGTGCCCAGTTTTTCCGGTCGCAAGCCAGAGAATGGTGCTGAACCAAAGGTTCACAAACAAAACAAAGTTTATAAAGCAATGAGACAATACAGAGGATTACACAATCACTCGTACGAGTACACTCAAAGCGATTAACAAAACAATGCAACTCAGGCAAATTTACATTCGAGAGGGACTACAATACAAAAGGGATGTTGCACCTCAAGTGCACTCATAGTTTTTCAGTGCAACGGCACACGGCCAAAGAAAAGAAACAGGAAGAGAAGAAGGACGAACACAGAGCTGACCAAACTTCCGTCAGTCTTGCAGCTTCCCTTCTGAGAGGATGAAACCTTCTGGCAGCAATCCATTAGAAGCGCGCAAAACATACCACGCGTAGCCCCTTGGTCTATAACCTTTCTTGTCTCCACAGGTCAGACCTTAGGAGTATGCAAACGCGTTTTACATGCCCCCACGACGGCGGGACAGCACCAAACAAGGCACTCACGTCTGCGGGGGTAACACTCTTCTTAATGCAGAATGTCAGGAACCTAGCACGGTACGTAGCTCTTCTAATGTTGCTCTGGAGCACATGCACATCTGAAGAACAGACACACAGAGGAAAGGCGAACCCTATCTGTAAGAAATGTACTTCAGTAGAGTTAGTTCTTGGGCGAGGTGGTATTCTTGATTTGAGCTCATAGTTTTCCAGTGTAACGGTACACGGCCAAAGAAAAGAAGCAGGAAGAGAAGAAGGACGAACGCAGCGCTGACCAAACTTCCGTGAGCCCTGCAACTTCACCTCTGAGGTGATGAAACCTTCTCTGAGCAATCTATTGCGGGAAGCGAGCAAAACATGCCACGCGTAGAAACGCCGTTTGAGTCGAAACGTGAGCGTCCAAACGTCGAAACGCGTTTGCAAACTCTTAAGATCTCATTTGTGGACACAAATAAGGTTATACACCGACTGGCTACGCGCGGTATGTTTTGCGCGCTTCCGGGAATGGATGGCTGAGAGAAGGTTTCATCAACTCAGAAGTGAAGCTGCAAGAGTGACAGAAGTTTTTTCAGCGTTGTGTTCGTCCTTCTCTTCCTGCTTCTTTTCTTTGGCGGTGTGCCGTTGCGCTGAAAAATTATGTGTTTAAATCAAGCATACCAAGTAGCCCAAGAACTAAGTCTACTAAAGTGCACTAACACAAGAGAGAGGCAAACAAGAAAAACACAATTTGTTCACCGGGCATTGCGACAGTCCGACGACTAGAGGTTCACGACGATTCCGTCCCACAGAATGGCGCGCGCTGCATCGTTGAACCGCGGCGTCGAGCAGGCGCGCTCCACGGAAGCTTGAATGGTGGCTCCGACTAAACTGACAGCGCTCAACGCCCTTCTTATATAGGCTCGCTCCACGTCTGTCTGTTCTTCGCACCATGGCTGGCGCGCACATAAGCACAGCATCGGCCGTGCTGTCTCCTTCTCGTTCTCGCCCCGGGCGCGCGTCTCTGATTGGTCAAAAGCAGGCAGTGGATTCCAGGAGCATCTGGAACTTTCTGGCGTGGCGCCGCCGCCGATGCGCGAGCGAAAAGGAGGAGGGCATGTCTCAGCCAGCGCTCTCTGGACTATCAGGACTGCTCACTCCTCCTGTCGCGGCTGCTGACGTCTGTCAGTTTTGACCGACGCTTTCCGTCGCGCGGAGGTGCCCACGCCGTTCTCGAGAGTAGGATTTGCTAAGCCTGACGAGACCTGTGGCGGCATGCTGGTGTTTCTATTCTGAACCGGTTCTGGAGAAGACGTATTTTTCTGTGTCTCTGAACTGCTGTGTTGTGATATGAAGCGTTTCACTCGCTGAATGTTCGCGTAGTGTACGCCTGCAAACTGTCCTAATGGGGCGATGCTGCGTGCCCAACGGTCGCGGCAATTACGACAATGGGCCGAAGGTTCGAGTGTTCTCGTTCCCAAAGGATGATCGAAGAGCAAAGTGGGAGCGGGCTGTTCGTCGCGATAACGTCGATATCCGTTCTCTCCGTGATCCGAAGGTATGTGTACGTTTATACTACTTAATTTGAATCGCTCCAAAAGCACCACCTCCAGCATGTCCGGTTCTTCCTCTACAATAAAGACCTCTGGTGCGCTTTTGACTTGCCAGCCAGCGTAAGCCCTGACATTGTAACGGCTGTTTATTTCTATTCTGAAATGTTCGCTTCGACTGCGGCGCTTTGTGGTGATGAGATACGCTATTTTTATAACGCCGTGCGCATGCCTTGAGGGTTGTTTTTTTCCAGAAGTGAAAATAATAGTCTTTTGTGTTTTTTTACTTTTCAGCCAGTAAGACCCGATATTTCACGGGTGTTTATTTGTGTTCTGGAACGTTATAAGATCGCGCAAGTCATGAGTGATGTCGTTCTTTCCAGGAACGCCAGGACGTATTATCAGTTAACGCGCACGCTCGAAGTGATCTGTAGATTGTTGTCGAATGTATTTGCTGGTCAGCGCGCTTCATTGAGAATTTTGTAGCTTTCCTTTTTATTTTGTGGCTTAGTAAATGAGGCGGATGTGGAGCACGAAGCCTGTAATATACCGTTTATTTTTTGTGAATGGTTTGCAGGTGTGCGAGCTCTATTTCAAGGCGGAGTACTTAAGGACAACTACCGCGTACACCAATCCAAGAACCGGCAGGACAGTAGAAGCTCCCATGCGCGCTACTCGGCTTACGTTCGACGCAGTGCCGACAATTTTTCCTAATGCACCTGCTTATTTGAGCGAATGCGCACCAGTGCGCCAGCAGCCAGAGGCAAAAAGGAAACGTCGCGAAGCATCGCATCTAGAGGAAGCTATTCGGCAGCCCATTTCATCGCACGAAGAACAAGAGCGTCAAAATAAGCTGCAGTCATATGAAGACTTTGTATCGGGCCTACAAGGCCTCGCCTCTCCACCTACTGGACTTCAGTAAAAGCAGAGCATGCTGTTCTCTTTGTTCACATAGAGGGTGAAGACCCACCAGACGTCGAAGGATCTGTGATTGTTAGTAAGAACATGAAGGTTACGGCCTTCTGGAGGAAAGTGAAAGTGCCTGTGAAGGACCTGCTCATCCCGTGTATACTGGACGATCTGCGCTGCCTTCAGACTGCACTACACAGTATGAGAAGTTTCAAGGCTCCAGACGTTTGCGACAAGGATGAAAAAGTGAAGGCAAGTTTCAGCTTGCTTTTCTCTTTGCTGGACAGCCTCAGGTGTGACGATCTTTTGCCGCAAGAGAAGACAGAAGCGCTCGGCTTTATAAAAGAGCAACTTGACCTATTGCACAAGAAGGACCATTCAGCACGGTACTCTGCTGAGCATTTAATATTTTCCAGTATTCTTTACACTGTTTCCCCACACGCTTACTGATCCATTCGCAGTGCTGGCAAGTTAGCACTACCACATCGATCTACACTCATGCGACTCTGTTCTCAATATAACGTCAACCCTGGAAATGAGCAGGACGATGAAGGGTTTTTACGTTAGGTGAAGAAGCGATCAAGCCTTCTGAAACCGCATGAAAAGATCGTCACTATAATAATGGACGAGATCCATATTCAGCCGTACTTCGAATACAAAGGTGGATCAGTGACCGGGGCAGCTTCTAATTCTTGCGAAGCGGCCAAAAATGCGCATGTTTTTGTGATCCAGTCCTTGCTATCAGCCCACAAGGATGTCGCGCACATTCTGCCAGTATCTAACATTGACGCAGTCCAATTGCATGCAATCCTAAGAAAGACAATTTTGGAGCTAGAGAATGCAGGGCTTACTGTCATCGCAGTAATAACAGATAATAATTCCATAAACAGAAAAGTGCTGTCCTTGTTTTCTAAAACTCGAACAGTTCACACTGTGTACCCCCACCCAGTAGACGAATCAAGACCCCTTTTTTATGTAGTTGACCCAGTCCATCTTCTGAAGTGCATAAGAAACAACTGGTTAAACCAGAAAAATCCAGGAACGTGCATCTTCTACCCGTATTTCCTAGCACATCTTCGTTAGTTCGGGTTAATGGAGCGTCTTTCAAAGCTCTTCGAGACATGCACGCTGCGGAGCAACACAGCGTCTCAAAGTTTGGTTATGGATTGAGCTACAAAGCACTGCATTAATCCAACATTGAGCGCCAGAATGGGAAGCTTGTTTTAAAGGTTTTTAGTTCATTTGTGGTGGAGGCTCTAAATATGCGCGGAGACGAGCTTAATTTGAACTACGCCGCAGGGACAGCGCATTTCATTGACCTAATACTGAAGTGGTGGCATATCGTCAACGTGAAAAGCCCCTCCAAAGGCCGGCGCCTACGAGATCCGCTCCAGGATCCAGTAAAGAGTTTGGCTGACAAGCAGATAGAATTTCTTAATAAATTCGTGGATTGGTTGGACACATGGCGAGACATCAGGATAGATACAGGCGCACTAACCACTGAAACAGACGCAGCGCTGCGGCTGACTTGTTACTCGCTTGTCGAACTGTGCCGGTACTGCCTTGAAGAATTGAATTTCGACCACGTGTTGCTGGGAAAATTTCAGACCGACAGTCTGGAAGAAAGGTTCGGACAGGATCGTCGGCTGTGGGGAACGAATTATCATATCTCAATCCAACAAGTCTTTGAGTCATAGAAAAAACTGAGGCAACAAGACAGTTTGGTTTTGCCAGATATGCAGGAAATGCAGAAGCCATGTTCTGAAACACTTGACGGAGCTCAGTTGACAGAGGAGTACGGCATAAAGGTGTCAGATCATGATATAAGAAATAAGGAATCCATTCTGCCGGTAATAACATACATCGCAGGCTTTTGCGCCCACGCCGCGTTAAAGAAGCTGCCCTGTCAGTATTGTGCCATGAATATTACGTCTGAGGACCGGGAAGTTCAACTTGAAAGGAATCTCCTAATCGAAAACCTCTCGAGAGGCGCTCTCAAGTTTCCTCAACCGGCTGTCGTTAATGCGGTTCTACACGCCCACATTGTCTTAGAGCAGCTTACCAACAAAGCGAATGCTGCACGTTTTCATGCAACACATAAACAGAGGGAGCTACTTATGGCTGTCACAAGACATCTTTGTGAAACAGAGGATTTTGATATCTGTAACAATGGTCACCATCCTGACACTGTGCTGACGAACATACTTGTGGCAGCAGCAAACACTCTTCTGAAGAACTGCGTTTCCATAAAGACTGATGTTCTGAAGAGTAGAAAAACGCCGATTCATGAAAGGAAATTGCAGAAGTTTGCAAAATGAGTAACAACAGTTTCCATGTGTTTTCCGGACACAGTGTGTATGTGCGTGTATGTGCCAAGCGTGCGTGTAAAAGACTCATTAAATTTACCCTTTTTATTTGATTACTTTGTTGGGCCATCGAACTTTACTCTTATAAACCGGTCACACGTTCCACGGCGCACAATCTCTATATTTAGTGGAATAATAAATTGCTATACAGATAAATGCACGATTTTTGAACCATTATGCATTCATAACATACACTGCCAATCAAAATGCAAAGGCAAAATAAAACTATTACACATGTGCGCTTCGCCACGATCATTCCTTCTTGCGGCGGCTGAATTTCAATGAAGGCGAAATTCCAGAGGCCCGTGTGCTCTGCGATGTCAGTGCACGTTAAAGAACCCCAGGTGGTCGAAATTTCCGGAGCCTTTCACTACGCCGTCTCTCATAGCCTCAGTCGCTTTGGGACGTTAAACCCCACAAATCAAACAAATCAAATCAGTCCTTCTTTTCACGGGAAGCGATGATATGCGCTTCACAGCCTCCCGCTTCCGCGCGGCTCGGTCAAGACACGTGACGTCACGGCGGCAGTGAGCAGGCCTGAAACTGGTTCTAGATGGCATTGTCTCAGCACACGCAAGGTTACGCGCTCTCCGCTGGTTTCGAGTAGAAGCATCTCCGACATTCTAGAAAAATTGACGGCAATCCCCCCGCGCGCCGCGTGGAGAGGTGGAGGGGGAAGCACGCACGCAAGGCTAGTCGTTCACCGGGGTTTCCTTCTCGACTGTTTTACGACCCGCTATGGCGATATGCGTCTGCGCGGCGCTGTTTTTGTTCTTTTGTTTCAAAAATGTGGCGTGTTATGTGACAACCGTCAACTGGCGAGTCACGGGTACTGGTTCTAAGAAAACTCTTCACGAATTTACACTTCTACGCAATTTCACCGGAACCCTGCCAAGAGAGCCCAACCTAGACCAGCCCTTCCAACAAGCAGCGCACGTGGTGACGAAGAATGTGCGGTGCGGAGTCACACTGAACATCCTTCAGCCCATGGTTTTAAGAAACTGTGCTTCTTGGCTAGAATAGAAATAGAATGTCTTGTTGTCCCCCAAAGTCTCCCTGAGTCCCGTCATCTTCGCCCCTCCTCCAGGCCCGGCGACGCTACCCGGATCCCAACAATGCTTTCCCCTCATGCAGATGACGCATTGACAGAATCTCAAAATCAAGGAAGTGAAGAAACGGTGAATAAGGAGCCGATTCACACCGAAAAATAAAAATGACCCATTAAGAAAATAAATGTCCCTATATTACAACAGAAATCATTTTTCCCCTAGACGACGTTTAAATTCCCTAGATCAAGAGAAAATCCCTACGGTTGGCAGCACTGGCTGAAACGACGGTGGAAGGCGGAAAACGGCTGAGGTGGCCGGACAACGCTTACGCTTTCATTTTCCATCGCACAGCGCGGGGAGAGATTAACGTGTAAAACGTAAAATGGTGCTATCTTCTTCAATGTTGTATTCTGCGAATACATTATTAATGAGGCAAAACTCAGCTGGCGACTCTACCGGCACAGCCGGCCCAGACAACGGCAAACAACATATTTAACACACGGTGTTAAATGTTACCCGTATCTTTAGCGGAGTACCCCATCACACCAACTACCAGCGCTCTCTCTGTGCAAGTCTCTGTGCAAGGCTCGGCCTCGACATTTCGGAGAAGGACATTAGGGCATGCAAAACCTCCGCGCTCAGACCTTTGTTCAGTATAAAAACCCATAAAGAGGACTTTTCATACTCATCATAGAGAAAGAAGCTTCGCAGCATCATGTGGCTAGATATCTACAGCCCCACTTGTCGAACGTGTCGGGTAGCAGACCATTTCAAAGTTCAAGGCTGGAATGAAATAATCAAATTTTTGCAGAACGATTCGCCGGTCACCTGCATGTCAGTTACGTCCACGCTTCGTAGTCGTCTTTAAAGTGTGTCTGGTTTGTTTAAGTACAGCGCGGTTTTAACACGATGGACCACCAACTTGCCCCTGTAATTGTTCTCTTAGCTGTGTGGATGTATGCAGGTCTGGGTTCGAGCCCAAGTGCGCATAGCTGGCTTTCCGAGAAGAGCTGCGCGCATTGTACGGCCATTTTCAGAGCACAACAAAAAATTAGCCTCTATGGAGGCATAAGTGGCTGTGGATGGCCTCGCAAAGAAGTTTACTATGTGCACTTTTCTGACTTCCTTTCAAAGTAAATAGCTATCTCTTTCTCTCTGTCTTGTAGGCACTGGAAAACCACAACATGCCAGGACTGTTGTACACAGTACTTAATGTTCAACACACGATGGAAACCTTTTGAGTAAGCACAGAGGGACATCAGGATTAACCCGACGTAACTTTGTACTTAAAAACTGATAAACTAGAACCTAAATGTCAAAGAAAATGCATGCGCAATATTTGTTTATTCTTTTAGTGTTGGAAATTTTTACATCAGAATGCAGAACCATCTATTGAGTGAGTGATTCCTAAGCAAATAATCTTGTAATCTTCCCTACTTTAAAGGTGCACTGAAGAGGATTCTGAACATGTATTTTTGCCGCGGGAACTCGATCCAAACGTTCCTAGCATTCTTAGAAACAGTGACTTATTGCCCTGTGTGGCCGATTTCCCCAATTAAAATGAATTAACGTCCGGCTCCCGCCTTTTTTTTTTAATTCTGCCTCGTACGGTGGGCGGAGTCGACCAACGCGTGGAGCGCCTTTCACCCAGTCCCGTGGAGGCTTTGCTTCCGCTTTATTTTGTTTTTTAGATTTCCGTGAATAAATAGTTTCATTTGCAGATAATATAGCCGCAAAATAAGCCCGAAGAAATAAAAATACGCGCGGACTATTTGCTACTACGGACTACTACGTATTACTCCGCCGATGGCAGAGCGGCAAGCCGCCACGGGACTGGGTGAAAGGCGCTCCACGCGTTGGTCGACTCCGCCCGCCGTACGAGGCAGAATTAAAAAAAAAAGGCGGGAGACGGAAATTAATTCGATTTAATTGAGGAAATCGGCCACACAGGGCAGTAAACCGCAGTTTCTAAGAAAGCTCGGAACGTGTAGATCGAGTTCCCACGGCAAAAAGACAAGTTCAGATTCCTCTTCAGTGCACCTTTAAGTGCAAAATACACGTTAAACTCTGAGTGAAGGAGTATGTAAGGAACAGCGGAAGCAATACTTACGGGGCAACTTCGTGTTGCATGCAGAATCAGGGTTCCACATTAACACCATAGTGCAGCTGAACAACAGAAGTCCCGCCGGCGAAAATAAGCCCACAAGCACCATGCTTTTCACGATTGAGCAGTTTTGTTATAACGAGAGGCAGGCCCTGTGGCATAAATAGACAGTAAGTGCCCAGGTGTAATCAGTGTTATGGAAAAATTGTTTTCAAAATTTTAGTATGACAGAGTTTTATCGGATCGCAGGAATACCTGCACGAGGAGAACAGAGTTGCACATCTCCGACTGTGATGCACACTGAGGGGTTCCGTATTCATACATATGTGCTTCTATATTTCCATGAGAAAATAAAATTTTCTGGATTGTGAGGCAATGGGTGATTGTTTTCGTTTGCCTGGCATAATGTTTCATCGACATTTTCTACGTATTGATGGTCTGGCGCAATGCCGAACAACAACAAAACACTTTTTCTGAAATATTATGCTAATACAAAGGAAGGTTTCTGGGTCGGGCAGTAGCGCTTGACGTTGCTGACAATCCTGTTTTCTCTGTTTAATTCCTAAACTGTTGTTTCTTCTCCAAACATACCTCTCTACTTCTTGTTTTGCCCGTCCAGCATTTTATGTGTGCCGTACCGGGCCCGCTAGTCTGCCGCAATGGCGATAAATACATAAAAGAGCGGGCCGTTCCAGCGCTCTGGGCAGGTGTGTGGACGATTGTACACACCGCACACAGATCTGTAGAATCTCTTCAGAATTTTTGTGAGGGCAGACATAATATATATTTTAGAGTTTAAAATGGAGCAGCTGACCAGAGCTGGGGTGGGGCTCTTGCTAAATGACTGGAAATTTGACGCAGTGAGCTCCGCATTTTAATCAAGTTTTCTATGGCACACTCGCATCGAATTGATTACAATTTGTGTAACAATAGTCATGCTAGATGGGTTGTTATTGCTGTTCCTTCAAAACAATAAACATTTTGCGGTCTGCAATGTGCACCACTGCATGCATAGCCCGGAACTGCCTACACGGCCGGAATGACCTGCGTCCAATGAAATAGGAATTTCCTATCCATCTTCGATACCTATATCGGGTAAAAATAAGCTATTAGGCTTAGTTGACGTCTTCAAGCAGAACAGCCTATATTTGCAATTCGCTCAGCTCTACCATGATAAACGAGCCTGGATTCAAAACCTCCGATCCACAAAATGGACAAACACAAAATGGAGCTGTTTAATGAACGAATAACTGAATTGAAGATTTTCTTACTTCGCACTCGAGGAATTACGTTGCTGCTGGTTGCTTATTTTCAGGTATTCAGCTGGAAAGTCTCCTGTGCTCCACGAAGTTCCAGGTGTCGTTCCAGGTGTCCACGAATGGCAGCAATATAAACTCTACGGATATCTTCAGGACTCTCACATTGTCAATTATGGGCTGATTCCACGTTCTAACGAGCTACCAAAGCTGTAGCTGCAGCAACTGTGCTGCACGTACATGTACTCTGCACGTAGCACGTACTCTCGAGCAGAGCACGCCCAAAAGAATTAATAGCCATTTTTCCGCGTAGTGTCTATGTCAGGTTATGATGAATGAAGCGCTAACGGTAGGGCAGCTGCGTCGCGTTTGCCGCGCAAGAAATATGCTTGTGAAGGCTGCTTCTTGTTGAACGATGCCTGTGCATTCGTAGCAATATATATAGGGTAGGCTATAACCTAATGCGTAGTACCCCTCTTCTCACGGTATCTAATATGTTTTATTAAGGGGCAAGAGGGCCATTTTGAGAAAATTGGAGCACCCACTAGAATATCCAATCAGAGGACACTGGACCATGTCAGTGCCTCCAATGTTTGAAGGAAAGGGCAGCGATCACAACGCGAAGAGGCGATATATTCTTAGCAGTATTGATAGCATGCAACATATAAATCTGGTACGAAATATGGTTCATGTCTTCAAATACTAAGTAAACAACTCTTGACTTCCATTGGAGACCGTCCCACCCGATCCCAAGCTTTTTACTGGCTTTAAAAGAAAATCCACAAGATACCAAAGCAACCATGTGACAGCACTACTACTTGAGCCTTTCCATGTGAACTGGGCCACAGTTGTTCGCGACAAGCTGTCACTTGAAAGCTTTTGTACTTCGCTGGCTTTCTTTTGCTGGTGATGGTGGTGAAAATGTTTTTTTTGGGGGCACCAGGGGCGGATTTAAGGGGAGGGAGGAGAGCCCCCCCCCCCTTCCCCGTGAGAAATTTCGGAAAAGAACATTATACTGATCTCAATTTTTGCGACCAAACAAACCCCAAGAAATATATAGTACAAATGGAAGAACCCTCCAACCGCCCCTCCAGGTGTAACCGAAAAATTCTCCCCTGTTTGCTACGTCCGGGATGGAAGGAGGTAGGGAGGGTTAGTCAAGAACGTAGTTGATTACAACAGGCATAGCAGTATGGTGTAGAACCCACTTCTGTGCCCTCGATACTGGCAAGAAATGACATCGCCTAAGACACTGCTTCGCGGATGAGCCAGCAACAGTATGGAAAAAAGCTTACAGCTAACGAGACGCGCAAGTACTAGCGCAGTAGAGAGAGAGAGAAAGGAATTTAATGAGGGAAAAGGTGGACAGGTCGGCCACTAGCGCAGTATCACGTAGAGAAAGAAGGCATTTAGCATAAGCGGTACTTTCCTTAACAAAGCTACAAGTGTGATGTCGATGCAAGTACTGAATCCGCTTCTAGATATTCAGCGCATGCATGCAAGATATGGAAGTGCAGTTTTTTTTAATGCACTAATCACAAATCAGACAATAACAGATTAACCAAAGCATAATGGAGGGAGAAGTCCTCGGAAGAGAGAAGAAAGAGTTGAGTCAAATGGGTTGTGCCAGTCGAATCTTAAGTGAAATTGTTGAGTGCCCGAATGAGCATGAGTTATTAACTCCTACTGATAATAGGATGCAGTTCTATTTTGGGTTTTTACATGTTCTCAGGGCCGAAGATCAGCACTCTTTGCTCCGCCTATTATTGTGTGTTGCTCCATTTCATAGTGGCTAAACTGCCATCATCGCCAGAGTTTCTCCGTAGACATTCCGCTCCTGAATACTTTGTAGAAGTAGCTTTGAAACCGCGGCCATTGAATGAAGGTAGGCAAGCAAACTCATCGGGCAGCTCACTTATAGCGCCTAAGACACCTTTATGAGTGCACACCAAGGTAACCAAGCAACCAAGGCGTCCTGATTTGTCGTTAAGACCGTATAAAAACAGGTGAGGTCTACGGCCCGTTATGCAGTCAGTAGTATTCGACGCTTGGTCATGCATCGGAAGCCGATAAGGCGAAGCAACTGAAATATAAGGCATATAAGCCACCAGAAGCGATAAGGGAAAAAACAACCACATGCCGCCGGTGGGATCCACCGGCGGCATGTGGTTATTTTTTCTTCCGCTTTTCTAATCAATTATCTTTAAGCGATAACATATTCAGTAATATTCTAAATTGATCAACACCACAAATTAAATAAATAAATTAAAAATCCCCTGTGCCCATTGGTTTCTGTGGCTGTTGGCTTCTTTCATATTTATAACGAGCCCCTCATTGTCCTTCGCGTATATATATATATATATATATATATATATATATATAGGTACAGCATTACGACAAACGCGACTGTTCTTTTAACGTTTATTTTGCCAACAGTTTCGGGAATGGTATTCCCTTCGTCAGGGCAGGCTTACAATGAATCCGTTTCGTCAATATAAGGACACAGAACAAGCGAGGAGGTATAATCTCCGCCCTCTAAACAAACTTGAGAATGAGGGCAGGGGACCGTATAATAGGCAGCACGACAAGTCTCAAACGGGCCGCGGCTGAACAACAACCAGAAAAAACAAACGAGGAGGTGGAAATGGTAAAGTAGTAGCAAAGAACGAGCCTGAACAGCACAGCGATAGAAGGGGCAAAAGAGCGTTAGACCCGGCTCTCGGCGCACACGGAAGCCCCTACCCCCCCCCCCCCCGCCCCCCCCGCCTCCCCTCCAAATACGCGCACACCCCCGCAAGACGCCGCCGGGTCCGAGCGGGCGGCCCGTATCAGGTATCCTGAGACGCTTGCAAGGGACGCGTTCGAGAGACGGCCAACACACACTTGTTAACCGCTGCAACGGCAACTTGCGACTGTACCCTCTGCGTATTTTTGCTTCATTTCGTCGCTTTGCTCTGCTGTCGGGCCTTTCTACCAGAGAATCTGGCGCCCCTTTTCCCATAAATATAGTAGGCGGTCCAAAACCGTGTCCCGCAGTGAGCTTCCCGTGAAAAAACAGCGTCCGTCGGGTAAAATACTGAGCTAGCCCGAGCGCGTAATGGGAAGGCAAAGATGAATTTAGGGGGAACAAAACAAAGGAAGGGAAGATCAGAAAAAAAAAAAAAATTTTAGCTCTAGAAATGTTTAAAGAAAATGTAACACAGAAAATGTTAACGCACACAAAGAAAAACTTCTGATTAAATGTGGCGCCAAACAAGTATGACATGGTGAGAGCACTTTGAGAGAGTTTGGCGCAGTGCATGTGGTTTCGAGATTTGCATGCACACGCAGGTTAAATCATACTGAGATTATCGAGTTGAGTCGATGTTGGTGTAAGTAAATAAATGACAAGAAATATGTAGAAAAATGAAAATAAAAATGGCACGGAGAATAAAAAATTGAGCACAAGAAGTTATACAAAAGTTAACAAATTAAAAATAATAATAATACATGTGTGCGGAAAACACGAAAGGTCTGCGGCCCGCGGAGCTGCCGCGTGGTCCCAATGGTCTAGGTGATAGATCAAAGGTGTCTATTTGGAATGGAACGTGGATGCTGGCAGGAGGTTGGATAAAAAAGTACTCAGGAAATAAACTGCCAGATTCCCTGCCATTTCAAAGTGTGTCTGCAGTTGTCAAGAAAAAAACAAGTTCAGGCGTATTCTGATAATAACGCTGTCCAAGGCCTATGACCGGCGGAATTTCCTACGTTGGCTCCTTTAAGCAGGAAAGTCTCCCGGGAGTAGCGTTCATGCCATGAGAGAACGTGCCGAATTTATGAATGAAGTACGATTCCCTTTGTTCCCTGTAATATGTGTTAGGGAACCCGGACTGGAGAAGGATTACACGGATGTTTTCAAAACTGTGCAGGGGCAGACGCAGGTGCCTGGAAAGGGGCAAGTTGGGCAGGGATGACACATGCGCTTTGTGGTTGTTGAAGCGGAAACGAAATGTTGTCTTGGTCTGACCAATGTACTCCTCCCCACACACCTCGCATTGAAGTTTGTAGATAACATTGCTCGAATCGCAGTCGAGGTCTTCATTTATGTGAAACGTAAAGCCATCCGACTTGGATTTTGCCAGTTTGGTGTCGCAAATGTGCGGACACACCTTGCAACGGGGTTTTCCGCATGGGTGGCATCCACCTCGGGCAGCGGTCTTCTTCGTTTTCGCGTTGACAAGCAAGTCTCTCAGATTCTTGTCCCTGCGGTACACCACTCGGGGTGGTTCCTGGAATATTAGTGACAGCCTATTACTCTGTCGGATTATATTAAAATGACGGCTTAGTATGTTGTTTACCCTGGGAGCAGTTGCGGAGTAAGTAAGGATTAGGTTTGTTTTGCTGTCTTTTTTTTTTTTTTCACCTTGTTCTCTGTCAAGATGGAAGAACGGTCTAGGCTGCGAGCGCGTTGAATCGCGTCTTCGACTATTTCCCCCGGGTATTTTTGTCGTGACAAAGCGTCCTTGAGAGTCCCCGTATGCTGATCAAATTCCTCGGTTGTAGAACATATTCTTCGGTATCTGTGAGCCTGAGAATATGGAATACTTGTTTTGCAGTGCTTCGGGTGGCTACTGTGAAAATGGAGATACTGCTGCCTATCCGTTGGTTTTCTGTATAGGGTAGTCGAAAGGCAGTTGCCGTCTACCGATATTTCCACGTCGAGAAAGTTAATCTTTGAGTCGGAGATACAGTGGGTAAACCTAATGGAGGGATGCAGGGTATTAAAGTGCGCAATGAAGTCCAGCAGGCTCGCTTCATCATGTTCCCATACAAGAAAGATGTCGTCTAGGAAACGCTTGTAGAAAAGTGGTTTTTTTGGCTGTTCCTCAAGGAAGGGAATTTCTAGTGACGCCATAAAGATGCTGGCATAGCTAGGGGCCATTTTTGTGCCCATCGCAGTACCGCTTATTTGGAGGTAGTGCTCGCCATCAAATTCAAAATTGTTGGAATTTAGGACCAGTTCAAGAAGGCCAGAAAGGGTTCCACCGTCCAAATCAACCAAAGGGTTTGAGCTTTCGAATGCTGCCAGCGTTGCTGCTATGCCGTCTGCGTGCGGAATATTTGTATACAGGGAGCAAACATCCATGGTCGCCAGAAGGCCTCCTGTGGGGATGGTCAAGTTTGAAATCTCCCGAAGGAAATGGCTTGTGTCTTTGATGTACGAGGGAAAGCGGGGAGGGATGTCCTTGATGAGAAAACTAATGAAATTTGATATGTTCTCCGTCACTGCCCCGTTGCTGGACACAATTGGACGGCCAGGATGGTTAACTTTATGTATTTTAGGGAGGAGATAAAACCGGCCTGGAGCTGGATTGCTCGGCGACATTGATTTTAACATTGCCTGAGTTATTCTACCGTCCTTAGCGAGTCCAGCAAGAGAGTCCTCTATTTCTGTCCCCAGTTGGCGTGTGGGGTCATTCGGAAGCTTTCTGTAAAACTGAGGATCATTGAGCTGGCGGTGGCCTTCTTTCAAATATTCTGATTTGTCCAGGATTACTATAGCTCCACCCTTGTCAGCCGGTTTTATTACTATGTTTTCGTCTTTACGCAACGTTTCCAAAGCCTGTCGTTCTTCGTTCGAGAGATTGTTGCGAACCGGACGTTGTTTTCCATACGCCCTTATTATGTCCTTCTGCACCGCAGATATATACATATCAAGGTGTCTGTCACGTTGTTCGCTCGGTGTCCACAACTTCTCTGACACGGTGGGAATCGTTTGTTGTCTGTCGCTGGTGTTTTCGTGGAAATACTCCCTAAGCCGGAGGTTTCGCGCGAAATTGTCCAGATCCTGAAAAAGTTGAAACTCATTGAACCTACCAGATGCTGGACAAAAAGTTAAACCTTTGGAAAGGAGGCTGAGTTCGGCAGGTGTGAGAATCTTTTGTGAAAAATTAACCACGTTTGTGTTTCCACCAGCTGTTTCATAGTTCTCAGCCGCGGACCTCGTATCGACAACACCCCGAGAAATATGAGCAGTTGTGTCATTCCCTGGAGCTCGGACAGCAGTCTCACGGTCGACAGTTTCCAACCTACCATTAGCGCTTAGCTCGGACGGTTTGGTTTCTGTATATCTGTTTGAAGCCAGCGGAATTCGGTCACGTTCTAGCTTTTTGGTCTTATCCCTGGTTACTTCTTCTCTTCTTTTTGCCTCGTAGTTTTTTAGTTCGCTCAGTTCGGCAGTGGAGAGAGCATGTTGGCGTCTCTGCTCTTCCTCGACATCTCTAAGTTCGGCAACTTTCCGTTTGCTATGATTGACGACCGTTTCTGTGAGCTTTTGCGATGCTTCTAATAATATATTATCCCAGTCCTCTTTTTCTCTCTCACTGAATGTGGACATGGAAAGTGTACAGCCCAGACGAAGACCTTTTGGAACAGTACCCTGCGACAGGTAGGACGTTAGGTGAGATGCATGAAGCTCAAATCTCACGCGTTTATCAATAATCTTCCTCACTGAGAGGAACGCATGGGACCACGTCTGCTCTCCGCGGGCCGTACCTTTTGTAACAGGCAGTCAGTTGCTCTGTCCAGATGCCGCCTGCTGGGCAGCCATGGCGTACGTCCGGCGGGTGTTGTAGCGCCGCTCCGGCACTGGGGGTGGCGGTGGAGGGATACTGGGTGGTGGTGTTGACGGGGCCGCGTCTCCCGAGCGGCGCCCAGGGATTCTGCTGCGTGGCACGAACGGAGTCGGCTGCCAATGGTGAAGCGGGTAGTTGAGCTCCGCTTTGAAATGTTGGGCCAGCAAACCGACGCCCTCAAAACTGGTGTGCAGTCCGTCCACGGCGAGGAAGCGCCACAGAGGCAACGATGTAAAACCATGTTCGATGTATCGCACACCGGGGCCGAGTTCTCTGCGCCTGCATAGCTGACGAACTCCGGTCTTGAATTTCGACAACTGGATGTTAAACCATCTCACGAAGCGGTGATTTGATCCTCTGCTTCGGCGATTTGGGGCACGGGAAAGAGGAAGGCTGACGCCTATCTTCTTAATTGCCGGTCGGTTCTGGCGAATCTCTTCAATGAGTAGTGTCAGTCTCTCCAGGGACGAGGACGACCCATTTCTTGCGATGTCAACTGTCCCGACGTGTACGATCAGGGTGTTCACGCTCGCAGGGACGTACTGCAGCAGCATGGGGACGTCAGCATACGTGGCGCCACAGTAAGAGATGAAGCAGGGGGCCTCTGGGTCACTTGGCGTGAAGTGGTTGTGTACGTACTTAGTAAGGGAGTCACCGATGATGGCACTGTTGATCGGATGCCTTGGATAATGACGAATCAGACGCTCTGTCGTTGGGTTCCTGGCAGCCATGTTGAGAAATTGTATTCAGTAGGGGTTCCAATGGCCCAGTTTACTAGTTTAGGTACAGTATTACGACAAACGCGACTGTTCTTTTAACGTTTATTTTGCCAACAGTTTCGGGAATGGTATTCCCTTCGTCAGGGCAGGCTTACAATGAATCCGTTTCGTCAATATAAGGACACAGAACAAGCGAGGAGGTATAATCTCCGCCCTCTAAACAAACTTGAGAATGAGGGCAGGGGACCGTATAATAGGCAGCACGACAAGTCTCAAACGGGCCGCGGCTGAACAACAACCAGAAAAAACAAACGAGGAGGTGGAAATGGTAAAGTAGTAGCAAAGAACGAGCCTGAACAGCACAGCGATAGAAGGGGCAAAAGAGCGTTAGACCCGGCTCTCGGCGCACACGGAAGCCCCTACCCCCCCCCCCCCGCCCCCCCCCCGCCCCCTCTCCAAATACGCGCACACCCCCGCAAGACGCCGCCGGGTCCGAGCGGGCGGCCCGTATCAGGTATCCTGAGACGCTTGCAAGGGACGCGTTCGAGAGACGGCCAACACACACTTGTTAACCGCTGCAACGGCAACTTGCGACTGTACCCTCTGCGTATTTTTGCTTCATTTCGTCGCTTTGCTCTGCTGTCGGGCCTTTCTACCAGACAATCTGGCGCCCCTTTTCCCATAAATATAGTAGGCGGTCCAAAACCGTGTCCCGCAGTGAGCTTCCCGTGAAAAAACAGCGTCCGTCGGGTAAAATACTGAGCTAGCCCGAGCGCGTAATGGGAAGGCAAAGATGAGACTTGCTGAGAGACTTGCTTGTCAACGCGAAAACGAAGAAGACCGCTGCCCGAGGTGGATGCCACCCATGCGGAAAACCCCGTTGCAAGGTGTGTCCGCACATTTGCGACACCAAACTGGCAAAATCCAAGTCGGATGGCTTTACGTTTCACATAAATGAAGACCTCGACTGCGATTCGAGCAATGTTATCTACAAACTTCAATGCGAGGTGTGTGGGGAGGAGTACATTGGTCAGACCAAGACAACATTTCGTTTCCGCTTCAACAACCACAAAGCGCATGTGTCATCCCTGCCCAACTTGCCCCTTTCCAGGCACCTGCGTCTGCCCCTGCACAGTTTTGAAAACATCCGTGTAATCCTTCTCCAGTCCGGGTTCCCTAACACATATTACAGGGAACAAAGGGAATCGTACTTCATTCATAAATTCGGCACGTTCTCTCATGGCATGAACGCTACTCCCGGGAGACTTTCCTGCTTAAAGGAGCCAACGTAGGAAATTCCGCCGGTCATAGGCCTTGGACAGCGTTATTATCAGAATACGCCTGAACTTGTTTTTTTCTTGACAACTGCAGACACACTTTGAAATGGCAGGGAATCTGGCAGTTTATTTCCTGAGTACTTTTTTATCCAACCTCCTGCCAGCATCCACGTTCCATTCCAAATAGACACCTTTGATCTATCACCTAGACCATTGGGACCACGCGGCAGCTCCGCGGGCCGCAGACCTTTCGTGTTTTCCGCACACATGTATTATTATTATTTTTAATTTGTTAACTTTTGTATAACTTCTTGTGCTCAATTTTTTATTCTCCGTGCCATTTTTATTTTCATTTTTCTACATATTTCTTGTCATTTATTTACTTACACCAACATCGACTCAACTCGATAATCTCAGTATGATTTAACCTGCGTGTGCATGCAAATCTCGAAACCACATGCACTGCGCCAAACTCTATCAAAGTGCTCTCACCATGTCATACTTGTTTGGCGCCACATTTAATCAGAAGTTTTTCTTTGTGTGCGTTAACATTTTCTGTGTTACATTTTCTTTAAACATTTCTAGAGCTAATTTTTTTTTTTTCTGATCTTCCCTTCTTTTGTTTTGTTCCCCCTAAATTCATCTTTGCCTTCCCATTACGCGCTCGGGCTAGCTCAGTATTTTACCCGACGGACGCTGTTTTTTCACGGGAAGCTCACTGCGGGACACGGTTTTGGACCGCCTACTATATTTATGGGAAAAGGGGCGCCAGATTGTCTGGTAGAAAGGCCCGACAGCAGAGCAAAGCGACGAAATGAAGCAAAAATACGCAGAGGGTACAGTCGCAAGTTGCCGTTGCAGCGGTTAACAAGTGTGTGTTGGCCGTCTCTCGAACGCGTCCCTTGCAAGCGTCTCAGGATACCTGATACGGGCCGCCCGCTCGGACCCGGCGGCGTCTTGCGGGGGTGTGCGCGTATTTGGAGGGGAGGCGGGGGGGGCGGGGGGGGGGGGGGGTAGGGGCTTCCGTGTGCGCCGAGAGCCGGGTCTAACGCTCTTTTGCCCCTTCTATCGCTGTGCTGTTCAGGCTCGTTCTTTGCTACTACTTTACCATTTCCACCTCCTCGTTTGTTTTTTCTGGTTGTTGTTCAGCCGCGGCCCGTTTGAGACTTGTCGTGCTGCCTATTATACGGTCCCCTGCCCTCATTCTCAAGTTTGTTTAGAGGGCGGAGATTATACCTCCTCGCTTGTTCTGTGTCCTTATATTGACGAAACGGATTCATTGTAAGCCTGCCCTGACGAAGGGAATACCATTCCCGAAACTGTTGGCAAAATAAACGTTAAAAGAACAGTCGCGTTTGTCGTAATACTGTACCTAAACTAGTAAACTGGGCCATTGGAACCCCTACTGAATACAATATATATATATATATATATATATATAGAAGAAGGGGTCACAACCTTGCAATTATCTTAATTTAATACCGACAGTTTCGGACGGAGGACCGTCCTTCCTCAGGGTATACACAAGAATATATATATATATATATATATATATATATATATATATATATATATATATATATATATATATATATATATATATATATATATATATATATATATATTGTTAGATGGTTGCCGGCCGAAGTGTACGGGAGGGGACCGTATAAGTCAATGCCGACGCGGTCAGATAGGCGTGGCGTGCAAGGTAGCGGCTGCAATTCTCCAGCAGAACGATGAGGAGGTGGCTTGCGACGTTGAAAGGTAAGCCATGACTGTACGTATTTGCGGATGAGTGTGTACATGCCACGCCAATAATATCGTAGTCGGATGCGATCGTAGGTCTTGACCACTCCGCCATGACCACACTGCGGGTCAGCATGAAAATGGGCGCAGACTTCCGAGCGAAGGTGGCGGGGAATAACTAGCAACCACTTGCGGCCATCGGAGGTGTAGTTGCGGCGATAAAGGAGGTTATCACGTATTGAGAAATGGGAAGCATTGCGGCGAAGAGTGCGCGAAGGCGAAGCAGCCGTAGGGTTCGTGAGGAAGTCAATAAGAGAAGAGATCCATGGGTCGACACGCTGCGAGGAAGGCATGGCGCTGATGTGAAGCATCGGTGAGGAGGCGTCGAAGGTGGAAAGGCTGGAAATATTGGCTGGAAGTGGGCAGCGGGATAGGACATCGGCGTCTTGATGTTTGCGGCCAGTACGATATACGACGCGGATATCGTACTCCTGGAGGCGAAGGGCCCACCTCGCGAGGCGGCCGGATGGATCTTTCAGAGAGGAAAGCCAGCATAGCGCATGGTGGTCGGTCACGACTTCAAACAGGCGGCCGTAGAGGTAAGGGCGGAACTTGGTAAGGGCCCAAATTATCGCCAGACACTCTTTCAGTGACCGAGTAGTTAGATTCAGCCTTTGTTATCGTGCGGCTGGCATAGGCAACGACGTACTCGATGAAGCCAGATTTGCGTTGTGCGAGTACGGCGCCAATGCCTACCCCACTGGCGTCAGTATGACCTCGGTAGGTGCGTTTGGTTCGAAATTGCGCAGTATCGGGATACGACGCAAAGATCGAAAGCGTCGTCACAAACTTGGGACCACTGAGAAAGATCGGAACTGCCGGACAGAAGTTGTGTCAAAGGTGCAGCAATTGAGGAAATGTTGCGTATAAACCTACGCAAGTAGGAGTGCAGACCCAGGAAGGTGCGCAGATCTTTGATAGAAGTAGGTCGAGGAAACGCAGCCACAGCATGAAGCTTAGCCGGGCCCGGACGGACACCGTCCTTAGAAACAACGTGGCCTAAAATGGTAAGTTTGCGGGCGGCAAAATGACACTTCTTTAAGTTGAGCTGAAGGCCGGCGTCAGAGAGGCAGATCAGAACGTGCTTCAGTCGAGAGAGGTGAGTGTCAAAGTCAGGCGAAAACACGACGATGTCGTCGAGGTAACAGAGGCAGGTCTTCCACTTCAGCCCACGCAGAATGGTATCCATCATCCGCTCAAAGGTGGCAGGAGCATTACAAAGGCCGAAAGGCATCACAGTAAATTCATATAGGCCGTCAGGGGTTACAAAGGCTGTTTTGGGGCGATCGGCCTCTTCCATGGGTGCCTGCCAGTACCCGGAGCGTAAATCTAAAGAAGAAAATATTTGGGCACCTTGCAAGCAGTCTAGCGCATCATCGATGCGTGGCACGGGATATACGTCCTTGCGCGTGACCTTGTTAAGGCGGCGGTAGTCTACACAGAAACGGATGGAGCCGTCTTTCTTTTTGACAAGCACAACTGGCGAAGCCCAAGGACAACTTGAAGGCTGGATAACGCCGCTCTTGAGCAATTGGTCGACTTGATCTTCAATGACTTGGCGCTCGGCTGTCGACACACGATAGGTGCGCCGCCGTAGATGAGCGTGGGCACCTGTGTCGATGCGATGTGTGACAGTCGAGGTTTGGCCAAGGGAGCTGTGATGGCAGTCGAAGGAGGCGCTGAACTGGTGGAGCAAGTGGAGAAGCTACGTGCGCTGCGGCGGAGGAAGATCTGCGTCGATGGAGCGGAGAAACAGTTATGTAGAGGAAGAAGTGGGCGTAGAAGATGGTGGGCTGAGCGCAGTGAGATTGATGTGCGATGCATCGTCAGTCTCCTCACGGGTTATAATAGACGCGATGGGTTGGACACTTCCGACACATTCGCCACGGCGCAAAGCACTAGGGCAGGAGAACGGGTTACAGACCCACCGTACGGATAGGCCGGCAGAAATAGTCAATACGGCGTAAATCAGGGGAAGAGACTTCCGGCGGAGAAAAGTATGAGCGGGCGTGAAAAGTACAGTGTCATCACGGAGAGGGTCACAACAGAGGCGCACAAGAACGGAAGAGCACGGAGGCAAGTCGATGTCTTCGGCGACGAGGGCTTTAATACATGACGACGAGAGAGCAGCGTCCGGCAGCGATTGGGGAAAGACTTCCGACTTAAGCCTGAGCGCAATCAATCTATGACCGCAGCATGACGAGACAGGAAATCCCAGCCCAAAATAACATCGTGGGAACAAAACGGCAGGACGACGAACTCGATCGTATGTAGGACGTCGTGAATCAAAACTCGTGCTGTGCAAGCTGCTGACGGCTTGATGTACTGAGCGCTGGCCGTGCGCAGCGAGAGACCGGCAATTGGCGTCTTAACGTTCTTCAAGCGGCGACAAAGTTGTGCGTCTATTACTGAAATTGCGGCGCCAGTGTCGACAAGGGCCATGACAGAAATTCCCTCGACCGAAACGTCAATACGGTTCGCAGGTGACAGCTGAGGTATTTCGTAGTTCGACGGTGACGCAGTTCTTGCCTCAGGAAGTGCGGCATCTAGTTTTCCTCTTGCGAATTATTAGGACGGCGACGCATCGGAGAGATGGAGCGGCGCCGCGGCGAAGGGGAACGGCGATCGGTAAGCGGTGAACGGTCGGGGGAGAACGGTCGAGTCGACGGACGGGGCTCAGCAGACGCAAAGTACTGACGCGCTGGAGGCCATTAGCCGACCGGCGGTGCCGAAACGGGGAGACGGCGACGACAATCGCGGGCTACGTGCCCAGGCAATCCGCAGGAGTAGCAAATAGGCCGGTTATCCTTCGTGCGCCAGGGATCTCGGTCTCGTGGAGAGGGTCGCATATAAGGTGCCGGTGCTGGTACGGGCACTGACACTGTAGGGTACGTAGGCGGCGGAGTTTGAGCAACGACTTCGGCGTAAGTAAGTTGACGGGCGGCAGGTCTTGGGACGACGTTGGCATAACTCAGAGGGGTGGCGACAGGTCTGGGAGCGGCGTCAGCGTATGTCAATGGAGCAGCGACATGTGATGATGAATGGGCGGACGGAAGCGCCTCAGCAACCTGCTCTCGAATAGCATGTTGGAGAGCCGGGGCCAAATATGGTGGCGACCCCTGGGGGCTAGGCAGAAGAGAAAGCTGACGGGCCACCTCCTCAGGCACAAAGTCTTTGATTTGCTGCAGCAGAGAGGAGTTATCAGCTGCGGGCGTCAGTCCAGCAAGTGACTCTACATGAGCTGAGTGCTGAAGAGTCAGGACCCACTGCGTACGCAGCTCCTCGAACCTCTGGCACAGCGTGATGACTTCTGAAACGGTGCGCAAGTCCCACTCTAGCAGCATTTGAAAGGCGTCATCATCAATACCTTTCAGGATCTGCTTTATCTTGTCAGCTTCCGGCATGCTGACGTTCACTCGGTTGCAGAGGGTGATTACATCTTCTATGTAACTAGTGAATCTTTCGCCGACCTGCTGCGACCGTTCACGCAAGCGCTGTTCGGCGCGGAGTTGTCTGACGGCTGGGCGACTAATCACTTCGGAGAACTTCGTTTTGAAGGCCGACCAAGTTCCAACATACCCGTCATGGTTGCGGTACCATAAATTGGCGACACCGGTAAGATATAATATGAGATTGTTGAGATTAGTCTCGTCGTCCTATTTGTTTTAGAGGCTCACACGTTCGTAAGACGCGATCCAATCTTCCACGTCGTGTTCATCTGTTCCGCTGAAGACAGCCGGGTCCCGCTGGCGAAGGGAGCCGGCACAGATGATTGTCGGTGGGCCTGCTTGCACGGCTTGATTTTGGGTGTCCACAGGCATATCAGGTGTTAGAAGAGTGCGGTTACGGAGCTCCAGAGCCGATATCGTTACCCGGCGACTCCACCAAATGTAAGACGGGGGTTTGTTAAAGGCACTGGGACCTTATTAAAGGAGCAGGGCGGCAACCGTATGCGGTCAGCCAAAGCGAGCCCAAAGCACGAGCAGCGATGGGAAACCAACTACGACACCTACGAGCACGCGACTGCATGTTTTAAGGTGGAGCGACGCAGTCATTTCTTAGCTCGGGGCCGTTTTTCAGCTTTATTTCAAATCTCATGGGTAAGCCCGCGCGGCGTGATAGTATGCGACTCAGTTTGGTGACGGGCACGTTGGCCGTATTCATGATAAACGGCGCTAAATGATATCCGTGCGCTCGCAGTGTGTGGCACCTGAGGAGACGGTCAAGGCGGAAGCAGCTGAAGAAATGCGACGGCGCTTACGCTTTCGGTTCACATCCCATAGCGACGAGCATTGAAAAATTAAAATGGTGTATGTTCGTAACAAATGCATTACGCGGATTCGTGATGAGTAACGCAAAACGCACTTGACGACTTTGCCGCTCCCGTCGTCTCAGATCACGGCAAACAGTGGAACGTGCGGCCTTTTACAAAGAAGTGTGTTTCTGCGCCGCCCCGTCGAAAAAAGTGGTATGGTTTAACGTAGTCAACACGAGTAGAAGAGCGAGTACACGTGTTGACCCTGATTGGCTGATTGTTTCACTTTGCTGGGCGGTCGCCGGCATGTCTGGGATCGATATTAGACTAACGTTAAGCTCTACTAGAGGTTAAGCTGGTCTTACCTGTTCGCGCCGAAGGTGGAAGTTAATAAATATGACGATGTGCAATGCACAGCGTGTGTGTCTGTGTTGCATTTTCACAAGAGTCGTGATAGGCTGCGATAGCATAGTGTTCTCGTTCTGTGGCTACCGGTGCTAATCAGTTCGCGCCGCTATGGCTTCGAAACAAAATCACGGAAATGTTAATATTGTTACTGCATCATCATTGTCATGGACGCTACAAGTTTCTAGGTTGGATGTAACCCCGTAAAGTAATGCTTTCGTAATTAAAACGAGTTTCCCCATTGGCTGGCGAGGATATTCAGTTTTCCTTAGAACAACATAACTGCAGCCTTTTTCATCTCTTACTTAGACCAAACATTACTTCAAAAGCGGAACCTTGTGGCCTGTAACCGTATCTCAATGCGTCATGAAAGATGACGTCGCGACTTGATGCGCCAGATGATGCAGGTAGCGTTGTGGTACATCCTGTTCTCTGGGCAGCGTGGTTCAATTTCATTTCACGTATCATTGATTGGGCTTGATTTGTGACTGAGATTTTGATCTGCTCTTCATTAAATCCTTAACTTATCAGCTGCCCATTTTTGTGCTACCTGTTTTCGGGCATTATTTCAGGCATTTCGTTTCTTAAGCTTGTCTATAAGGTGTCGGGTATGCATTCAACACAAGGCTCATTTCTCGGCGGTTTCACTCCAGAACTCGAGACGATCGCACGTGTTGTCTAAAATCGTTGAGGCCGTAGTGTCTTGATGCACTAAACTACTAGCCTTCACTACCCATCATGGAGCTGTCTCTTGAGACGCCAACGGAAAATGATCTCTCCCGCCAGTGCGAATGAGATGACGAAGCCAGCCAGATAAGAGGCAATGTACAAATGAAACGGCTCTGCTACTGCGACTCCTGCGTGCTGTCAAGAACGACTCGTTTTGAGCGAGGTACAGCCACTTCCCGTTCTGCGATGGCCAGCAGTACACGGCGGTGCTGGTACCTGGAAAGACATTGTAGCGGATTAATTTATTTTCAGCCCAGGGTCCCTGTGTTTTTTTTTTCTAGTTAGTTCCTTTACATGATTATTTCTTGATATCGCCTTCGACAGCACCCGTTTAAGGCAACCACTTATTGGCAACTGGCTCAGGCAGCTGTGCGAGCAGTGAGCGGTACCGAACAGGCCAGTGCAAAACTTGAAATGATAATTATCACACTAACGATAATTTCCAAATTACGCGTCGACGTTCAAACCATTCAAACCTGCAGATGCGGCTGCAGCGTACTCAATATACACTGCCTATTTAAAGCCCGCAAACATTAATCTGAAAGCATTCCTGGAAGTCATCTAAAGTTCACTCTCTTTCCTAGTTTTTCCGAATAAATGCAACATCCGATGACTGAGGTAACTTGCATTTGCCTTTTTTAAAACTCGCCTTCGGTGCACTCCAAAATATCACTAGAATGCAAATATCTGATGATATTCCTCGTTATGTCCATGATAACCTTTACTTTGTGTAACTCTACACAAAAGTTTGAAGTAATTAAGAAAATGCCCCACGGAGAGGAGGCACTGTTAGTGAAGACGAAAATCGAAAATATAGATACAAACCACACCAGAATTATAAATCATGAGCATTGAGAGTGTGTTTTGTTTTTTTCTTACTTTTCATTCGTTTTCTGGCATTTCAACCGGACGCCCGTCCGCTCAATAACACCTGTGCCCATCATAGGGGTGTGCGTAACCGACCGATGGCGTGCCCATGGGGACGCCATTGATGTGACGTTGCCGAAGGGGCACTTAAGGGCGTCAAGTGAGATTTTACGAAGATGAGCCTTTGTGGTCAAGTTATCGCGGATATCCTAGGGCTACGGGAAGAATGGAGGTCAGTCGACCTATCCTTAAACGGACGCTTAGCGTAACTCCGGCTATTCTAAAACCTTAGTAAAATTTCATTACTTCGCTCTTTCAGCCGTATTTACGTTCACAGAGTAGCGAAAATATTTTTTATGCCAACATGTACCGAGGTATATAAAACTTCATTCGCCTGCCTCAAGAATCGAACTCGTGATGCACTGACACAAACTGGAAGAAAATGGAGATGCGGTCTAGCATGAGATGTCTGCATACAATGTAAGAAAGTTATCACAGGTTCTGATGGCGATGATTGTTATTTATAAAGCTTTTTATTTTCAATTTTTATTTTGAGAAAAACTGTGTGTGCGTGTATCCGTGTCCGTGTGCGTGTGAGTGTGTGTGTGTGTGTGTGTGTTTGTGTGTCCGTGTGCGTGTGAGTGTGAGTGTGAGTGTGAGTGAGTGAGTGAGTGAGTGAGTGAGTGTGTGTGTGTGTGTGTGTGTGTGTGTGTGTGTGTGTGTGTGTGTGTGTGTGTGTGTGTGTGTGTGTGTGTGTGTGTGTGTGTGTGTGTGTGTGTGTGTGTGTGTGTGTGTGTGTGTGTGTGTGTGTGTGTGTGTGTGTGTGTGTGTGTGTGTGTGGAAAGTCCGGAGGAAATTGGGACACCTTCCAGGCACACTCCGGACCTGTAAGATGCCGCCTCCTGAATCATCGCAAGTGGGGCCTATCGCTGTGACCCCGCACTAGGGTATGAATACTAAGCGTGCTTACAAACGGGATTCATTGATATCATGTAGCTATACGAGGAAGTTTTCAGCCAAGCTCTGAGCTCATATGAAAGGAAGGAGCTCACGACCTCAAAAATTTCAGAAGACCTTGAATACCAGCGTGAATAATATCCTTGTACAACGTAGCTTAAACCTGGTCAGCACTTGCACTTAATGGGCTTGACGCGGCCACTACATCGAACACTAAAGAACTTGGTGGCCGATTGAAGGGGCACAAAAAAAAATTACAGCACCGCCGCAGATTTCATGAGAACTCCAAAACATGCTGAAGGCAGCAATAGCTCGGGATAAGCTTCTTGTCATAACTGAAACCTTGGTAACATGCTCTTGGACGAAAATAACATCTCTCCTGCCCAAATGCTTGGGGGGAGGTAGCTCAGTTAGGCATACCCATGTAAGAAATGATGGAGTTAGATGCTTTTGTGACATGTCGGTCTGCTTGGACACTATCTGTTTCATCAGATGATGTCGCCAAAGACGATGATGTCGCCATGTGTGCGTCAAAATCGGCCCAGACCATGATTCGCAGTGAATAAATTAAAAACAGGAAAGGTGGAACCTCAAACAAACGCCCCGTACTGGTCGCCTTGAGATCACAGCTTTAATAAAACAAGTAGATCGAGGATAGTCATTTATGTAAATAAAAGCAGACACAGGTAATAACAAAAAATAAAGCAGAATTTGGACAGCAGATCGTTTACGGTGCTAGGAAGTTCGAATTATCCGTGGCCTTGAAAGAACTCCTGACTTGTTGCAACCAAACAATGGAATACTGGAATAGAAATGAGGAAATATCCTATAAAGAACACCCGCACATATCGATATTGCTGACAAGAGGTTTAAGTAATCGTGGAAACAACGTGGGAAGCACAAAGGAACATTAGAAATAGAACAAACTGTGTAAGAAGGAGTTTACATAAACAAAAAATTTGAGTAATGTAATAAGCATTGGCACCTAGAATGACAAGTTCGTGGAGAGTATTCTCCACAAAAAGATGTTCTGATACTTATTTCCTAAAAAAGCTTTCTGAGCTCTTCACTGGAAAAATGTTATGCGCAAAATTATTTGTAAATGTTTAGAATGGTTAGCGTATGCAGACGCTTTTGATGTCGAAAGATACTCATTTTGAGCACCTACAAGGAGAGAGGTAGACTTTAATGTAAAACAGGGAATTCAGTTGGTGTTTAAAATTCCCTGGCATGCTACTCTGCCAGGGAAAGGGAATTTGGGAAACAAAGACGGAAGGAGAGCGGTGCAGAAAAAAGAATAAGGGGAGAATATGAACCACGGTCATTAAATACGTGTTATGGTGCATCAGGGAGTAATTTATTTATTTATTTATTTATTAGAGATACTATCAGTCCGGTCAGGACCAAGATAGGAGTGATGAAAGGTACAGATTACAAAGGCGGAACACGACAAACGGTGTAACGTATAAAGTGATCAAGTGCATAATCCGAAAAACGGGCGAACAAAATTCACTGCATGAAGAATGGGTGAGGGTAACATGCAAGGTGAAGTTGATGCTTTCCAATATGTCCAGTGTCAATTAATTATGCAAGTAAAACGTTCGTTGCATATCTTTGTTGCCTAAGGCAGACTAATGGCCCTGGGACACTGTTCATTATTAGAGGCACTCGAGAGAGCTTCTCCATGCAGTTTTCATAGTGCTCACAGTCGTCAGGATACGGAGGGCAGTTAATCAGTGTATACTCCACAGGTTCTATGAAGCGGTAGTTGTCAGAGAGCGGACTCTTAATTTCCCCGAAACGGTATCGCAAGCCATTTGTAAATGTAGCGTTCAGGCGAAATCGGTGGTAAAGTGTTTCCAGACGGCGAGGTAGTCTGGGTCGGCGCCTTGATCCGAGATATGGGTCGATGGTGTAAAGAAACAGGCAGTGATGTGTCGTTAAGCTCCAGAGCCTACGTATTTCTTCGGATGCAAATATTTTAGCCATTTGAGATACATCACATTTTGCGAAGAAAGTCCGCATGTATCTACGATGTTGGCGGCATTTGCGGGCCGCGCTATCTGCTTTATCATTTTTCAGAATGCCACAGTGTGCTGGTATCCACTGAAATATTATGCGGTGGCCTGACGCAATAGCTAATCGGTGTAGATACCCGATGTAGAGGGAAACGCGCTAATGGTTGGTTTTATTCAGCATATTGAACAGAATCTGCACATGTACTTTGAAGTCGGTAAAGATAACCCATCTGCCGGGCGTTTGATGCAGGATATAGGAAACCGCTTCTTTAAAAGCGTGATTCTCAGCTATCGTAGAGGATATCTTCCGCAGTAGCCGGTTAGAAACAGCATAACTTGTTGAAGGCACATAAAGGCCACAAGGAGAAGCTGTATTCTTAGTTGAACCTTCGGTGAAGCTGTTAATCATGATCATCAACATCTTTATCACCATCATTAGCCCGACTACACCCACTGCAGGGCAAAGGCCTCTCCCATGTCTCTACAATTAAGCCTGTCGTTGGCCGCTTGCGGCCACCGCATCCCCGCATATTTCATAATCTCATCAGCCCACATAACTTTCTGCCTCCCCCTGCTACGCTTGCGTTCTGTTTGAATCTACTCCGTTGCCCTCAAGGACCAGCGGTTGTCTTGCCTTCGCATTACATGGCCCTGCCCAAGCCCACTTCTTCCTCTTGATTTCAACTAGGATGTCATTAACCTGCGTTTATTATCTCACCCTATCCGCCCGCTTCCGATCTCTTAACGTTTAGACCTACCATTTTTCTTTCCATAGCTCTCGGCGTTGTCCTTAACTTAAGCTGTACCCACTTTGTTAGCCTCCACGTTTCTGCCCCTTAGGTGAGTACCGGTAAGATATAGCTGTTGTATACTTTTCTCTTGAGGGATGTTGGTATGCTGCTTATATCCGTCGGTTAACTACACGAGAGTAGACTGTAGAACCGCTGTTTTTGGTATGCGGCTCTTTGAATTCACACCTCAAACAAACTGCTGCTCCTTTAGAGAGGAATGTCCAAGGTGGAAAGGTCAGAGATAGTTGTTTCTGTGGGTGATTGATAGTAGAGAGTGGCAAGTGCTGCATAGCTGCTTGGCCAAGGCGAGAATTGGAGCTGTTAAGTGCAAACGGGTTAGGAAGTCCCTCTTCCCTTGGAAAATGTGGCGTTGATATCCACGCATAGTTTTCTGGACGGCAAACACGTCTAGCGGGAGACAGTCTGCTTCCGCTACTGTTCTTGAGGCAGAGGACCCCTTTGGGAGGCAAACGCATATCCGTAGGCAGTTGTTGCTCACGGCCTCGAGAATCTTTTTGCTTGTTGGAGATAATCTTTGAAGCTCTGGCAGACAGTAGCGCAAGGTTCCTGCAACGTAGGCTTTATAAAGAATAATCCTTGATCTGCAGTTGCGGTCCCACCGTGTTCCCACCATGAACGTGAAAACTTGTGATGCTGCAGTGATCCTCTCGCGGAGATTTTGATCTGATATGACCACGAGAGATTACTGCTTATCACAACAGTTGGGAATCGCTCAGTTCGTACATAAGGTAGTGACCGTCCAGCTAGGAGGCGCCGATATCGAGACAGTTTTTCTCTCAAAAGCCTTTGCAACACTCTTAGTTAGGTACATGGAGCTGTGCAGTAACGCTCTGTGAAGACGCTGCTTGGTAGTATATGCACGAACCTGACGCGCTCCAGATGCAGATATTATCTGTATAAATCGTTATGTGTATTGTTCGCCGAAGAATTCTTCTTATGTGTATAATGGTAATATTGCAAAGGAGAGGGCTGAGCACCGCTCCCAGAGGTACGCCCCTCTCCACCGCGTGACAGTTTGTTGGACTGTTTGGAGGTTTCATAAAAATTTGTCGTTCTATTAGTGTCCAATTCCATTGTACAGCTTTGCTCCGAGGCATAGACTGGCCAAGATGGCCAAGACTTCGAGAATTGCATGATGAAAAAGAGCGCCAAAAGTGGACTTAATGATAAGAAATGCAGCTTTTGCGATACATCCAGCATGAAGGTTTTGTTGCAGTGATGAGACGAGCCTATGGCATTACACTCGCAGACGTATTTTGACGGAAGCCGTTCATTTCCTGGGGATGCACGTT
The DNA here is from genome assembly GCF_055824585.1 of Amblyomma mixtum. Taxonomy (NCBI): domain Eukaryota; kingdom Metazoa; phylum Arthropoda; class Arachnida; order Ixodida; family Ixodidae; genus Amblyomma; species Amblyomma mixtum. Next base: position 401,845 of record NW_028317716.1, read on the forward strand.
GCGGCTTTTGACGAACCAAATGATACGCTTGCGGACCATTCCCTCCATAAGCTTACCTACGCCGCTGAGTAGGGCGAAGGGTCTGAATGATGCGAAGCTTGCGGGTGGCTTACAAGGTTTCAGATGCACAACTGTCGCCAGCTTCCATTCCGTGGGGAACTCACCAGTCATCCAGGAAGAACTCTATTGTTCTCAGAGTCGACGACGGCAGTTTTGGGGCAGCATTGCGATGGCTTCATAGGCCACCCTATCAAAAAATCCAAAAGTCTCTCCTTGTTGGCCGTTGAATGGCAAACAGGAATTGCTATTGGCACTCTGTTTTTCAAACAAGCCAGTAAGCCAACACCAACAGATTCCTTATTGGGCCGTGTTGGCGAAACGCGAAATTATGCCAACACCAACAGAGTGGCTTGAATTGGAAAGAAAATCCTGACTGGTACAGCTGTTGGTCAAAGACGCCAGTAAGCCAACACCAATAAGTGGCTTGAATCGCAAGCAGGAATCTTACTTCTACTGTTGGGTGAACACGCCATGTAGCCAATAGCAACGTGCAAACAGGTAAATTTGTATGCGCAGCAAAATATTCTAAACACTGTATGCCACGAAGACAACCCGTATGGTTATTCAGACAGCATGTTTTGCTTCGGATGGCCTCCTTCCGTGTCATAGGTATAACGCGTGCCGCCCACATCTCTCATCATCCCACGTACCTATAGGCGCGATTCAGGCGCTCACTGAATGAACAGGAGGTATGTTTGGATCAGCCCGTAAGGGACCGATCCTTACAAACACTAGGTGGAGGTCCCTAGTATGGGACCCCAGTGGCGGTCCCATACTAGGGACCTCCACCTAGTGTTTGTAAGGATCAGTCCCTTACGGGCTGATCCAAACATACCTCCTGTTCATTCTTATATGTTTTCACCACCACTACCAACACCACCAGCCAGGGAGCCAGTTATGTTTCCTTCCTTTAAAAAGATCGAAGTGTAAAACGTTAACGCTGACGCCAAAGAACGCAATGAACTCCGACGGCGTATGGCTGCAGCGCCGCGTTTCCGGCCCAACGTTGTCAATGCCTGCAGCCCACATCACTCTCTCTCATCACCCCACGTACCTATAAGCGCGATTCAGCCGTCCACTGACCCAGGGAGCCAGTTATGCGCACTTTCTTTCCTTAGAATCATCGGAGTTTAAAAGGTTGTCAATGCCAATGAAAACAACGAACGCCGACGACCAGTCCCTCCTGGAATACGTCAATGCGATTTGGCGCGGGGACACCCCCCTGCCAATCGAATGGAAAACGGCTTTGGTCACTTTTATTCCTAAAGCTGGCAAACCAATTGACACAGACAACCTCCGCCCCATCTCTCTCACCTCATGTGTGGGAAAACTAATGGAGACGATGGTGCGGGATCGGTTATCTACATATCTTGAACACAAACATGTCTTTGCGAGCACCATGTTCGGATTCCGCCCACACAGATCCGCACAGGATGTCCTCCTGCAACTCAATCGGGAAGTCCTTGACCCCCTCGAATGCCCCCATAATGACCGGGTAGTACTCGCCTTGGATCTAAAAGGGGCATTTGACAATGTAACACATGAGATCATACTCACTAACCTAAGTCACACCGACTGTGGCCTCAACACATTCCGATACATAAGCCAATTTTTAATGGATCGTCAATCCTACATTCGAATTCAAGATAAAGACCATGGTCCTTACCTACTCGGCACGCGGGGAACTGCTAAAGGCGCGGTACTTTCGCCGCTGCTCTTCAATCTGGCCATGATGCACCTGCCGGCCCAGCTGAGTGGTGTCGGCGGCGTGCAGCACGCCCTGTACGCCGATGACATCTCTCTGTGGGCCACGCAGGGCAGCACAGGGGACATTGAAACCAGCCTGCAAACAGCGGCGACGGTAGTAGACCGCTACGCCCGCCGCTGCGGTCTTCAGTGTTCCCCTCAAAAATCGGAATTTGTGCATCTCCGCCCCTCACAGAAGTGCAAAACTAAAATATCTCTTTCTCTTGAGAGTGGTCCCGTACGCGAAAGTGATGAGATACGCGTACTCGGACTCTACATCCACAAACACAGGCGGCCAGACACTACATTGGCCAAACTCTGTAAGGTGGGGGACCAGGTGGGCCGCATAGTCCGCCGGGTTTCCAACAAACGCGGAGGGTTACGAAGTAATGATGCCTTGCGGCTGGCAAATGCCTTCGTAACTAGTCGAATTCTCTATTCGACTCCTTATCTCCGCCTACGGAAACAAGAGGAGGACGCCCTTGAGGTCATCCTTCGCAAAATTGTTAAACGTGCCCTTGATCTCCCCATCACTACTTCAAACAGCCGGCTTATGGCCCTTGGGGTGGTGAATACTTTCCGGGAGCTCCGGGAGGCGCACCTTACAAACCAGTACACGCGCTTGTCGCTCACGGAGTCGGGTCGCCGCCTTCTTGCTCGACTCCATATCCAACACACCCCTCCAATGGAAGACAGGTTTCGCATCCCGGAACTGTGCAGACGTGCCCTCCACGTGTGGCCTCTTCCAGCAAACATGTCACATGAAGACCATAATGGTTGGCGCCTGGCACGAGCGGAAGCGCTAGCCCATTATTATGGCAACAAAACAGGTGTATACTACGTGGACGCCTCCGGCCCTCAAACGGGGGATGGTACACGGCCGCGGTAGTTCACAACAGCAACACAGTTAACGGCCTCACTTTCAGAGCCCACAGCGCAACACAAGCAGAAGAGGTCGCGATTGCTCTCGCGGCCTCACATTCCAATTCAAAATACATAATCACCGACTCGCGAGGGGCCTGTCGGAACGTCGAACAAGGCTGCACTCCCTTTCTAGCCTATCGAATCTACCGAAATTGTATGCGGAATACGGACCCCGCAAACCGTTACCTCATATGGGCCCCTGCTCATCAGGGGTTGGCAGGAAACGAGGCAGCAGACGCAGCCGCCTGCGCGCTCTCTCACCGGGCTGTTTTCTCCTCCCCACCTGATCAGGAACCCGATTTTAATCCGGTCTATACGTTCAAAAATATCGCAACCTACTATCAAGATAGCCATCGCCTTTACCCTAGCCCCTGTAAAGGCCTCAAGAAGGCGGATGAGCGGCTCCTTCTCCGCCTCTTCACCAATACATTGCTGTGCCCGGCAGCCCTAAAACATTTCGACCCCTCCTTTAGCGGCAACTGCCCGCACTGTAGTGCGGTGTCTTCGGACACCTATCACATAGTGTGGGCCTGCCCCTCCAATCCGTCCATTCCCCCTATGCCCAACTCAACCCGGGAGGACTGGGAGGCGACCCTGCTCGGCTGCCACGACTTACAGGCCCAACAAGCCTTAGTCGGGCGCGCCCGGGCGGCGGGTACCGCCACTGGGGTCCCAAACTAGGGACCTCCACCTAGTGTTTGTAAGGATCGGTCCCGTACCTGCTGATCCAAACACCTCCTGTCCGTTCTGAAATAAATGTTTTCACCACCACCACCCACCATGGCTGCAGCGCCGCGTTTCTGCCATAACGTTGTGAATGCAAACGCATTCAGCGCACATCTGTCGCTACCTCCACGTAGCTTAGAGCAAAATTGAGGTGTCCACTGTTTCAGGAGGGCAGTTATGCGCCTTCCCTCTGAAGATCCAACTCCACGCAACCTGATTTGGGCCCCCGGTCACCAGGGACTCCAGGGAAACGAACAGGCCGATCAGGCCGCCCGCGCACTCTCTCCCCGGGCTATCTCCCTGTCCTTGGAAGGGTACTCCCAATCAGACAATCTGGCCATTACATTCAAACAAATCACCGATTACTATTACTACAAGGAGGAGCACCGGCGCTACCCGGCCCCTTGTAAGGGTCTGGATCGCGCTGACGAGCGCCTCCTCATCAAAATTCTCACTAACACTGTACTGTGCCCGGCGGTGCTTAAACATTTCAATACATTCTTTGATGGCACGTGCCAGTTGTGGGGAGGTGTCTGACACCTTCCACATGGTTTGGGCGTGTCAATCTAAGCCATCTATCCCCCCCAACCCCAACCCCACCAGAGAGGACTGGGAGGCGGCCCTGTTCGGCTGTCAAGACCTAAAGAGCCAAAAGGCCTTGGTTCAACGGACGCGGGCGGCGTTGCTTGCCAATGGGGCCCCGGAATAGGGGCTCCACCTAGTACTGTGAGGGGAAAGGGCCAATAGGGTCCTACCCCAATCACCTTTCTGTAAACAAAATTAATTGAACATAAATGTTTTTCACCACCAACACCACCCTCTGGTTCAGGTATGCAGGTCGAATGCGTGTGATGATCTAATTAAAGTTTAATGTCAGCGCACATTAAAGATCCCCATGTGGTCGAAATTATTCCGGAGACCTCCACTACGCCACCTCTTTCTCTCTTTCTTCGTTCGCTCCCACCTTCCTCCCTTCCCTTACGGCGCGGTGCAGGTGGCTGCCGAGATATGCGTGACAGATACTTCGTGATTTCCTTTCCTCAAAAACGAATTTAAAAATTTTTATACCACCACAAACGCACTACACAATGCTTACTACAGCTGGAGTGGGGCGTCGAACGGGCGATGGCGTACCGGGGACGCCCTGGCAGCGCTGTAAGACGGTGTCGCGTTCCACTCTTAAAGGCGAAGCTCAAGCGCCCTCCAAATATTTCTCGCTCTCTCAGATAATCACAAAAGGAAAGACGCATAGCTGGCTCCCTGGGTCAGTGTACACACCACAATTTTGCCCAAAGGCCTCGCTTGAATGATGTTTATTAAGCAGACATCCTAATACGCACGGCTGTCACCTCCGCCCTACGTCTTCCACGAACGGTTAGCACGGAACGTCTCCTGGCCACTGGTACCTACAATACAGTGATCGAATTAATAGAGGCTCAACGCACCAACCAATTAGTCCCCCTGAGTCGCACGGAAATAGGACACTGCCTACTGCGACAGCTACGTCTCAATCCACCAATACCCACTCCAACAAGTCCTACACCTTACATGATTTCTCTGCGCACGCAGGATCACATACATCACAAGCCCCTACCGTGCAATATGAGTGCTAGTCTCCATCATGGTAGGCGGCAGGCACGAGCGAGCTATTACACCAAGACATACAGCAACCGCTCCGATAACCTTTACGTCGACGCGGCACAAAATTCTAAAGCAGGATATTTCACGGCAGTCGCAGCCTATGAAGACGGCACAGTGGGGGCCGCCGCCACTATCCGAACTAATTCACCTGCAGAGGCGGAAGGAGCCGCCATCGCACTTGCTCTGGCCCACTCCACCATTGACAAAAACATCACGGAAATTTGCACAGATTCCCAGGCCGCGTACCGCCACTACCTAAAGGGCGTGGCGACGCCAGCAACACACCGTATTCTTACCACGGCCACCCCTCTCGACCGAACGGTTACTCTGTCGTGGGTCCCTGGGCATGTCTCGATCCCCGGTAATGAGCGCGTTCATGCGCTGGCCCGAGAACTCTGCTCCCAGACCACGGAGGATCAGGCACCCAACCCTGCACAAGAAGCCCCATCGGTCCTGTCTACATATCACCAAATCACCACATTTTACAAATTCAGCTGCATGACTCTGCCACCACCCCACAGTACCTTGTCGCCCTTATCCAGCGCCACATGGCAACAATTACAGACAGGCTGCTTTATTTCACCCCACCGTCTCTCATGCTTTCACTCCACTTTTACTCCTGATTGTAACACCTGTGGCGTGCCCAGATCCACACTTTTCCACTACCTTTGGGAATGTACTTCCCCAAAGGCAGCAGCCCCCATCCCCAATCCCACTCATTCTTCTTGGAAGGCTGCTTTACGGACCGCTCAGCCATCCGGCCAGAAATGGCTGGTGGATCGGGCTTTACGTGAAGCACAAGCCCGTGGACTCCTGGACCAGTAGGGGACCACCCTGGAAGATTTTTTTTCTTGTAATAAATGTGTTGCCATCCATCCATCCATCCATCCATTAATACATCCATCCACACCACAATCTGAGATACGATGCTCTAGTGGGAGAGATGCGCGCTGCATCCATTGGCGTTGACAATGTCCTCGTATCTTCATCATCATCAAAAGCTTCCAGTCACACTTTTAAGGCGAAAGCCTTTAATGTCTCATCGTTGTAAGCAGCAGTTGTCGACAGAGAATGTCACGCTTTTCAGTTGGTCGAAACGGTCATGACGTCACAGTGCGCCAATTTCAAACGGGGCCAATTGTACTTTGGCTAGTAACCATGCAACCAATTGAAGGGACCATATAGTGATGCTCCAAGTAAGTGGGACTGAGCTTAGTTAATTGCTTAATTACCCAATTAGCCTCATTAACTTCTCTAGTCAGGCCACATAAATAAATAAAACCTAGTAAGAAATTGGTCGAGCTCGGGAATCGAACCCCGGTCTTCGGAGTGCGAGACGAGCATGCTATCCACTCCGCCATGCCAGCTCGATGGTTTGGAATGAACAAAGGCACGTCTAGTGAATACGGTGTCTTCGCTCACTGCCATCCTCCTCCCTTCCCTTCCGGCGAGGTTTAGGTGTCCACCGAGATATGAGAAATACATTTCCTTTCTTCAAAAACCAATTTACCGACGAGCGAGGCGTAGAACCGAATGGGCGATGGCATTCTGTGGACTCCCTGGCAGCGTTGCAAGACGCTCTCGCGTTCCACTCTTAGAGGCGAAGCTTAACATCTTAACCACACATCAGTGACCACACTTTAGGTCAAAAAAGTGCACCCCCCCCCTTCCTGAATTTTGACGGGTGTCCACCGAGATATGTGAGACAGTTACTGCGTAATTTTCTTTCCTCAAATAGAATTTTCATTTTCTTCATTACGGGCCATCTTCGTCGTTCTTCTTTCACTCCCACTTCCTCCGTTCCTCTATAGTGCGGTTCAGGTGTCCACCGAGATGACAGAGATTTACTGCGCAATTTCCTTTCCTCAAAAACCGTTGCGTTGAAACGGCAAGGCATCGCGCCGAACGGGTGGTGGCGTTCCGTGGACTCCCAAGCAGCGCTACAACACGCTCTCGCGTTCCACTCCTAAAGGCGATGCTTAAGCTTAATTAGCAGTTAATTAGTATTCAGGCATTAATCATTAATTAACCATCAATTAGTGATTTGTCATAACTTAGTAATTCGTACTCAATTACATGAGACGCCACCAGTGCCACAGAAGCACTGAAAGTGGTGCGGAAAACGCTTTCGCCTCTACCCACTTTAGACAGTCAAAGTGCCCCCTGAATTTTTTAGTATCCAACTGAGCACGTAGGCTTCCTGGCACGTGCATGGCCCCACTGCAGTCAAGCGTTTGTGCGCCTGCGGTCCATTATGTTGGCAGCAGGGAGACGATTTTCGGGTGCATAACTACCTCCCTAGGTCAGTGGATACCTCAATCTCGATTTGAGGCACGTGGCGGTGTGGCCTACCTGTAAAACTGCGCTTCCGCACAGTATTTCTGATTAGCAATTTTATTCCTAGAGCCATCTGTTTAGTCAGAAATTTGGATCTGTTTTGAAGCGAACAGCTTCAGTATAGGCTAGTCAACACCGGGTCTGGCGTATTTTCCGTGATCAGATTTAGCCACAGCTACGCTTGCGCAGAACCGGGTGACGTCACAAAAGAGGCGCAGATTATCGGACCGGCCGCCGCCGCAACCACCGCCGCGATTCCGCTGCCTGACCTTTCGGCGCAGCCGCGCGCTACTGCGCTTGTGCGCCGCCTCCTCACCGCCGCTATTACTGCGCGCTCGCCTCCTCGCCACCGTTTGACCTTTCATTGCAGCCGCGTGTTTACCACACTCACCACGCATGCGGAAATAGGGCTATATAACGCGCTTCCCTACACCGTTATCGTGGTGCTCCCAGTGCATATTGCGCGAACTGCAACAGCCATGACGTCAAACAAAGCATAACTGCAGCTTTTCGCTTGTATACCCAGGCTTAACCAGCGCTCAGCCACTGCCAATTTTTTTGAAGCGAAAGCTTCTCCACGCTACGTAAAGCCAGTTTCGTGGCGGCCTCAAGTTTTACGTTCAAATGACCTTGAGCTTCGAAAGCTAAGGAAAGGCCCATAAGTGCACCCCCCCCCCCCCCCCCCCCCCCCCCCCCCCCGGAAAGTGGACACCTTAGTCGCGCTTTAAGCTACGAAACCTATGGACGGAGAGCTTCGAAAGCAAAGGAAAGGCGCGTAACTCCCCCCCGCCCCTCCCCTCGGAACAGTGGACCCCTCAGTCATGCTCTAATCTACGTGACAGTAGTGACAGATGTGCGCTGCGTGCGTTGGCAAGGGCAACTTTACGGCAGTAAAGCGGCACTGAAGACGTAGGCCGTCGGCGTTCATTGTGTTATTGGTGAAGACGGTTTGGGCTCCGATGTTTTTTTTAAGGAAAGGAGGTGCGCACACTGTCTACCTGGGTCAGTGGACACCAGAATCGCGCTTTGTGGTTAGGGGGTAAGCAGCGAGAGATGTCGGCTGCATGCGCTAGCGCTGACAACGTTGCGGCAGACACGCGGCACTGCAGCAGGAATTAAGAGGCACTTTGAATGTCTAAATTGCTTAGAGGCGAAAGCGCTTCCCGAACCACTTTGACTGCCTCTGTGGCACTGTTGACATCCCCACTGGAGGACGTCACAAATAATAATGAGTCATTACCAAGTAACCAGAAAGTAATAATAAATAGTTAATTACTTATTAATGACTAAATACCAATTAACTGCTAATTAATGACGCTTAAGCTTCGCCTTTAGGAGTGAAACGCGACAGCGTGTTGCAGCGCTGCCAGGGAGTCCACGGAACGCCACCACCCGTTCAGCGCGATGCCTTGCCGTTTGAAACACCTTTGATATCAACGCTTTTTGAGGAAAGGAAATGGCACAGTAATTCTCTGTCATCCCGGTGGACACCCGTACTGAAACGTACAGGAAGGGTGGAAGTGGAGTGAAAGGAGAAAGAGGAGCCGTAATGAAGAAAATGAAAATTGTATTTGAGGAAAGGAAATCAAGCAGTAACTTTCTCACATATCGCAGCGGACATATGCCATCCGTTTGATGACGTCAGCTGCGCTCTTCGATCTGTCACCCCAGATCCTGGATGTAACGTCGGACGGACGGGAGAAGGACCAATTAAAGGCTTTCGCCTTAATAGGCCGCAGCGTTCACTGGGTGAGCAAGCTCTTGCAATCAACCCACTAACCCACCTGTCAGGGTGGGCCCGCTTCTTATCTACTCTCCAGAAGGAACTCAACGTTACAGACGCTAATTTTGGTCTCTTACTATGTTCAGCAGCAGTTCAGCCACTCACTGTATTTGATCATGACTTTCACTGGTGTAGCGAACAGCGGAAAAAGCACATCGGTTGTATTATGTCCCAAAGCTCCTCAGGCTATTATGACAAGCTTCCCTATTTAGCGCATAAAAGAAGTGACGGCTGGGCTAAAAAATCTACCTGTTATTTTGCAAGGTCCTAAAATAATCAATTTTTTAAATATTTTTTAGACTAGAACTTCGTAAGTTACAAAGTATTTTTAATTGAATGCACAGAATGTCACGAATATTTTATAGAAAAGAAAGAACACACATTTCTTAACCGCTGTAACGACAGGCTCCAGGACGGACTATATTTTTTTCAGGAACGGAATTATCTCACTTAAAAAAGTGGCTTTTCCAAGGAAGGAAATTGCACCGTATCTGTCTCATTTTTCGGTGGAGACCTTAACCGCGTCGTGAAAGGAGGAAGGAAAGTGGGAGTGAAAGAATTGACGTGCCGTATTCATCTGCTCCGAAATAATTTCGAACTCCTCGAACTTCGACCTCCAAAGGGCGATTCAGGCGTCCACTGACCCAGGGAGCCATTATGCGCACTTCCTTTACTTAAAATTATCGGACTCTAAAACGTTGTCAACACCAACGCAAATAACACAGTGAATGCTGACGGGCTATGGCTTCAGCGCCGCCTTTCTGGCACAACGTTGTCAATGCCAACGCATGCCACGTCGCTTGAAGCACGGCTGAGGTGTCCACTGTCCCAAGAGGGCAGTTATGGGTCTTTGCTAGAAATTACATCTACCCACTCTGGGCCTACTTGGCCCAGACCAGGAATGAAAACGACGCGAGATGTGAGAACTGCGGAAAAATTACCGAAGACATTTTGGAAATTCTAAAGTGTGCTGGCGAAAGCCTCGTCTGCTCTGCCTCAGTGCTCTACTCATAGTGTAGGCTTGTACCACTCGCAGAGTATCCTCTTCACTACGCGGACACTTAGAGCATAAGTGTCCGCGTAGTGAAAGTGAATGTGATCGGAGTGCTATTCCGTCAAGGCAGAGGAACGTGCCCCTGCGAAAGCTCACTATGTGCACAGTTTTCCGAATGCTAACACGAGCGCGGCGGTATGCTGGTAGTCGCATTCGTGGCGTTGGATGCAGTGATCGCGACTGATGCGCGAGGCACACGACGTTCTTTCTCCTGAGTAACCATCACTGATTTTGATACTGTGCTTGAAAAATCACTGGAAGTTACACTGCCTCCACTGAAAGTTGCGCTGCCAGGAGAAATGTGCAATAAATGTTTCTGAATGACTACACGATTCTTATCACGGATCCTCCATCGGGCCAAACACATTTACTGAAACACGCAAGGCTGCAGTACAAGCTGCTAACAACCATCATAATTACAAAATTGCATTTTTTAAATCGGTAAGATTAGACGGCGTAGGATTTCCATCGGGTTGAAGACAATTGGAGCACGCATATCGAGCATCCAACGGCGCGGCTTGCATAGGTCCTTGGAATGTAAGCAGTTTAAGTATTCATAAGCAAGTAGCAGGATCCAACAAAGGCGGCTTGCGTAGACCCTTGGTCTTGGAACCACTTGTTTACAAGGGCGTGAAGACACCGCGAACGCCATTGCCACATATGAAGCAGCCATTTTTGTTGTCGACGGAAGCGGAGTCTTGTAACGTGATCGCGCTCAAGGGCGTCGACGGCTCTAGTGCGCCTACGGGATATGGTTTGGTTTGGTTTATCGGGGTTAACGTCCCAAAGCGACTCAGGCTATGAGGGACGCTGTAGTGAAGGGCTCCGGAAATTTCGACCTCGTGGGGTTCTTTAACGTGCACTGACATCGCAGAGTACACGGGCATCTAGAAATTCGCCTCCATCGAAATTCAGCCGCTGCGGCAGGGATCGAACCCGCGTCTTTCGGGTCAGCAGCCGAGCGCCGTAACCACTGAGCCTCCGTGGCGGCGGTGGTGGTGGTAGTGAAAACTTTTATTTCATGAAATAGAGTTTGGGAGCCACAGAGTGGCCCCGCTGCAGGTATTCTCCATTAACTGTTACCCCCAACTCTTCCCATTTCAGGCCCCGGAATACCTCCTGTCAGCAGGCGGTGGATGGATGGATGGAAACAACTTTATTACACCAAAAAAATAAAAAATCTTCCAGGGTGGTACCCTACTGGTCCAGGAGTCCACGGGCTTGCGCTTCACGTAAAGCCCGATCCACTGCCCATTTCTGGCCGGAGGGCTGAGCGGTCAGTAAAGCAGCCTCCCAAGAAGAATAGGAGGCTGCTTTACTGTACCACCTTGTACCACCTGGGCAGGCCACAGGTGGTACAATCAGGACGAAAGGTGGGGTGAAAGCATGCGAGACGGTGGGGGGAAATAAAACAGCCTGTCTGTAATTGCCGCCATGTGGCGCTGGATGAGGGCGACAAGGTACTGTGGGGTGGTGGCAGTGTCATGCGGCTGAGTTTGTAGAATGTTCTAATTTGATGATATGTATACAGGACCGATGTAGCCTCGTTCGCAGGGTTGGGTGCCTGATCATCCGGGGCCCGGGAGGAGAGTTCTCGGGCCAGCGCATGAACGCGCTCATTACCGGGGATCGAGGCATGCCCAGGGACCCACGACAGAGTAACCGTTTGGTCGAGAGAGGTGACTGTGGCAAGAATACGATGTGTTGGCGGCGTCGCCACGCCCTTCAGGTAGTGGCGGTACGCGGCCTGGGAATCTGTGCAAATTTCGGTTACGTTTTTGTCAATGGTGGAGTGGGCCAGAGCAAGTGCGATGGCGGCTCCTTCCGCTTCTGCAGGCGAATTAGTCCGAATAGTGGCGGCGGCCCCCACTGTGCCGTCTTCATAGGCTGCGACTGCCGTGAAATATCCTCGTTTCGAATTTTGTGCCGCGTCGACATAAAGGATATCGGAGCGGTTGCTGTATGTTTTGGTGCAATAGCTCGCTCGTGCCTGCCGCCTACCCTGATGGAAACTAGCGCTCATATTGCGCGGTAGGGGCTTCTGATATATGTGATCCTGAGTGCGCAGAGAGGTCATGTAGGGTGTAGGACTTGTTGGGGTGGGAATGGGTGGACTGAGACGTAGCTGTCGCAGTAGGCGCTGTCCTGTTTCTGAGCAACTCAGGCGGACTAATTCGTTGGTGCGTTGAGCCTCTATTAATTCGGTCACTGTATTGTGGGTACCAGTGGCCAGGAGACGTTTCGTGCTAACCGTCCGTGGAAGCCGTAGGGCGGAGGTGACAGCCGTGCTTATTAGGATGTCTGCCTGTTGTGTTTGCCGCTGAGTGAGTATGTGGTATGGGAGGTGGTATATAATTCGGCTAATGATTAGTGCATTTGTCATATTGAGGGTCTCCCTTTCAGACAGCCCATGATTGCGTGCTGCCACCCGCCTGATAAGTGCAGCGACCTGTTTGGTCTGTTTTTTTAAGGCGAAAGCCTTTAATGTCTCATCGTTGTAAGCAGCAGTTGTCGACAGAGAATGTCACGCTTTTCAGTTGGTCGAAACGGTCATGACGTCACAGTGCGCCAATTTCAAACGGGGCCAATTGTACTTTGGCTAGTAACCATGCAACCAATTGAAGGGACCATATAGTGATGCTCCAAGTAAGTGGGACTGAGCTTAGTGAATTGCTTAATTACGCAATTAGCCTAATTAACTTCTCTAGTCAGGCCACATAAATAAATAAAACCTAGTAAGAAATTGGTCGAGCTCGGGAATCGAACCCCGGTCTTCGGAGTGCGAGACGAGCATGCTATCCACTCCGCCATGCCAGCTCGATGGTTTGGAATGAACAAAGGCACGTCTAGTGAATACGGTGTCTTCGCTCACTGCCATCCTCCTCCCTTCCCTTCCGGCGAGGTTTAGGTGTCCACCGAGATATGAGAAATACATTTCCTTTCTTCAAAAACCAATTTACCGACGAGCGAGGCGTAGAACCGAATGGGCGATGGCATTCTATGGACTCCCTGGCAGCGTTGCAAGACGCTCTCGCGTTCCACTCTTAGAGGCGAAGCTTAACATCTTAACCACACATCAGTGACCACACTTTAGGTCAAAAAAGTGCACCCCCCCCCCCTTCCTGAATTTTGACGGGTGTCCACCGAGATATGTGAGACAGTTACTGCGTAATTTTCTTTCCTCAAATAGAATTTTCATTTTCTTCATTACGGGCCATCATCGTCGTTCTTCTTTCACTCCCACTTCCTCCGTTCCTCTACAGTGCGGTTCAGGTGTCCACCGAGATGACAGAGATTTACTGCGCAATTTCCATTCCTCAAAAACCGTTGCGTTGAAACGGCAAGGCATCGCGCCGAACGGGTGGTGGCGATCCGTGGACTCCCTGGCAGCGCTACAACACGCTCTCGCGTTCCACTCCTAAAGGCGAAGCTTAAGCTTAATTAGCAGTTAATTAGTATTCAGGCATTAATCATTAATTAACCATTAATTAGTGATTTGTCATAACTTAGTAATTCGTACTCAATTACATGTGACGCCACCAGTGCCACAGAAGCACTGAAAGTGGTGCGGAAAACGCTTTCGCCTCTACCCACTTTAGACAGTCAAAGTGCCCCCTGAATTTTTTGCAAGAGCTGAAGGGTGGTGGTTGCATCGAGACTTCGGCTGCGGTGGTGGCAGACAGCGGTTCGCAGCCTAATTGCTCCGTACAACTGGTTGCAGGTTGCAGACTGCGCGACGGGTTTCTCCTTCGCCTGGAATTCCCAAGACTGTGGGACCTGCAGTAACCTTCTTTGAACTGACCGGCTGTGGATGCACGGCATTTCGTTTCCTGAAGCAACTACCGCTGCTAGCGTCACCAGGCTGCTATCACCGGAATGATTTGTGCCGCTCCTGTCACGCCCACTGCTCGTCACTTCGGCTGCGGTGGTGGCAGACAGCGGTTCGCAGCCTAATTGCTCCGTACAACTGGTTGCAGGTTGGTGCTTTCGCCTTTACATTTTCAGCCTTGGTCTTACCCTGCTGCCACCGCTGCCGAAAGTGTCTTGCTTTGTGCTGTGCCTTTTTGACTTGTTGCCCGTGTTAGATAAGACATGGCTGGCCGCGATAAAATATGTGCGGCATGTTCGAAAGCAATTCCAGCCAAAGGCCGTGTAATGGAATGCTCTGAATGTAGCAACTTGTTCCACCTAGGAAAATGCTCTGGGGTGTCTGAGGCTGCTGCGAAGGGAAAGGCTGAGGTTTTTTCGAGGTCTGGAAATGTGGCACATGCTATTCGTCACGCCTCAGAGGGGCGGGAGGCGGCAAGGAGGGAGACGAAGTCAATATACCTGTCATTCTCAGTGCTATCCTTGCGAGACTTGAGAAACTTGAACATCTTCCAGAAAAAGTTGACAATATTGACAAGTCTATCAATATGATGCCAGAGAAATATGATGAAGTGTTAAAAACAATGGCTAGACAAGAGGCAGAGATTAAGGAACTTCGAAAGCGAGTTGTTGTCCTTGAAAGTTGTAGTAACAGTGAGGAAGTGAATCATCTGAAGGTCACTGTGAACGATTTGGAGTGGAGGAGTTGACGGCAAAATTTGGTATTCCACGGCATTTCGGAGTCAGATGGTGAGAATTTGCTTGAAAAAGTGAATGATGTGGCCCACTCAATTGAGCTTCCTGAGCTGTGCGAAGGCGATGTGGATGCCGTACACAGGCTTCCCGCGAAACAAGGCAAAGTTCCAGGTGTGCTAGTTCGTTTCACCTCCCAGAAGCTCAGAGATCAATGGTTTTTGAAAGGCAAATCACTCGGAACGTCTGACTCTGAGGTCTCAATCGTAGAAAACCTGACTCGGTTGAACAGAACGCTTCTCGATTCTGCGAAGAAATGGGCTGATGCGAATGCCTACAAGTATGCCTGGCACCGGAACAACAAAGTGCTTGTACGAAAGGCGAACGGGGAACTGGCACACGTGATTCGATGCGATGACGATTTGAGGAAGTTGTTGCAGTGAGTCACTGCTCTTGGTTGTAATTAGTTCCTTCTATATGGGTGATACTTACATCTCTCCTAATGATATTAACAATGAGGTTCAGGGCCAGTCTAACCATTTTTCAGTGCTATGTTTGAATATTCAGTCTGTTCGTGATAAACATGACATTTTACGTGCATTCCTTGAACAGTTTAAATTCATGTTCTCTGTGGTAATGCTTACTGAGACATGGGTCAAAGACAAAGTTGATTGTCCTGAGCTGCTCAACTATCAGTCTTACTTCCTAAACAGAACAAGCAGAAGAGGTGGAGGCGTTTCTTTGTTTGTGCTTGATAGTGTTCAGTGTGAAAGGGTTGATGAGATTACTTCGGTTACACCTGATTATGAGGTGCTCTCAGTTTGTAGCAATAAGAACCTCTTCACTGTTGTCTATCGCCCCCCGAATGGTTGTGTTGAGAACTTTTTTCACTATATGGAGCATGTTTTTCAATTTGCCACTGAATATAATTACACTGTATATATAGGTGGTGATTTCAATGTCGATATGCATGAAAATACACCCAGAAGGTCACGACTATCATTACTAATGGAATCATATTGTCTTGTAAACGTTGTGGCATTGCCTACACGCATAACACCCACTACAGCAACACTTCTTGATTTGCTGATTACAAATAACGCAACAAATGTGCTCTCAACCGGGGTTATTAATTATGCTATTAGTGACCACCTGCCTGTTTACATCGTATGTAATAGTGTGCCTGTATTAAAATCAAACTGTAAACAAACAAATGTAAAAATACAGCAGATCACCTCAACTACGTTAGAAACATTTCGACGCAAAATAATGAACGTCAATTGGGAACCAGTTTTTGCTGCATTGACTGCTGACATAGCGTTTAGTTGTTTTCTGAAGATATTCGCTTCTATATATCGTAACAGTTTTCCGTACAAAGATGTAAAGAAACCAAAACGAGCTCGTAAACCCTGGATTACCTCGCATATTCTTCGAATGATTGCCAGGAAAAATTCCCTCTATCAGAAGTTCTTACATAGTCGCAGTCCAGAATCGTGGGCAACATTCAAGAGGTACCGAAACAACCTGAACTTAACTTTAAGAAAAGCGAGGAATGCATATCACCTTAACATGTTCGCTGGCTTGACCGATCAAAAGAAAGTTTGGAATAGGTTAAATCGAGTCTTGAGCCCTAACTCTACAAATACAATTGAAAGTATTACAATGGAAGGCATTAGTTATAGCGGACTCGCACTCGCAAACAAGTTTAATAGCTATTTCAGTGGACTTGTTGATAGTGAACACAATAATATGGCATTGGATTACATTACGAAAAATACAAGTAACAGTATTTTTATAACATGTTGTGACGAAAATGAGGTGCTTAATATATATAAAGGCATGAACAATACAAACAGTGAAGATGCTTTTGGACTGAAAATGAAACGTGTTATGTACGTCTTGGACATTATCTGCCCAATTTTAACTTATATTTATAACTTGTCTTTGACTACCGGCATTTTCCCTTCGGACATGAAAATAGCAAAAGTAGTTGTTCTTTATAAAGGTGGTTCGAAAAACGATCTTGGTAATTATAGACCAGTGTCTGCATTGCCTATTTTTTCTAAGGGCTTGGAAAAAACAATACATTTACGACTTTCCAATTTTCTTGAAAAATACAACGTCATAACTCCAAGACAGTTTGGATTTAGACCTAAGTCCTCTACTGAAATGGCTCTCCTGAAGCAAAAAGAAATAATCTTAAATAACATTGAATGTAAACAAATAACCCTTGGAATATATATAGACTTCTCCGAAGCCTTCGATAGGATTCATCACGAAACTCTTCTTCTTAAACTTTCTGCATACGGTGTCCGGAACAAGGCACTATCTCTTATCACCAGCTATTTAACTGACCGATATCAGTACGTTTCTATAGATAATCATCGCTCTACTTATAATAAAATAAAGCATGGTGTACCTCAAGGAAGTATCCTTGGTCCCTTATTATTTAATGTATATATTAATGACTTAGTACAGATTGACTCCGAAAAAGAATACGTAATTTACGCTGACGACACTACTTTATTTCTGTCTGGCACCAACGCGAATGATATAGTAGAAAAGGCTAACAGCGTGTTGGGCAAACTTAACTCATGGTCTGAAAAAAATTCCCTACTAATAAACACACGGAAAACAAAGGCGATATTTTTTAGAGCTAAAAATGTCAAATGGGCTGTACATACAGATTTAGTATTGGGTGGTAATATGATAGAAATAACTAATGTTGTAAAAACACTTGGCGTTCACTTCAATGAATTTATGCTATGGGACTACCACATCGCGCAAATGGAGAGTAAGTTAGCTCGCGTTGTCGGCATACTCAGAAGGTTAAAGTGCATGATACCTACTAGGACAAAACTTGTTATTTAACATGCCCTCTTTGACTCTCATGTTAAATATTGCCACTTGGTCTGGGGTACAACGACGCAAACTAATATTCAGAAGGTTTTGACATTACAAAAAAATGCAGTCAGAGCAATTGCGGGTGCCACATACTTAGCACATACGAGTGCTCTATTTGCAAAATACCGCATTATGGATGCAAGGGTTATTCATCAGTACCGTGTAATTCAGCAGTAAAAATCTCAGGTACATAGTGACACCACATTTTTTGCTGACCTTGCGAATCTACGGGAAAATACCGCTGTTCACAACACAAGACACTACGAATATTGGTATGTACCTTGTCCACGCACAAATTACGGTTTTCAAACTCTCAGGTATGTGTTGCCATCTTTCCTTAATAGTAACGCTTTCACTAATCAATCCATTCTTTCCGTTTCATATAACACTGTCAGAAATATGTTCTTACAAAAGAATGAATCATATCCAACTGTAAAATAAACAAAGTGTCCATGTGCTGTGATTAAACTATCATTTGCGTGTGTGTAACAGTACCGAGACTATTCTGGTGATCTGCTATGAAGATATTGTACATATTTGTTATTTCATGCATTCTCTTGTTATTGTTTTACTGCTGTCTATCATCGCCGTGCAAAGCCGCTACGGGAGATGGGAGCTTTGTCAAGCCGCGTGCGCGGCTTTTTTTCCTTTCTCCTCAGCCATTGTACATGACTGAAATAAATGCACTGAACTGAACTGAACTGAGTGTGTTGCTAATGAGAAGGCCGAGAATCTTCACCTGAGGCACAATGGTCACTGGGTTGCCGTACATGTGTAGTTTGATCTGGGGGTCACTGGGGAGGGGCTTCAGTTGCAGGAGTTCCGATTTATTTGGAGAGCAACGGAGGCCTGTGTTAGCTAAATGAGTGGTGGTGATGTCTATGGCAGATTGCAAGATATCCTGGGCTGTTCCAAGGGATCCTCCCGTTGTCCAGAGGGTTATATCATCTGCGTATATGGCTGTGTGCAGCCCTGGGATAGCAGCAAGGGCCTTTGCCAGTGGCGCTAGGGCAATGTTAAAAAGTAAAGCTGACAGAACCGCCCCTTGTGGGGTACCCCGGTTAGGCAGGGGGAAAGGCTGGGAGGCAATATCCTCAAGGTGGAGTTCTGCCGTCCGTCCCTGAAGGAAGGCCCGAATATATTGCCATATGCGGGTGCCGCATCCCGTGGTGGCTAATGTCGTGAGGATATGGTCATGGGTTATTGTGTCGAAAGCCTTATGAATATCCAGGGCCAGTATGGCTCGCGTACTGGCTGTACGGCGCCTGGTGCAAAAGAGGGACTCTTTAAGGGCAAGAAGTACGTCTTGCGCCGAGATGTTTGGGCGGAAGCCGAATGGAACGTTGGATAGAAAGCTTGATGTTTCTAGAAACGGTTGCAGGCGATTGAGGATGACATGCTCGAAGAGCTTGCCGACACAGCTCGTTAAGGAGATGGGGCGCAAATTTTGAAGAGTGAGGGGTTTGCCCGGTTTGGGTATAAATCGCATGCTGGCATGGGTCCAGGCTGATGGGAGCGTTCCAGCTTGCCAGTGGTTATTAAAGAGCTCCGTGAGTTCCTGGAGGGAGACTTCGTCCAGATTGAGTGGTGCCTTGTACGTTATGCCATCCGGCCCCGGCGCCGTACAGCGGCGAATACTGAAGAGTGCTCGGCGGACTTCGTTTAAGGTGATGTCGGCATCAAGTTCTGGGCTAGGTGGAGGTAGATTAGGTGGATCTGCCGACTGAAGAGATGTGGGTATATAAGTGTCCCGTAGTTGGCCAATTACGTCGGTGCCCTTTTGGAGCTCTAGTTGTATTAGACGTTGTGTTTTACTTGTGTCTCAGATTTAGTGGTTGTTGGATCCAAGAGAGCACGTAGGAGGGACCACGTGCGTTTAGTGCTTAATGTACCCTTGAGGTCGTTACAAAATGTTGCCCAGTTTGAGCGGGCTAGCGTGTTCGCATATTCTTCTGCCTCGCGAGTGAGAGCGGCTATGCGGAGTCTCAATTTCCGATTGTGTCGCTGGTGACGCCAGCGCTTGAGAAGTCCCTGTCGGGCCTGCCATAGATGAGCAAGATGCGGATCAATCTGCGGTGCCTTAGGGGTATTTTTAATGCTTTTGCTGTTCGCCTGGATGGCCTTCACCAGACGGTCAGTCCAGTCAGTAACAGTACGGTGTTCTGTAGAATCGGCTGCCAAATATGAGCGCAATTTATCCCAGTCAGTGAGAAGCTGCGAACGAGGGTTGAAAATCTTGGAATCATAAGCTATAATAGTGCCGACTGGAAAGTGGTCACTTCCAAGGCTGTCTTGGAGCACCGTGTGAGATTTAACGATTATGTTCGGTGTGGCCCATGTGAGATCGGGTGTGGTGTCGCGGGTGACGCTTGTGCCAATGCGAGTGGGTAGGGTGGGGTTTGTGATCAGGCTAAGGTTGTAATCAGCCATTGCGGTAGAAATCAGGTTACCTTTGGGGGTATCCGAGGTGTATCCCCAGTGCGTGTGACGTGCATTAAAGTCACCCACCACAAGGAGCTTTGAGGAACGGAAGGAGCCCAGGATGCCCGGAATAACTCTGCCTTTATCTTTAGGATTGCTGTATATGTTAATAATGGTGAGGCCATAAGTGTGTCCTGGTGAGCTGAGCTCTATTGCGGTATATTGAGTGTCCTTGCTGTTTGGGGTGTTTGTCGGTGTGCGGTCTAGTACCGGCATGGATGCGAGTGTCAGGATTGCCGTACGTGGTGTAAGGGCTGCCGTGTGATAACCGCGGCTATGAATGTGATTTGTTTCCGTCTCTTGCAGAGCGATGACATGGGGGGGATTAGGGGAGTTTGCTATATATGCGGCTAGTTGCGCTTGTTTTCGGCGTATGCTGCGACAGTTCCATTGCCATATAATTGTTTCTGTTGGTGTAGTGGACTGTCGTCGCCGCCGACCTTTTCGCGTGCTATTGTTCTGTGCCATGTTGCTGGTCTGGAGATAGTGACGCAGCGGGTTGAACTGCGCGCTGCTTGCGAGGTAATTCCTGATGCGGTACAAGTTCGAAAAGCTTGTTGATGCCGGCTTCATGTTTTTCCAAGCGTGTGTTAATCGTAGCTTTTATCCTGTCAGCCATGGACTGTATCAACTGTGCCTGGGCTAGTATGAGCTGTTGCTGCATCGCTCCAAGTTGTTCAGCAACTATAGTGTTTATTATGGTAGTGATTTCTGACCGAAATTCAGCGGAACGTATGTACTGTTTAACCGCCTCTTGAGGTGTAATAGGGGGGTCAGGGTTTCGAAAAGAGGTAGGAGTGGAGGCTGCTCTGACGGACAACTCACCCTTTTTAGCAGGGCCGGCTTCTTTCTCGGGTGCAGCGTTCCGGAGTGACTGCGTCTCCTGGGTTTCCTGGATGTGGGCTGCGCAATCACTGGCTTTCGAGGTACAGGCCCGTGGCTCGGTGGCGTCTGTCTCGCTACCACTGGGCCCCCGAACGGGTTGAAGTTGTGCGAAATCGCGTTGCAAAGTTTTATATCCGGCGTTCACGGTGTCCACACTGCGCTTTTCCGTGTGGTTTTTGCAATCTTGGTTGTCCGGCAGTTCTGAGCTCTCGGTCTCCATGGCCTGCTCCAAAGGTGTCTGAGCAGCCCTGGTGGCCACTGGGTTTTCTTTCCTCAGTGGTGGGAGGGGTGGCCATTGTTCTGTGCTTTGGTTCCAAGGTTTCTTTGGATGCATGGTGAGTGCCTTGCTTTGCCCGTTGTTCTGATGCCGTTTCTTGGGAAGTGTTGTGCTGTTGCTATATCCTTGCTGTTCTCCCAGCCGGTCGGCTTGGATTTGGTTCAACTTGGGTCAATGCTCATTCCTGGGTCGATGCTCAGTCTTGTGCGCCTGCTCAGTGTTGTTCTTCTGCGCCGTCTTTTGCTTCTGATCAGGCTTTTGGTTCTTCTGCATTTGGCTCTGTGCAGCAATGTCTTCAAATTGATGCCGTCGGATTAAGGTTTCATCAGCTTTGCTTGTCTTTTTGCCTCTAATGCTGTAGTTCTTCTGTCTTGCCGGGCAGTTCGTGTCAATGGTGGAGTGGTTCGATGTGTCACAGACGATGCAGTACTTGTTGCAATTGACATGTCCTGGTGGAGGATTGCGTACTTCGCAATTGTAGCATCTTTTCTCCTGCGGAGTGGGACAAACGTCAGCACGGTGCCCTGTTTTCGGGCAGCATCCGCAAACCTGCATCACTGGTCGGAATGGTTTGCACCTGTACTCTATGCCGCTGAGGTAGACAAACCGTGGCACTGCTTTGCCTTCGAAGGTACATAGACATGCTCCTTTGGTGCCGAAGGGCCCCGCTTGAATGATGCTTATTTGTTGGGGATATGTTTCCGTGCAGTTTAGTAATTCCTCTTCTGATGGTATCGGTAATGCGCCGGTAATGATGCCTTTACATGAGTTATCTGGTGAGGCTGCGTAAGCGCTCATTGAATATTCCTTTCCTCCTAAATTGATTGCTTGGATGTTGCATATCTGTTCAGTGAGGTCCGGATCTGGGGTGCTAAGAATAGCGATGTTTTGCTCTGGCTTGATCCTGACCCTGGCCTCGTGGGTCAATTGGCGGCTGAGCTTGAATTGCAAAGCAGAGAGAAGTGACCTACCGGAGTTCTTATGCAGCGCCGCCCCTCCACGCAGACGTATTGCCACCTTGTAGTCATCATGCGGCAGCCTCGGTAATTTGATGGGGCGCGCGGGTTGTGATCTTTCGGCAGGTGTGTGTGCTTCTGCCTCCGTTACAGGTTTGAATCGTTT
This sequence comes from Amblyomma mixtum, assembly GCF_055824585.1. Lineage (NCBI taxonomy): Eukaryota > Metazoa > Arthropoda > Arachnida > Ixodida > Ixodidae > Amblyomma > Amblyomma mixtum. The sequence continues at coordinate 424,345 of NW_028317716.1, forward strand.
TTTGCGTGCGTCGATCATCCTGAATCATGGCGTCGCCTTCGGGTAGGCTTCAGTCCTGTCTCGTTGCGTCCCGTGCGGTTGGCCCCCTTCCGTTGTGTCGGTGGTAGAAATTCCGGGCATGGCGTCCTGGGTATCCATGTCGGCAAGTTCGTGGACTCCCTCCGTTGCCGTGGACAGCGAGCACGACCCGCTGTGGCTGGATGGGAAGGCGGCAGCGTCGGCCATATGAAGCGTTGACGTGGAACGCAGCTCCGCCGCGCGCCGCCGAGAGGGGTTAGGCTTAGTGCGGCGACTCCGCTTCGGAGATCTTCGTAAAGTGCTTGTGCAAAATACAGCGTACTCACGGACAAAGGAGTCCTCGTAAAGGTCCCTTGGGTGTTCACGAAAGCCTGAGGTAGGAATTTAGGGCGCTATGAAGGGTAATTGGCAAAATAAAGGCGAAATTTCACAGCGCCCATGTGAAGCGCGTCCACTCCGCTCGGCTCCCCCTGGTGGGTCAGCAGGCGGTGAATAGCATTGGCAAGATCGTGTTTCCCTGCCTGACACCTTTCCGTATTGGTTTGGTTTGGTTTATGGGGTTTAACGTCCCAAAGCGACTAAGGCTATGAGAGACGCCATAGTGGAGGGCTCCGGAAATTTTGACCACCTGGGGTTCTTTAACGTGCACTGACATCGCACAGTACACGGGCCTCTAGAATTTCTCCTCCAAAGAAATTCTAGCCGCCGCGGCCGGGATCGAACCCGCGTCTTTTGGGTCAGCAGCCGAGCACCATAACCGCTGAGCCACCGCGGCGGCTCCTTTCCGTATTGGAATTTTATTGCTGACTTTATGGAGAACTATAGTAGCTGTACAATCGTTATAAATATATTCCAATACATTCACAGAACACTCTTCCACACCATGATTCCGCAATGCCTGCATGACAGCTGAGGTTCCACTGAGTCAAATGCTTTCTCGTAATCAATGGTGGTGGTGGTGAAAACATTTATTACGAATGAGAGGTATGTTTGGATCAGCCCGTAAGGGACCGATCCTTACAAACACTAGGTGGAGTTCAGAAGTGCAAGATGCCGGGCTAGTTGGTAATCCATGATGAAATAACAGCGCAAGGAACGGGACGAAAACACGAAGGAAGAAGACACAGACACGGGCGCTGACTAACAACTGAAATTTTATTTCGAAGCAGGACACATATATAAAGTACAAAGAGGGGGGTGTGTCCAAGGCGATCCTGCACAATCACCGAAACAGTGTAGTCACGTCCAAGGGTAAAAACGATAAAAAGGTGAAAAAGCCGAAAGAAAGACAAAAAGCGATAAAACCACGGTGTAAGAGGCCGGGACGGAAGTAAAAGCGATAAAAACGATGAAAACGGATATGCACATAGCCAAAAGGCAAAAAACAGCGTTAAACTAACGGTGAAAACGTAACTAAAATCGCGCACGAGGTGATTAACAAAAAACACAGAGAGGGGCATTTAAGAACAGAATTAAACATTTACCCTGCCCCTAAGAAAGTCCAATTCTTTTTGCGACAGGCACAGGGAGGGTGCACTCACACATTGTTCTTTTGCGTTGTGGATTTCGAATGCTTCTACGATTTCCCTGGATATCCTGGATATCTTGCCGATTTCCCTGGATATCTTGCCAGAGGACGGGATAGGATATCCAGGGAAAGCCTTGTTCGACGTTCCGACAGGCCCCTCGCGAGTCGGTGATTATGTATTTTGAATTGGGATGTGAGGCCGCGAGAGCAATCGCGACCTCTTCTGCTTGTGTTGCACTGCGGGCTATGAAAGTTAGGCCGTTAACTGTGTTGCTGTTGTGAACTACTGCGGCCGTGTACCATCCCCCGTGGTGAGGGCCGGAAGCGTCCACGTAGTATACACCTGTTTTGTTGCCATAATATCGGGCTAGCGCTTCCGCTCGTGCCAGGCGCCGACCATTATGGTCTTCATGTGACATGTTTGCTGGAAGAGGCCGCACGTGGAGGGCACGTCTCCACAGTTCCGGGATGCGAAACCTGTCTTCCATTGGAGGGGTGTGTTGGATATGGAGTCGAGCAAGAAGGAGGCGACCCGACTCCGTTAGCGACAAGCGCGTGTACTGGTTTGTAAGGTGCGCCTCCCGGAGTTCCCGGAAAGTATTCACCACCCCAAGAGCCATAAGCCGGCTGTTTGAAGTAGTGATGGGGAGGTCAAGGGCACGTTTAACAATTTTGCGAAGGATGGCCTCAAGGGCGTCCTCCTCTTGTTTCCGTAGGTGGAGATAAGGAGTCGAATAGAGAATTCGACTAGTTACGAAGGCGTTTGCCAGCCGCAAGGCATCCTTACTTCGTAACCCTCCGCGTTTGTTGGAAACCCGGCGGACCATGCGGCCCACCTGGTCCCCCAGCTTACGGAGTTTGGCCAATGTAGTGTCTGGCCGCCTGTGTTTGTGGATGTAGAGTCCGAGTACCCGTATCTCATCACTTTCGCGTATGGGACCACTCTCAAGAGAGAGAGATATTTTAGTTGTGCACTTCTGTGAGGGGCGGAGGTGCACAAATTCTGATTTTTGAGGGGAACATTGAAGACCGCAGCGGCGGGCGTAGCGGTCTACTATCGTCGCCGCTGTTTGCAGGCTGGTTTCAATGTCTCCTGTGCTGCCCTGCGTGGCCCACAGGGTGATGTCATCGGCGTACAGGGCGTGCTGCACGCCGGCGACACCACTCAGCTGGGCCGGCAGGTGCATCATGGCCAGATTGAAGAGCAATGGGGAAAGTACCGCGCCTTGAGGAGTTCCCCGCGTGCCGAGTAGGTAAGGACCATGGTCTCTATCTTGAATTCGAATGTAGGATTGACGATCTATTAAAAATTGTCTTATGTATTGGAATGTATTGAGGCCACAGTCGGTGTGACTTAGGTTAGTGAGTATGATCTCATGTGTTACATTGTCAAATGCCCCTTTTGGATCCAAGGCGAGTACTACCCGGTCATTATGGGGGCATTCGAGGGGGTCAAGGACTTCCCGATTGAGTTGCAGGAGGACATCCTGTGCGGATCTGTGCGGGCGGAATCCGAACATGGTGCTCGCAAAGACTTGTTTGTTTTCAAGATATGTAGATAACCGATCCCGCACCATCGTCTCCATTAGTTTGCCCACACATGAGGTGAGAGAGATTGTAATCAATGAAGGCTATATATAGGGGTTGGTTATTATTGCGAAAGCAATACTAGTTGTAATTTCACCCCGTCGCGTAGCGAGGCCGGTAGCTACCAAACTAACATATTGGGTTGGATTGCATTGGTTTGGATTGGATTGGTTTGGATTGGATTGGATTGTACAATTGATGCATCACCACAAGTCTAACCACAAGCACCATCACCAGCTACACTACCAGGAGAACCATGGCGTAGCTAGGGATATTGCTTTCGCAATTACCGGGCTTAACCAAGCTAAGCCACAGCCATTTTATTCTACGCATTTCTGTATCATCTGATTGATCGTGTGAATGTGGTGTATTGTCGAATATCCTTTACGAAAGCCTGCCTGATCATTTGGTTGGCTGAAGTCTAAGGTTGTCCTAACTCTATGAGCGATTACCAAAATAAATACCTTGTAGGCGACGGACAGTAAGCTGATCGGTCTGTAATGTTTCAAGTCCTTGACGTCTCCTTTCGTATTAATTAAGATCATCGGGTTCTGAAACGTTGTCAACGCCAACGCGAATAACACAACGAACACCGACGGCTTATGGCTTAAAATAGTTTTTTGGGATGAAATTGCGCAGCATCTGCCTCACTTACCACGGTGGACATCTGAACCTCACTGTAAGGAAAAGAGATTAAGGTGGGAGTGGTAGCAGAGAGAAAAATTGTCTCAGGTTTGACCAATGGCCATCCCGAGTAGAATTGCGAAAGCAATGGCGCAGCGCTCGCATCGGCGGCGGCACCTCTGAGTCACCCGCGTTGCGGAGGAGCGGCGGTGGCCCCAGCGCCGCAGCTGTGCGCCGTGTGACGTCACTCCTCCTGGATGGATCGATGGATGGAAAAAACTTTATCGTTAATAAATTGGTGTTCTTGACCCTTACGGGTCACTGGGCACCGTGGTCGATCCTTGGTCCAGAATGCCGCACTTGACTGCTGCCATCGTGGCTCGGCGAACAAGGAATCGTTGCGCTTCCTCTTCCTGGAGAATGCACTGCTGTCGCAGCGGCGACGGCATCACTGGGTAGCCCGCGCAGCGGAGGAGTCGGCGGCGGATCCGCGCTGCTCTGACGCCACTCGCTCCTCACGCATGCGCAGTTGGGGCTCTCCGGGGTTCCGCGAAATCCCTCAAACCTAGCGTAGTGTTGCTTCCGCAACAAAAGAGGTGCCGTAGTGGTCGTCGCCAGGATAATTTCGACAAATCGACGGTCTTTAGCGTGCAATGACATCACGCAGCACACGGGCGGCTTTTGTGTTTCGCCTCCATCGAAACGCGGCCTCCGCGGACAGGTTCGAACCCGGGTGCTCAGGGCTCGGTAGACGAGCGCCTTCACCACTGAGCCACAGCGGCGGGTGCCTATGGCTTCAGCGCCGCGTTTCTGACACAACGTTGCCCATACCAGCGCATGCAGTGCACATGTCACTACCGCCGCGTAGATTAAAGCAAGACTGAGGTGTGCACCGTTCCAGGGGGCAGTTATGCGCCTTTTCTTTGCTCTCAAAGCCTCGCTTCATTGGTTTCGCAGCTTAGAGCGCGACTAAGGTGTCCACTGTCCCAGGGGCAGTAATGCTCCTTTTATTGCGAAAGCAATACTACACCAGGTGTCGCCTCTTCGCGGTAACGCAGCCTACCCTTCACGGTCGGTGGTCGATCATGTGGCTACTGACGTCATACCAGAGCGAGAGATGGGGCACCAAGTCGGCTCTTCAGCGCACCGCAGCTAGAAATTCCCGGCCGGTCGACTACCTACGAACGACGGCAAGCGATTGACGTCATGCAAGTTGCAAAAGCTTCCAGGCGTTGCTGCAGTGATGGATGTGTGTTGCAGCGTGTGGTAAGACTTCGTCCACAGACATCCAGGCGCTATAGGGTGTAGAGAAAAGAAGCGCCTGCTCGCCGATTCTTCGGTATAGCTATGGAAGACTTCGGACGCGAGTCAAGATTCTTGTGTTGTGTTACCGTTCAACCTGATGGAGGCTATGGATATCGAAGATGCTACAAGCTACACCATATTGCTTTCGCAATTACCTAGGCTTAACCAAAACTAAGCCTCAGCAATTTTTCTTTCGAAGCTGCCGCTCTTCATCGGTTTCGTAGCTTAAAGCACCACTAAGGTGTCCACTGTCCCCAGGTGGGGGGGGGGGGGCAGTTATGCACCTTTCCTTCTCTTTATCTGAAAGTCAAATGAAGGTGGAACCTCCAAACACGGTGGGCTGTAGTGAGTGTAGTGACGCTTTCGTTTCAAAACCCCAGCACAGCGCATTCGGATCAGATGCTGACCAGCCAGGACGAAAATGATGAGCAAAGCCTGGTCCAATGAGCCAAGCGGGCGGCAGGAGTAAGTTGTCCCATCGACTGAGGGTACGCCCACTGCATTAGGAGAACAGGGACTCGAGCAGGACCTCAAGAAGGGATATTAGGAATAGAGTTTTACGCGACGGCATATACAGCTCGTTCGGCATTTGCTGCCCCCCCCCCCCCCTCCCGTCCCGCACTTTTTATTAGATTCAGGACCTGCTTATTTATAGCCACTAGGAAGGCGTTGTGGTAGAGGAGACAACAACAATACAAGAACAACAGGCAAATGAAATGAGCGAGGGCAAGGATAAAACAATGGAGGGCACAAAAATGAATAACTTCTTTCTAAACTTATCTAAAAACATACTTTCATTCTTATGAATGACAAGCGGTGGAGTTCTAACGAAGGGACTTTTGCTTTTTCTAATCCGTTGGGCTTCTAGCAATTCACGAGCATTCTTATCTTTGCTTCTTCATAATATCTCAGTCTCTTAGAGCTTTGCCTCACAAATTTTCTGCTCTTCTTTGCCACAGTCCTTGCAATGATGTGGCGAACGGGACCCCGGTACCGTTTCCAAGCGAACGCTTATACTCTATTAGACATTGATTAGAAGATCGGCCTGTCGGGCCGATGTACTCCTTCTCACAAGTACGTGTGATTGGATAAACTACCCCCATAGCACATTTCATAAAAGAGTTTCCATCCTTAGTTCCTCATTCGGTTGATTTGTCATTATCTGTTTTAATCTTTCGAGACAGTGATGCTACTTTTCTGGGTGCATTGACGACCACAGGACGTTTGTATTTAACAGCTACATGCTTAAGATTATGAGACACTTTGTCTGAGCATTTAGTCACCACCGGTTTGATTTTCTTTTCAGGTACTTCACCTTTCTTACTCTTTCTTTCTCTTTCTCTTTTCACATTTTTAAGTAAGGCTTCACTTACAGAGCTTATCACCTGGGAAGGAAAGCCTCCATGTTTAAGCTTTTGGTTCTGTACGTGAAAGCTGTCCATTACTTTATGGTAGCAAGGTTTATTTAGAGTAGATTCAAAATACAACCAGGTGTCTTGTTCTCGCGCAGAAATTCAATGACTTCAGTGAATTCAATGGATTTCTGCGGGGAAGAAGTCTCTGGGTTGCGTTTTTTCTGTAGATGTGGTTGATCTGTCTAGCATTCACTCTATACCGTATGCCGAGTTGACAGCATCTGCCTCGACCTCCATCCATAAGAACGGCCTGATGTCTTTTCAAAATACTGCTGGTATATGTGTAGATAACTTCCTAGCACTCTTAGAGTTTAGCTTGCCTTCGACCAGCGTTTCCTATCAAAGTTTTATGTATGTGCAAAAAAAAAGGAATATGTATTGGTTCATACGTCGCTCCCGTGCTGAGTAACATCTTATTTGCGGGCACTGACAGCACCTTATCGGGGGTGTTTGACGCAGGCAAAGTTCTCAAGACCTTCAGGGAAGTTGACGACTTTTAATTATATGGACTAAACAATCGTCCTTTGACTTACGCGCAAGCTGTGCAGGATATTTTATCGGGTTTTAAATATATCAAGAGATTGGCTTTTGCTTGCAAACTCGCGAAAGAAAAGAAAATACAGTTTTTATATAGCCATTACTGAGGAAGTTGTTTGCTGGATGTATCGTCCTCGTGCCCGCGAGGAATTGTTGTCGTACATTCGACGCATTCGATAAGCGTGAAGCGTGCTATGGCCATGATGTGCCTTAAATCCGCTCTAAAGAAATGGTGCTATCATAAAGTACAGGAAAGCTTTGACGTACAGATGCCGAAGCTTAAACAGCAGACTTTCCTTCCCTGGTGATAAGCTCTGTCATGGAAGAATTGCTGAAAAAGGTGAAAACAAATTGGCTGTGGTTCAGCTCTGGTTAAACCTGGTAGAGCAGGGAGAGGTACATTCCCCTGGCTACGCTTAGGTTTCGCTAAAGGAAAGGCGCATAACACCCCCCCCCCCCCCAGAACAGTGGACCCCTCAGTCATGCTTTAATCTACGTGACAGTAGTGACAGATGTGCGCTGCATGCGTTAGGACAACTTGGCGGCAGTAACGCGGCAATGAAGCCATAGGCTGTCGGCGTTCATTTTGTTATTGAGGTTGACGGTTTGGGCTCCGATGTTTTTAAGGACAGGAGGTGCGCACACTGCCGTTCTGGGTCAGTGGACACCGGAATCGCGCTTTGAGGTTATTGGGGTAGGTGGTGGTGGTGAAAAACATTTACGGCCAATTCAATTTTTACAGAAAGGTGATTGGGGTAGGACCCTATTGGATCTTTTCCTTACAATACTAGGTGGAGCCCCTATTCCGGTGTCCCATTGGCAAGCAACGCCGCCCGCGTCCGTTTAACCAAGGCCTTTTGGCTCTTTAGGTCTTGACAGCCGAGCAGGGCCGCCTCCCAGTCCTCTATGGTGGTGGGGGGTGGGGGCATAGATGGGTTTGATTGACACGCCCAAACCATGTGGCAGGTATCAGCCACCTCCCCAGAGAACTGGCACGCGCCATCAAAGCATGTATTGAAATGTTTAAGCACCGCCGGGCACAGTACTGTGTTAGTAAGAATTTTGATGAGGAGGCGCTCGTCAGCGCGATCCAGACCCTTACAAGGGGCTGGGTAGCGGCGGTGCTCCTCCTTGTAGTAATCGATGATTTTTTTTTAATGTAAGGTCCAGATATTCTGATTCGGAGTACCCTTCCATGGGCAGGGAGATAGCCCGGAGAGAGAGTGCGCGGGCGGCCTGATCGGCCTGTTCGTTTCACTGGAATCCCTGATGACCGGGGGCCCAAATCAAGTTGCGTAGAGTTGGATCTTCGCATCGACAGCTAAATTCCAGTATGCGCCAGGCAAGCGGGGGAGCCCAGCCCAACTCGTAGTTCCGACAGGCCCCTCGTGAATCGGTGATGATGTGTTTTGACTTGCGATTCGTGAGAGCCAGAGCAATGGCAATCTCCTCCGCGTGTGTTGCGCTGTAGGCTTTGAAAGTGAGCCCGTTAACTGTGTTTGTGTTGTGTACGACTGCGGCCATGTACCCCCCCCCCCCCCCCCGTGGCCCCCCCCCCCCCCGTGGTGTGCGCCGGCAACGTCCGCGTAATACACGTGTTCTTGGTTACCATAGTATCGCGCCAACGCTTCCGCGCGCCTGGCGACGACCGCTATGGTCTTCTCTGGACATGTTGCGGAGAACGGGTCGGATAAGGAGGGCGCGTCTCCAGCGTTCCGGCACTCTCTCCCTTTCCTCAATGTGGTAGTCATGTCTGATGTGTAGCCGGTCCAAGAGGCGGCGACCGGACGTGGTCTGTGCAAGTCGCGTGTATTGGTTTACTAAATAGGCTTCTCGAAGCTCCCAGAATGTGTTCACCACGCCCAAGGCTATAAGTCTCTGGTTGGACGTGGCGATCGGGAGATCGAGAGCCCGCTTGATGACTTTCCGCAGGAGGACCTACAGTTGGTCATCATCGTGTTTGCGCAGGTGCAAGTACGGGTAAGCAGCAAGAGATGTCGGCTGCATGCGCTATTGCTGGCAACGTTGCGGCAGAGACGCGGCACTGCAGCAAAAAATAAGGGGACACTTTGACTGTCTAAATTGCTTAGAGGCGAAAGCGCTTCCTGTACGGCTTCGACTGCCTCTGTGGCACTGGTGACGTCCCCACTGGAGGACGTCACACATAATGATCAGTCATTACCAATTAACTACAAAATGATGGTTTAGGTTTATGGGGTTTAACGTCCCAAAGCGACTGAGGCTATGAGAGACGCCGTAGTGAAGGGCTCCGGAAATTTCGACCACCTGGGGTTCTTTAACGTGCACTGACATCGCACAGTACACGGGCCTCTAGAATTTCTCCTCCAAAGAAATTCCAGCCGCCGCGGCCGGGATCGAACCCGCGTCTTTCGGGTCAGCAGCCGAGCACCATAACCGCTAAGCCACCACGGCGATAATAAATTGCTAATTACTGATCAATGACTAAATACCAACTAACTGCTAATTGATGACGCTTATGCTTTGCCTTTAGGAGTGGAACGCGACAGCGTGTTTTAGCGCTGCCGGGGAGTCCACGGAACACCACCACCCGTTCAGCGCGATGCCTTGCCGGTTGAAACACCTTTGAGCGCAACGCTTTTTGAAGGAAGGAAATGGCGCAGTATTCTCTGTCCCCTCGGTGGACACCCGAACTGGAACGTACAGGCAGGCAGGAAACGTGCTGAAAAAAAATTACCGACGATTACGTTACTTCCTAATGCGAAATTTGAGCGCAGCAAATAAGCTGTTTCACCTTTTCGATAGATTGAGGCAAAGAAATCGAGCAACACATGTATGCGCTATCACAGAATTTTCTTTTAGCAGACGGAGGACTTCCATCGGTCGTCTCGCTCATGGCTCAGAAAGAACTGGCAGATAATTTCGCAGTGGCGAACGGCAGCGGCAATTTCGGCTCGGGCGGTGCACATATACAGATCCGCCGCCACCGATCTGGCTCTCTTATTGCCACCGCACAGGGCGAACGGCAGCGGCAATTTCGGCTCGGGCGGTGCACATATACAGGTCCGCCGCCACCGATCTGGCTCTCTGATTGCCACCGCACAGGGGTTGCATTGGAGGAGGAGCGAAGAAAGGAATTAAGTTCGAGCCGGCGCTTTGACAACCGGAGACTCGCAGGAAGAGGGGGGAGGGGGGCGGCGTGTACACCCAGCGGCAAACGATGGGGGCAGAAGCGCACGCAGCAAGCTGACAACACGATAAAGGGAGGAGGGAAGAGATAGCAGCGACTGACTGATGCCGCTGACGCCGATAGTGAGTCAACCCCAGCTGCGGATGAAAGGGGGGCGGAGCTGGTTACGAGGCCGACGCCGACGACAACGCCGACGACGACGACGACGCGAAACCCAGGAACGGACGCCAAAGAGCTGCGCTCTAAAAAAAATTACCGACGATTACGTTACTTCCTAATGCGAAATTTGAGCGCAGCAAATAAGCTGGTTCACCTTTTCGATAGTGAGTCAACCCCAGCTGGGGAGTTGGTTTCAGGGACAACGCCGCCGATGCCGACACAAACAATATGATACCCTCGCTTCCGCAGCGCTAAGAACCAGGTCTAGCCGTGGGAAGGTGGTCACGTATTCGTCGACGTGCCGGGGCCTACGTGAAATAACCGGCGCGTCGGCAACTGAAGAGCACCCTATCCGCCACACAAGAACAGGGGGGGGGACCCTTTCCTCTCTCTTTCTGCATGGCGGCGACGGTGTTCTATGCAGTCACGTTATCTTGACTCTCTAGCGGCGTCAGCGGCATCCAGCGGTATCAGTCGGTCGCTGCTAGCGCTGGGGGGATGAAAAGGGGGCGGAGCTGGTTACGAGGTCGACGACAACGCCGACGACGACGCGAAACCCAGGAACGGACGCCAAAGAGGTGCGCTCTAAAAAGTTCCATGATGCAATAACCAGGGTGGGTACGCTTCTTATAGAGTGTCCAGAACGAACTCCATGTTACAGACGCCAATGTAGGTCTCTTGCCATGTTCAAGAGCAGATAAGCCACTCGTTTGTTTTGTTTACACAGGTGTTGAGCTCAGAAGGTCAGGCATATTGGTTGTGTTACGTCCCAAAGCTCCTCAGGCTATTACGATGAGCTTTCCTATTTACCGCATAAAAGAAGTGAAGGCTGGGCTAGGAAATCTACGTGTTATTTCGCAAGGTCCTAAAATAATCAATTTTTTAAATATTTTTAGACTTCAACTTCGTAATTTACAAAGTATTGTTAATTGAATGCACAGAATATCATGAATATTTTATACAAAAGAAATAACACACATTTCTTAACCGCTGTAACGACAGGCTCCAGGCAGGGTTGCCAGATTGGGCTATTAATAGCCAAATTGGGCTACTTTTTCTCCGAGTTGGCGTCAGAAATTTCGTTTTGGCTATGTGGCTACTTTTGGGCTACATCTTTTTCATGCGTGAAAAAGTTCGGCGCATGATAGCCATAGTTGCTTATGCGCCATAAAACCCCATATAACTAACATGCGTGAAAAAAACAGTTAAATTTGTTATAATGTGCTCTGTTACAATTATACAGTGACCGAAATAAAAGGAATGCCGGAATCAAAACGGAGGCTATAGCAGGTTAAAGAAATGGAGCGCGTCTGCTACAAAATGACAACGCTGTGTTCGAGGAAACATGTGTTTCAGGCGGTCAAGGATCATGGCCTTTCGATTTCTTTTATGAAGAGTGGACACTACGTGAAAGTTGCCCCCCGGAAACACGTCACGGCCTATATTCCACTTAATCATCGAACTAACGCCACCTTCGCGCGCGCGCCACCGAACATAGACTGTTGCTCTCTGCACATGTGAGCGTTCTCCCATCGACGGTGCACCACGGGTGACCATGGTACAAGAATAGAGGGAAAACACTAAGAGAACTTACGTCTTCCAACGTGGTGCGAATGCGTAAGCATTAAATGCTACTGTTTCACTTCTGTTGCCTGGTTTCGTGATCCTCACATGTTAACCGTTAACCGTAGACGTGGCCTAGTGGTTTGGGGCGTCCGCTTCGGCTGCGGTAGGTGGCTGGTTGGAAACCCACCGCCAGGAATTTCTTTTCTTGTATTGTGTATTCTGCTTCTGCGGGCACATTCTGCTCAAGATACGCATGAGGCAAGTAATGCTTACGCATTAATAAGGTTTTTCTGTTTCTTCCTATTCTCGTGGTGGACACAGCAAGCGCGCCACTCGCTAGAGCCTACGCTTTTTCTGCAGCCTCAAGCGGCACATGTGCAGCCCTCGAGATTCATTGCGAGCGACGCGAGAGCGCCGTGTCCGTTGCGTAATCTGCGTGCACTCATGCGGAACCATAGAGCCATTCTTCGGCGCGGCGCGGAACCCACTGTAACTAACGAAGGCGGCGGAAGTTAGTGGCATGACATGGCATTAGATCCGTCGCTACGAGAACTTTAATCAGAATGGGCAAGTGGGTGATGTACATCCGGGACTCCAAAAGGAATGGAAAAAAGAGCCGGAATTCAGTGGCAATATGTTTTTATCATTATTGTGAACGTGCTGTTAGACTGAAGATAAAATCGACACAGATTACCATCTAATGGCATATATCCTTGATTTATTCTGAGCTCATGCATATCGTAGAATGTAGCATCAAGAAGGCGCTCGCTAGATGCTTTGAGGTGACGCTCTCAGTGAGAACCTTTCTCTTAAAGCATAAAATTGAAATGTGAGGCTGTGTAAGTATATAGTAAAGTATTTTCACTGTCGATGTGTCTAATCTGCGCGCGAACATTTAAAAGGTGAAATATTCCTAAACTAGAGCTGTGATTACGTTATATAGCGCCGCCGTTCTTTTCCGCGTGCAGACTGGCTGTCGTCACCTGCCTCAGGTGATATGGCCTACTGCCGCACCTGCAAAGTGGAACTTCAGCCCCATCTTTAGGACCTGGTTAGCGCACCTGGTTAGCCGCACTGGTTAGCGCGCATGACGGATGCGAAATGTAACAACGGAAAGAACACGCCGTGCGCACCCCCTCAGACATCATGTGCGGGAAAGAAATCTAATATGTAAATATTCTTGCCGAAAATTAATTCAATATGCTTAAGAAATGTCATCACAAAAACAAAAATTTTTTGGCTACTTTTGGGCTACGCAAAAATTTCGCTTTTGGCTACGTTTGGGCTACTACGGAAGCCAATTTGGCTACCTGAGGTCGGAGCCATCTGGCAACCCTGGCTCCAGGAGGGAGTATATTTTTTTCAGGAACGAAAAATCTCACAAAAAAAAAGTGGCTTTTCCAGGGAAGAAAATGGCAGTATCATTTTTCGGTGGAGACCTTAACCGCACCGTGAAAGGAGGAAGGAAGGTGGGAGTGAAAGAAGAATTTAGGTGCCGTATTAATCTCCTCCGGAATGATTTCGAACTCCTCGAAATTCGAACTCCGAAGGAAGGGAAGGGAAAACTTTATTTACACTAATGGTTTTTCCTGCGGTTTGGGGGCATCTTCAGAGACCTCTTGGTTCTACCCGCAGGAGCCTTCTCTGTCGAAGTCGTCCACCTCTAATCAGTGGTCGGTTGCCCTCAGTCCAGGGCTCAGCTCGGAAAGTAATGTATCCCCGAGCTATCTTGTCGGCCTCTCGGTTCCCTGCCACCCCCGTGTGCCCCGGTACCTACACAATTTTATGCGAAGCATATTGCTAGAGCCACCACTCACGCCGTCGGCGTGGGACCCCTAGACGTCACACCACGTGACACCGTGACGTCTGTGGGCAATTCCTCTGCGCGGGGACGCGCAGGCAGTCACTCGAGGCAGGATTTTGTACAAAGGGTTTATTCTCACATCAGGGGGGCCGGTCGTCGTCGTGGCAGCTGGGTCAGGTGGTCCTTTCGGCAGGGCTGGTCCAAGAGCAAGAGACCGCGAGCCTCTCCGGTCTCGCCTTATAAAGGCTCTCTCCCAGCCTCGCTCCCCCCGCCCCCCCCACTCGGGAAGACGGGGTCCCAGGCTACCCGCGGTGAGCGGCGCGGGATTTGACTTGCCCGCGAGCAGACCCTACATCTCCCCCCCCCCCTCAAACGTCCGTCCCGGGGTCCGCCAGCAGGCGTTCGATGACCTCCGGGTCCGGGTCCATAGAGTCGTCGCAGGGGGGAGGGGTGCTCGCCGGGGGGCCGCTCACCGCTGGCTGGACGGGCTCCTCACGAGCCGCCCGGGGGGGCGAGGCGCCTGGCTCCGCTGGGGGCCCTGCCGGCAGCGCCCTCCAAAGCTCCTCGGCCGCCGGGGACAGCAGGTCTGGGCGGCTGGACTGGAGGATGCGGAGGGCCGCCTCCTCCGGGCGCCCCTCTGCAGTGGCGCAGCGGGGGAAGGCGCTGCAGCCGCCAAGCGCTTTTCCGCCGCGAAGGGGCTGCGCCTGGTCCCGCCACCTGGACCGCGCGCAGTAAGAGATGGCCGCTCCGTTGGCGACCGTGGTCCAGGTGGCCACGTGCCGCAGGACCCTGGGCCGCTTGGGTTGCGGCTGCTCGGCGGCCGAAGCGCCGGCTGGGTGCTGAGGGGGGCCCTGCGCCTGGTCGTCACTGGCCCTCTTGCGTTGGCCTGCACCACTGGGAGGTGCTCTCCAGTGGTTAGGCATGTGGTTTGGCGGGCGGTGGGGGCCACCGCGGCCGTGGAACCTGCGCCACTCGCGCGGCTCCTGCCGCCAGCCGGGTGGCGCGCCTTGATGGCGGCCACCGTTCGACGGTGGTCTGCCTTGCCTTCTGGAGTCCGAGCCACGGGCGTCGGTCCGCTGGAGCTTCCTAGAAGACATACTGAGAGGGCGAGAGCACTGCGAGTGATAATTGATCGAGAGACACGGGTGCTACCTGGTCCTCAGGTTGTAGCGTCGGTTGCAAACCGCACCGCTACCTGCTCGTCCTCCCGGGGGTGAGATCGCCGCATCGCGCTGATTTTCCACCGCTTCGCAGCCATCGTCCTTGCGAAGGTGGAAAGCCTTCAAATCAGCGACATGCACCGGACCGGCGGTTTCGCCGTTTGTCAACAACCGCAACTGGTAGGTGAGCGGCGTAGTCCGTGCCGTACCTTCGTACGGCCCAGCCCACTTGTGCGCTAGCGACGCGGCGAAACCGCGCGCTGCGTTACTAAGTGGGTGCGTTCTCTTGAGTACTAGGTCGCCCGTTTTGAAAACAACGTGACGGCGACCTTTGTTGTACTGATCCGCCTGCTCCATGCGCGCCATATCGAGGTTTTCGCGGGCTGCTCGCTGCGCTGCCTCCAGGCGCTCCCGGAGCCTTGCCGCGTACTGCGAAAGCGGAGGGGGCGCAGGCCCCGCCGCGTCGAGTAGGGCATTCTCTAGCGGAAAAGCGATCTCTCTCCCAAAATTCAAGTAAGCGGGTGTAATACCCACTGACCTGTTCACGGTTGTCCTTGTAGCGAACGCCAGTTCGGACAGCCGCGCGTCCCAATCTCTGTGCTGCTCGGTCGTCGCGACCAGCATGCTCTTCAGATTTCGATTCACCCGCTCGGTTATGTTGCTCTGAGCGTGGTAGGGACTCGTTCTCCTGTGGCGGATTTGAAGCGCCCGACAGGAGTCTACAAAGACTTTGCTTGTGAAATACGAAGCATTGTCTGTAATCAGGTCGGAAGGGAAACCGAAACGAGTGAAAGTCTCCAACAGTTTTTCCCAAATTCGTTCCGACACAAGCTTCCTAAGGGGGAAAACCTCAACCCACTTGGAATAGTGGTCCGTTATTACCAGGATGAATTGGTTTCCGCGCGCGGACCGAGGGAGGGGTCCCATGATATCGCACGCGACCACTTGCCACGGGTAGTTGCTAACTACCGCCTTCATCATGCCAGCGGGCTTGCCCGCCCGCGGCTTGGCTACCTGGCATACCGGGCAGGTACGGGCGTATCCCAGCACATCCTTTCTCATGCCTGGCCAGGTCGCGACACGGCATAACTTCTCGTAAGTCTTACTGCCGCTGCCATGGCCTGCCAGCGCTGAGTCATGGAAGTACTGCAGGAACCGTTTCCGCAACCTTCTCGGGACCACGACTCGGAAAGGGGATGCTATCGCCTCTTCCTCGTCAAGTTGGGGGATGTAGCGGAGCAGCAAGCCATCATCGCCCAGCAGATACGCGTCGTACTTGCCCTCAGCGTTCCCGGTGCAAGCTGCGCTGCTCGCAAGCTCCTTCAGCACCCGCTGGCAAAGACCGTCTGCTTTCTGGGCCTCGATCAGCTCTTCTCTACTGACCGCTACTCCCCAAGACAGATTTCTTTCTGCCTCGCTCCTAGGCAGGCGAGCGGTCGCCGCCACGAGCTGCTGTGTTTCCCTTCCGTCACAGCACCGTGCGGGACCTTTGTCCGTCTCCTCTCTCTCCAAACAGGGCGCGACACTCCCGTCCGCCCTCTCTTCCTCTCCAACAGCGGTGACGCCGCTTTTTACAAAGCTGGGCTGCGCCTCTGAAGCGCTTCCGCCAGCATTCCATGGTGCGCGCGATAAAGCATCGGCCACCTTGTTCAAGCTGCCCCGGCGGTACTCGATGGCGTACGCGTAACGTTGCAACGTCAGCGCCCATCTCGCGAGTCTGCCTGCGGGGTTCTTGAGCCTCTTTAACCAAGACAATGCCTGATGATCTGTCTGCACGGTGAAGACCGCTCCGTCTAGGTACATGTCGAACTTCGACAATGCGAACATGATCGCCAGGCATTCTTTTTCGGTCACGGAGTAATTCCGCTCCGCCGATGTGAGCGTGCGACTAGCGAACGCGACAGGGCGCAGTTTGCCCTCGTGTTCCTGCAACAAAACAGCTCCAACACCGTAGTCACTAGCGTCTGTCTGCAAGACAAACTGCTTGTTCAGGTCGGGGAGGCGCAGACTAGCGGTATTCGCTATCGCGCGAGCCAAGGCAACAAATGCGTCACTCTGTTCCTTGCCCCAGACCCACTTCGAGCCTTTACGCAACAGCAGGTTCAGCGGCCTTGCAAGCTCCGAACAGCGCGGGATGAATTGCCTGTAGAACGCAACCATCCCCAAAAACCTCTGCAAGCTTTTCACATCCATGGGGCAGGGGTAGTTCAGAATTGCCTGCAGTTTGTCATCATTTGGTCTCAGTGTGCCATCATCCACGACAAAGCCCAAGAGGTTCACTCTCTTCGATGCCAACTGCACTTTCTTTGGATTTATGGTTAGACCGGCACGTCTCATTCTATCGAGAACGGAATTCAGGTGAATGAGGTTCTCCTCGAACGACTGTGAGAATATCACAACGTCGTCGAGGTACGCCATGGCGTAGTTGAACCTTGCATCGCCCAGCACGATGTCCATCAGTCGCATGAACGTGCTCGGGGCGTTAGACAAACCAAACGGGAGTCGAGTAAATTCGAAGAGCCCGCGGTGGCAGGTGAATGCGGTTTTCTCAATGTCAGCTTCGGCCACCTCAATCTGCAGGTACCCTCTGCTTGCATCTAGGACTGTGAAGAACCTCGCGTTCCCTAACGCGTACATCACAGCCTCGATCGACTGAAAAGGGTACGCAACCGTAGGCGTCAGTGAGTTGAGCTTACGATAATCAACACACAGCCTGACCGATCCATCTTTCTTCGGCGCTAGAACCACTGGGGACGCCCAGGGACTTTGTGAGGGTCTCACCGCACCGGTGTCAATCATCTCGTCTAGGGCACAGTCGAGAAGCTGCCTCTTATGCGCACTTAACGGCCTCGGGTTACACCTGAAAGGGCGCGTATCACCCGTCTGAATCTCGTGCTGAAGCAGGTCGGTTCTGCCCGGTTTCTCCGTGAAGCAATCCGAAAACGGGAGTAAAGTTTCCGCGAGCCTTCGGCGCTGACTACTGGGTCCTGAGAAAGACGCAATAATCGCTTCTAACGGGCCACCGTCTCTCAGCGTCTCGAGGGAGCTCACCTGCCTTTCTGTCGCACAGGTGTGGACAACCACCTTTTGTGCAGGACAGCCGGGCAAGGATGCGCTTTCGAAGGGAATGAGGGGGGCGAGCTGGCTGTAACGATAGCCATTCTCCCCCATGTCGAGCACAATGCCTTCGCTCGAGAGAAAATCCCTTCCCAGAATTACTGGTATCGACAAGCCAGGCAGATAGACGAAGCGATGTCTCCGCTTTCTGCCGTCAAAACGCATCGTAAGACGCACTGCTCCCTTTGCCTTTGCCGCCCCAGCTGCTAAGCTTAACGGGGTTTCGGCCGGTCTGACACGGATGTTACCTATCCGGCAGGCCTCGTACACCTCGTCACCGACCAGTGACAGCGTTGAGCCCGTGTCTACGAGTGCAGAGTAGCATCGACCCGCTAACTGCACTAGCATAAAAGGGCTTGAGCGCGGAACGACTCCCTGAGTTCTACAGGCGAGCGGGACAAAGGCCTCCCCGTCGCCGGCGCGGGAGTTCTTTTCCTGACTAGCGCCTTGACAACCATGAAATTCTCGCGCTGACGGTGAAAGGCCGCTGCCACCAGACATCACCGCCAGCGCCTGGCGTTTCCCTGCATACGCCTAGCTTGGCATTCGCGTGCCACGTGGCCGGGCTGGTTGCAATTCCAGCAAAGCCGGTCATTCACCCGCCGCGTAGACGGAGGACCCCTCGTTCCACGAAGCGGTTGGGGACGGCTCTCCCCTTTCTCCGCGCATTCCTGACGCTCGCTCCGCGCGTGGCCTGTGAGACCGGCACGACGCCGCTGCTCGAATGCGTACGGGTCAAGCGCACGAGGGACAACAGGGGGTTCCGCCTGATTTTCCACGGCCATTACCTCGGCGCGCCGAGCCCTCATCGCGCATTCTCGGCCTCCATCCCATGCGCATCCCGGTTCCAGCGATTCGGCCGGCCTGGGGGGCGGCCGGTAGCGCAGTTCGGCGAGTAAAGGCCGTTGTACGATCGCTTTTAAGCGGATCCGCCAGGCAGGCGGACTGGCGGACCGAACGACCAGACAATAGGCATTCGCCCCGTTCGGCAGGCGGAAGGAAAGTTGGTGAACTTCAACTTTGGGGCGGACGAGCGAACCGCCCGGCGACCGAATTGCAGCGATTGGCTGCTTTTTACGTGACGTAGGCATCCGCTCCTGCCGGGCAAGATGGCCGTCCGTCGACTGAACTGGGGAGCGAGGCATAGGCATGGAGGAAAAAAAACTAGTTTTTTTTCCTCCATGGGCATAGGTCGTGGCTGTAGTGGTGGCACCTATGCCGCGAGGCATACTATATTGGCCACATGTTGATATTACGAGTGTTCAGAGCGACTGCGAACTTCTCCGCGTGCAGCAGCGGCGAGCAGCGACAGTTTCCCGAGTTGAAATCGACGCTGATGTAGTTGACAGAGCGCCTCTTCAAACCGACGCAAGACCTACGCGTTGACTGTGTCACGAATTTATATGGAGCTGTTTGTGGTTGCTGCAAGGGTTCCTAATTCCTGCGAGGATCATCACGCACAGCGGCGAACAACAGCTGCTCACGGTGAACTTTTGTGCGTGCATGAGCTGCGTAGCACAGTGACTAGTGTCCGCGTAGTGAAAGTGATTGCGATCGAAGCGAGTGCTTTTACGTCAAGGCAGTGAAATGTGCGCCTTCGAGAGCTCACTACGCACGCCGTGCTTTCCGAATGCTGAAATGAGCGTGGCGTTGTGCAGCTAGTCGCATTCGTTGCGATGGTTGCAGTGATCGCGACCGAAGCGTGCACATGACGTTGTTGCTGGCTACGCATTCGTTACCATTTTGTTCGCGATTCGTGTTGGCACTGTGCTTGAGAATTGCCGTGTGTGCGACGTGACGCGACGCGAGCTTGGCTGCACGGCCGTAGGACTGTTTTGCGGCGACAACAGCGATGTCGCCATCCTCTGCGCTTTGGTGCTCCATTCAGTACGTTTTGTGATGATGGGTGCTCGGGTTACGACTCGCCGGAGAAACTGTGTAACCTGTGTTAAAACATCGGTGCAGTGCAAATGTATCTTCGGGAGCGTCATTTCTTTTTATTTCCTGCCGGCTGTGCGCACATTTGCCTGCAATAAACATATCGGCGTGATGAATGGGTGACTGAACACTTCCGCTAGCCATTTCGGTTTAGGTTGTAACAACATGGAAATAAGAATCATTGCCGCTTTTGAATCACGACTGATTGACAGTGTACAAATCACTAATATGTGCCAACTCATAAGTGTTTTTCATGAGCATTTCAATTGATGTAGCGCAGAAAAAAAAAAGTGTGGCAGCAGCTTATGCAATCAAAACTGACCACAGAGCAAGTTGAGCATAACGAGTCTTGATGAAAAAGAAAAAATATTGAGAAAACCTTTGCCATTGCTTTTTTTCTCTTTTTGCATAGCAGTGTTAAGTCAATATTGACAAATGCTTGGCAGTATTCAGTTCAAGTGGGATGTTGGTTTCCACTGCAATCAGAAAAATACAGTGGTCTTGAAGCACTTCATAGGCAATGACAGTGTCTGTTGTTGATTTTGCTCATGGTCCTTTTCGATCCGGGGATCAGTGGTACGAAACTGGATGTGTTCGCAATGCTATTGTTGCAGAGCTGCTTGCGAAATCGGCCTTATTGGTGTTAAGTGGTTGTTCAGCGGTGCTTCCTGGGTCAGCCGCAGCACTTTGTTTAACAAGCCATTCTCAAAGCTTTGAGAAGATCTCGTCGATGCACTTGCATATGTCTGTCTGCTACCACCTTCATTTGCCTGTGACTGCTTGCTACAGACATGACTACTTGCAGACTGCAAAATAAGCCCTGTGGAGCTGGTAAAGCTACGCTAGGAACAAAGACGATGGTAACAACATCACTGCACAGGGTAGCAATTCTTGCTCTGTCGTCGTCCCTTAGCACAGTTTCGACATGCCAACTTGCCACCGGTGCACCCCACAGTACGCTATGATCAAGTTCTGTGAAATTTACAGAAAGCAACAACGGGAGAGGAAGTAGGTTGTATAGGCATATCTAGTGCATGCTGTACAGATAGCTTCCTGCCTTATTATAGCCTGGCCCCTCTGTTTATAATCCTTCATCACCCAGCACCTATGGCCCTATTTGTGTTATTGGCATGTGCTGCAAATCACCAAACACATTTCATACTCTTGACCCTGCTAGATTGTTTTGGCCCATTAAGTTGTTTGATTCAAATCGGCAAGCTTTTAGAAGACATTTCTGCAATAGCCAACTTTTTCTTATTCTTCACGACATGCACCGTGACTGCAACATCCCCCTATGATGCTTTTGTTCTTTGCTTTGAAAAAGCATGCATTTCCCCTATTTATGTGAGGCTGGTTTTCTCGTGCTTTAACTTGCATCCAATAGCTCTAAACTGGATCCAAGCTTAAACAGCCAGCCTTCGGCAAATTTCCCTTGCCAATTCTTATGTATCTTGCCTTTTCCTGCAATCTCGGACGTCCGCCAAGGCACTCCTTTGGGCCTCAGCTTTTCATTACTTGCATTATTACCGTCCCTTCAGTGTTTTGTCATATGCCTTCACTGACAGCCATATGGTGTGTGCCATATTGCAATCAATACCAGCATTTCAGTTGTTCAAAACAACAATTAGCATGCCCTGGATTGTCCTGTTTGCTAATGTTACTAAGAATGCAGTAATATTGTTTTTTATTGTCAGCATTACATTTTGCCAACTTATAAGGCCTTCCGATAAAGGTATATTCACTGTATACTGGTTCAAATACCTAATAATCCTCATACACCCACCCACAACCTAGGATATTTACACCATGACGTGTTGTTAGTATCACCGTCTTCCAAGTTACTTGCATTCAATTCCCCTGTGTGTCATCAACTTGGGTATTCTAATGGCACATGGCACAAATCTAACTTAACTAGAATCCTTGAATTAGTTCAGTCCTGAGCCGCTTGTTTTATTTTCTCAGGCCATTTTTGAAGGTCCAGTGTGACAGCACCAAAAGTGCATATTTGAATGTCTTCATCTTATGCAGGTTTTTTTTGCTCCTTACCAACACGTCCCCAACTAATCAGTCCCAACTTGTAGTCTCTCGTGCACTAGGTGCACTAACACTCTTGTGCCTCGTTTAGCTCATATGCCACTGAATTTCAAGATTCGTTTTTGTTCGTGCCACAGAAGGCTGTAACGGTCTTGCATCCCACAAGGCTGTGTATCTTACTGTCCTGCGAAGTGGTTACTACAGAAATCATGCTATAAATTACGAACTCACTGAGCTCCTACCTGGCACACCATTTTAAAGCTCGCTACTAAAGTAACGTCATTTAGGACCATTGAGGTGTGATAAATATGAAAACAAATAGATCTGATATAGTGCTCAGTCACTCGGTCACCTCGGCAAACCAGTACAATGCTCTCTTATGCATAACGTGTTCATTGAGAACTATCGGGGCAGATTTACACAATAGTAGCATTTGGGCTAACTTTGCGCAAGCTAGCTCTAGCTACCTACATTCGCTCACTGCAAAGCTAAACATGCATTAGTGCACCCACCTGTTGTTGACCGGGCTTCTCTTTGTGCTTGTCTGTTCTGCTCAGCTGAGCAACACACTGACTTCATGATGTGGCTCAGTGAGAATTCTACATCTGTATGCTTATGCATGTAACTTGTATATAGTCACATGTACTAAGGATAGTATTAACTGGGCAATTGGTTCAGCTTAAAAGCTCTCATCATCAGATTGCAGCAAAGAGATAGCAATAAAAGACAAAAGTCATCACTGCCTTTCTGTTTTTCTTCGTCATCCTTCGGCCTGACTTCAACTTGGTTTTTTTCCAACTTCCTTATGACTACTGATGGCTCAGTTAATTCGTTTCCTTGCAACCCAGACTGGCAGTGGAATAAGGATATTTTGCTAAGAAATTGGTAATTAGTAACTAGTACGACATCATTCTATATATAACAAGTGGTGCGGATATCGATTAACAAATACAGATTCTCTCTTTTGCTTGCTGCTTTGGGAATCATAGTTGCCCTTAAAATTTCTCATATTATTTTTTACTGATCAGAAAGGACGTACCTTCAAGATTGCTGTAGAGCTTTACTGGAGAACTTAAGCATCTATGGCCCACACATACTTCAATGGCTTATTTTTCAATTCATTCTGTGCTGAGACATCATAGCTCTTATTTCTGAAAATTAACTTTTTCGCATTCTGCTTGATATGATTGTGTTTGTTTGAGGTAACTGCAAAATATGAAGCAGTTCCCGTTCCCTTGACTATACAACGCATTCTATCCTAGTCTCCGCCAATATTTGCTATGTAAACTTTCCAAATCGGTTCTTGCATTTCCTTAACCTCTAGGCCAGTGTACTTACTCCCTTATCTAATTATGTATGGATTAATGAGGATGGCACATGTATACTTTTCTGAAATATGAAGCAACCACTTTGTTTTAAATTCATGGGACAGTTATGAATGCTTTGTGGTCGTACGCACAATACGCCACCTTGTTTCTGTGCATGTCAACATTGATTGGCTCTCAACAGAACTTTCCACACTTGTTTACTATGCTGCATACTGGTTTGCACAATGTTCACTGCAATGTCACCTCAGGAAGCACTGGTAAAAGGAAGCGGCCTGCCCACTGTCACTGCAGAACAAAAGCGTGCACTTTAGTACAGTGATGCGCACCATATCCGCTTTGAAGCCACTGAGCGGTATTTCTATTTCGATTTTCGTAATGGTGTGAAAAACATGACGAAAAAAAATCAGAAAAGAAATCAGTATTATTGCGTCGTCATTTTTCTGTGATATTGTAAACACCTGCAGTTAACACTGATCTTCCATATTAGTAAAGGTTGGGAACATTGTAATTTCCTCATGTATAGATGCATTCATATCTGATGGTAACATGCTAAAATATGCTGATTTTTTCATGCATGCATAATACACACATACACATACACCTTTTCTTTAATGAGAGACAG
This sequence comes from Amblyomma mixtum, assembly GCF_055824585.1. Classification (NCBI taxonomy): domain Eukaryota; kingdom Metazoa; phylum Arthropoda; class Arachnida; order Ixodida; family Ixodidae; genus Amblyomma; species Amblyomma mixtum. The sequence goes on from NW_028317716.1 coordinate 448,256, forward strand.
TGGCGTGTTTGATGTCATTTGACCACACATACTATGATGTGGATAGAGTTGAAGTGCGGCGGGAGTGAACAGGGACACAAGAAGAATGATATACAGGTGATGCTGGATTTCCCACAGCTGAAGAACCAAGCTGGGCAGAAATGATCTGGTTTGGTTTGGTTTATGGGGTTTAACGTCCCAAAGCGACTAAGGCTATGAGAGACGCCGTAGTGGAGGGCTCCGGAAATTTCGACCACCTGGGGTTCTTTAACGTGCTATGACAGAGCATTGTTAAAGGCTGTGAACAAGCAGTCCACATCAGCAGCAGCAGATGCCCTCTCTACAGATGCAACAACCAATCTTGTCAAGGTCACCTTGACGTCAGAAGCAGTAGCGTGGACTAAGCCTCGGTACTATTCCCTTTTATCTAAGAGCACACAGAGGCATCTGCTCTACGTCACCTCTTGTGTAGGACAGTCCAGCATACACTGTTCGTGATATCGCTTTGGACAGTTGGCAGTATCAGTGAGGTGTTTGTTGCGGGTTGTCTCTTTTTGTTTCATGTTAACTATGCGTATCTATTCCTACAACAAATATTTTTGTTTGCATTGAATTGGCATCTAAGCTCAGTCAACAACCAATGTTCAGTTTTGGTTTTTGGCTGTCAGAACATGTTATCACCGAACACAATAGTCAGATTCAATTTAAGTCTGCAGTGAAGCTCTGCCATCTGGACCGCCGCACAGAATTCTTCTGCGCCAAAAAAAGTAGTCCGTTGTCAAAACTTTTATTGTATACTACCATAAGAAGCTTATTACAAGAAAAAATGATAACTTCTAGAATTCTGATACCTGGATAGATTAATAAAGTCAAGCATCGAACAACTAATTTTGTTTACTGTTATTGGTTAGTGGAGTAATACAGGATGCCTCGGGCCATGACCGAGTGCTAACAACTGCTGTTTCTTTTAAGTTTTATCCTACTATACATGAGGTACGCGGTATGTGAACCAGAATCATAAAATTTCAGTCACAGCAATTTCATCTTGCTCAGATGTTTGATGTGTGTTCCACAAGGTCACCATCCTCAAATCCAGCAAACCATTGTCATGAAATGCACCATTATTTTTTTACTTGCAGTTATGTTGTAGGTAGGTAGCCAACGTCTGTGTTAAGGTACTCCACTCAGGATGTCGGTTTGCTTCTGCAAACAATGGAAACTCACTAAAAGCATGTGTTTGATTTCACAGACGGTTACCAGTTGAAAATAATAACAGTCATATTCACCCGACTATCATTCAGCAGCACAGAGAACCCTATGCAACAATTTTGTGGCAACAAACGACAGAGTGCAGGAACCACTGTGTATACGCATGTATGGAGTGCATGCTGCACGTACTGTTTCTTACTTCAGAATGCTGGCCTTTGCCAGTTACCACCCAGCAGCTATTGCCCCATTTCCATCACTATGCAAGATCAATGCTCAAATGCATGTGCGGTAATTAGTATCCAACTGTACAGCACTGCATACAAGAATTCCCAGTAAGTGTCAGCAGTTCACCCATGATGGCTATCATTAATCCTGCTTTTCAATTATAACCTCAGGAATGCCTTCAGGTACTTTCCCTGGGCCTTTTCACACCTCTGTCCCATTATGGGGACAGTGCTTCTAATTAGCCCCCTCAGTTCATCCATCAATAACTGTTCCCTCTTGAGGCTGTTCACTGGTACATGTTCCTCCATAATGTCATTTTCCACCTGTCTTAGTTGTTTTTTGGGCTTCTCCCAATAAATGCAGACTTCATAATCTCTTTTGTCAGTTAAATTGTTATCCTTTGTCATTGTATGACCGTCGCAGCATTCCTTTCTGAAAATTTGACATCCTTCATTTTAAATACCCCTAGTATGCGGTCTTGACATTGCGCGCATCCATCCCGGCATCCGTGGGATTGGTACGCGTTACAGATTCCGCAAATATGTGCTTCCGAATTCGCTCACGCGGATATGTACAGGTCACAGCCTGCCTTAATTTCGAGTGCTACCATACTGTACATGCGCCCGTTTCTTCGCCCTCCATCACGTGCCCCAGTAGTACGGAAGCTCTTTCGCAGCGGCTCAATGCGCGGGCACAGCGGGGAATCAAGGCATCAACCCACGAGACGATTCACTTTGAAACCGGTTCGCATCTCCGTGGTTCGCCGCGTGGCGTCACCTTTGCGTGTGCAAAGTTCTTCGTCCTGTTGCCGGCTGAACTTCGGCACGCCATGGCTATGCCGAAGTTCAGCCTAGGTGCCGGTCGCCGAGGAGCAAAAAAAGACCACGTTTTCGCGCCGTCTAGGTTGCCAACAGGAGCATGCTATTGGACAGACGGCAATTCCGGGCGCGCCAATCGGAACGCTTTAAACCATCCGCCTCGTCCGCCAGCTCCAAAATGATCGTACAACACCCATTCCGCCCCACGCCCGAGCGAAGGCCGAAAGCGAGCGGTTCGCTCGCTGGCGGATCCGCCCAAAAACGATCGTACAACGGCCTTAAATCCGCCTGCACGGTCTTGGCCTCCTGCGCTAGGGCCTCGAGGTTTGTAAAACTGCGGCCCCGCAGATACGGCTTGAAGCGTGGATGGCACTGCCTGATCACACGCGCAACCTGATCTCGGTCGGTTGCCATCGGATCTGCCCTCTTGTACAGCTCCTGCATTGCGCGTACGTATTCGAGGAGGCTTTCCTCTGGGTGTTGGGTGCGCAACGCGAGCTCATCCAGCATCCGGCGCTCATAATCAGGCGGCAAGAACTCGGCGCGGAAACGATCTTTGAAGTCCGCCATCGACTGGAAAGTCGGCTGGCAGCGCCTCCATCGCGCCGCGCTCTCGACGAGTGCTACAGGCAGGACCTGCCCTAGCACTACGTCATCTGGGGCGCCCAGAGCCGTCTGGTAGTCCTCGAGTTGTTGTAAAAACTCGTGGACTGATTTCGCGTCCGTGTACCCGGAAAAGGAGGGGACCTCCATATTTATCCGCGGGCGCGATGCTGTCGCCGATGCTACCGATGCTGCGGCCTGGTTGGCGCCAGCCACCGAACCGAGCTGACGGGCTAATGCGGCAAACATCTCAGTCACCTGCCCCATTACGGCCGCCGCGTCGGCCGTCTCACTACCGGCTGCCCCGCCATCCAAAGCCGTGGCTGAAACATCCTTTCTGGGAGGCATAGTTCGCGCTAACTGTCCGGCCGCACCGGCTAACTGCTCATGGCAACAAGAACATTCACACACACAACAATCTATCTACAAACACGCGGAAATACACAACAGAAAACGCCCGAAAACTACATAAATAACACAAGACCCCTAACAAATTTACAACACTGCACAAGTCGCTACCCCGCGAACATTCCGCCTGACCCGCTCCTTAACCCTATCGGTCCGGCGTGGCCCTGAACAAAGAGGGCCTGCCACGAGTCTGGCTGCACGTCCCTAAATCGGCAGAGAAATCGTCCACAAGGTGTTAATTAAAGCCCCACGTTGGGCGCCATTATTTGTGGGCAATTCCTCTGCGCGGGGACGCGCAGGCAGTCACTCGAGGCAGGACTTTGTACAAAGGGTTTATTCTCACATCAGGGGGGCCGGTCATCGTCGTGGCAGCTGGGTCAGGTGGTCCTTTCGGCAGGGCTGGTCCAAGAGCAAGAGACCGCGAGCCTCTCCGGTCTCGCCTTATAAAGGCTCTCTCCCAGCCTCGCTCCCCCCGCCCCCCCACTCGGGAAGACGGGGTCCCAGGCTACCCGCGGTGAGCGGCGCGGGATTTGACTTGCCCGCGAGCAGACCCTACACGTCACACTATGTGACACCGTGTCGTCGCAGCACGTGACACCGTGACGTCACAGCACGTGACACCGTGACGTCACACCACGTGACACCATGACGTCACACAACGTGAAACCGTGACGTCACACAATGTGACACCGTGACGTCACACCACGTGACACCGTGACGTCACACTACGTGACATCGGATGACAGAGGCGGCCTCCACCTCGCGCCGTCGCCGTGGGACCCCTAGCCGTCACGCCACGTGACACCGTGACGTCGTCGTGACGATGCCATCGCACAGACGCCGGAATGTCCTCGAGCGGCATTCCCGCGCATTTCGAGCGCGCCTTCACACTTGGTGTAGGTGAAACGCTCGCTCCACCGGGCAGGCAGACGCGGCTTCCGTGGCAATCCAGGCGCTCACCCAACGCGCGTCTCGGGGTTAATCGGCGTTCCGCTGTAGCCATGCCGTTGTCTTCCCCCACGACGAAGGCTTCTAGTGGTTGTATTAAAATGACCAAGTATGCAACCAAGGAAAGCCATGTATTACCAAGCCTAGCCACCAATATGTTTGTTTGTTTATGGTGGTTTAACGTCCTAAAGCGACTAAGGCTATGAGAGACGCCGTAGTGGAGGGCTCCGGAAATTTCGACCACCTGGGGTTCTTTAACGTGCACTGACATCGCACAGTACACGGGCCTCTAGAATTTCCCCTCTAAAGGAATTCAATCGCCGCGGCCGGGATCGAACCCGCGTCTTTCGGGTCAGCAGCCGAGCACCATAACCACTGAGCCACCGCGGCGGCTCTAGCCACCAATATGCTTCGCATCTGACTAGGCTTAACCTTAGCTGAGCCTCAGCCATAATTTTTTTGTCGGAACTTGTCGTTTTGTTCTTCCTGGTTTTTAATTCTGTCGCTCGCTGCGAGGAGTATACGGAGCGCGTGACGACCTATCCTGCCATTCATGTAATTTCGGCAGGCTGTTTGAGAGTCCGTGAGTATTGTTAGTGACCGCCCGGTTCTATAGCCCTCCGCCACCGCTAGAGCAACGGCTATTTCCTCGGACTCTGCAGCTGTGCAGCCTCGGAGAGACGCGCTGGTCATTTCGCGTAAAGACGAATCGACCACCGCCGGTACAGCGATTTTGGTATCTCCTCCTCTCCAAGACGCATCTGTATACACGGTCGTGGCTTCAGGAGCGTATGTTTTCTCGATGAATTCGGCCCTCGCTTCTCTTCTGCCTCGATGGAGGTTGGGATCCATGTTTCTTGGTATTGGCGCTACCTTGAGGGTCTTGCGAAGCTCGTCGGGGATCGTTGCCGTCCTCGACATTTCTCGCATCTGTTCGCGGTATCCGAGCCTCTGCAGGAGCGCTCTTACTGTCGTTGTTTGCAACAGCCTGAGTTTTTGCGACTCAAGCTGCGCCTCTCGTAGCTCCTCAAAGGTGTTATGTAATCCCAGGGCCATGAGTTTTTCTGTAGACGTGTTGCGTGGTAGTCGGAGCGCTGTCTTATACGCTTTGCGTAGCAGGGCATCCGCTTGTTGTATTTCATTTTTGTTGAGGCACTGGTAGGGTAGGCTGTACGTGATTCGACTAACTACTAGGCTTCTGACTAGTTTTAGTGTGTCCTCTTCACGCATGCCATGTCGCCTGTTGATGATGCGGGTGATCATGCGTGCGACTTGAAGCGTTGTTACTTTCAGTAGGGTAAAAGTGTGAGTACTGCGCTGGTTGGATTGAACCCAAATGCCCAAAATTCTTATTGTTGTCTTTTCGGGTATGGGCGTCCCTTCTAGGTAGACTTTGAGTTTTAGGTCCTCGTTGGTTGGGACGGTCCGGTTTTGCTTGCCTCTCCAGACTCTCAGCAGTTCCGATTTCGCGGTCGAGCATACGAGTCCTCTTTCTGCGAGGTATTGCTCTACACAAGAGGCCGCTTGCTGTAGCCTTTCTTCATTCTCTCCGAGACAGCCCGTGTTTGTCCAGACTGTTATATCGTCAGCATACATTGCATGCCTGATGCCTTCGATGTTCTCTAGTTTTCGAGCTAGGCCTATCATAGCTATGTTGTAGAGTAGGGGTGAGCTAATTGACCCTTGGGGTGTTCCCTTGTTTGGAGTGCGAATTTTGCCCGATCGAAGGTCTCCTATGCCGATGGTGGCAGTTCTGTCGGACAGGAAGGCTTTGACGAAGCCGTGGATTCTTAGTCCGCAATCCAGGTTGTCTAGGCCCGTAAGGATCACTTCGTGGCTGACGTTATCGAATGCCCCCTTGATGTCCAGGGCCATTATGACATTTTCTCCCGTCCGAGGTACGTTTCGCAGGACATCTTGTATTTGGAGGAGAACGTCCTGCGTCGAGAGCTTCGCTCTGAAGCCGAACATGGTATGTGGTACACAGTCGTTGTCTTCCATGTAATTTTGCAGTCTGAAAGTTACAACCTGTTAGTAAAGCTTGCCAAGGCACGACGTGAGTGATATGGGCCTGAGGTTTTCAATTTGTAGCTTTTTACCAGGTTTAGGTATCATTATTACTTCGGCGTGTTTCCAATCTTCGGGAACCGTCTCCGCCTCCCAATGTTTGTTAAGGTGACGAGCTCTTGTATAAGGTCGTCGCTCAGGTTGCGGATTAGGGAGTCGTCGATTCTGTCCGCTCCGGCTGCCGTGTTTCTGGTGGTGTTTCTTATGGCCGCGTAAACCTCTTCCGCAGTTATGGGGTGGTCTAGTTTCTCGTTTTCAGCTCCTCGATACGTTCCTTGGTATCACGGGGGGTTGTGATCGCCGAAACATTTTACTCCTGCCTTCTCCAGTAGGGCGATGTCTGATCCCTCGAAGGAGTGGATGAACAGTGAATGGCTTTATTGTTTTCTGATTTTATTTTGGTAGGATCGATTAGTGCTCTTAAGAGATTCCAGGTTCTGGCCGTGCCTAGAGTTCCCCTAAGTGAGTCGCTGAGGTGTTCCCAATTTTGTTTCGCGAGTTGCATCGCGTATTCTTCCGCCTTTGCCGTAATTTCTGCTTTCTTTAGTTTTATTTTTTTTTGCCGCCGCGGTGGCTCAGTGGTTATGGTGCTCGGCTGCTGACCCAAAAGACGCGGGTTCGATCCCGGCAGCGGCGGCTAGAATTTCTTTGGAGGAGAAATTCTAGAGGCCCGTGTACTGTGCGATGTCAGTGCACGTTAAAGAACCCCAGGTGGTCGAAATTTCCGGAGCCCTTCACTACGGCGTCTCTCCTAGCCTTCGTCGCTTTGGGACGTTAAACCCCATAAACCAACCAACTAAACCAACCAGTTTTATTTTCCTGTTGTGTTTTTGATTCCGCCATCTTTTGGTGAGACTGCGCCTCGCTTCCCATAGTCTGAGGAGGTGGGCGTCTACTTCGGGCGTTGCTGTCGTTCACCTAAGCGCGATTCAGGCGTCCAGTGACCCAGGGAGCCATTATGCGCACTTCCTTTCCTTAAAATGATCGGACTGTAAAACGATGTCAACACCAACGCCAATATCACAGTGAATGCTGACGGGCTATGGCTTCAGCGCCGCCTTTGTGGCACAACATTGTCAATGCCAACGCATGCCAAGTCGCTGAAAGCACGGCTGACGTGGTGGTGGTGGTGAAAATTTTTAATTGTTGGAATAGAGTTTGGGAGCCACAGAGTGGCCCCGCTACATGGTCGGCGTCCCTAGTCCGGGACACCGCATGACAATACCCCGTCTCTGGCCCGTTTCACCAGAGCCCTTTGGGACTCAAGCGAGGAGCAGTTGAGAAGGGCAGTCTCCCATGCCTCTCTGGAAGGGGTAGGGGAAGGGGGGAGCTGGGGATTTTGAGTACATGCCCACACCATGTGGAAGATATCACAGGTCTCCCCACAGTGTGGGCATCGCCCATCCGTGTTAGGATCGTAATGCTTTAAGATTGCAGGACAGAGTAGAGTACCTGTCTGCAGGCGCCTTAAAGTTCGCTCCTCCGTCTTACTCAGCCCCTTTGCAGGGGCCGGGAAAAGGCGGTGGATGTCGCTATAATGCGTTATAATTTCCTTGAATCGCAACAGCGGCTGGTTAGTCTCCGAGCCAGAAGAGCTGGGATGAGGAGCCCGGTGAGTAAGCGCTCGGGCAGCCGCGTCAGCGGCCTCATTACCTCGTAAGCCCTGGTGGCCAGGAGCCCAAATGATTCTTTTGGGTGTTGGATCAGTGGCAGTCCGTCTTAGAATACAAGCAGCTAAGGGGGAGATCTCCCCTGCCAAGTAATGATCACATGCTTTTCGGGAGTCCGTAATGATGATTCTCGAATTGGCGTGGGCGGCAGCAAGCGCTATCGCTACTTCCTCGGCTCGCATTGAATTCGGGGCTCGAAAAGAGACTCCATCAACGTGCATTTCCTGGTGAACGACAGCAGCCGTGTAAAATCCCGTGGGCGATGGCCCTGCTACGTCTACATAATATACACCGGGTCGGGAGCCGTGTTGTCTCTCAAGAGCCCGAGCCCGCGCTTGTCGCCTGTTTACGTGCATGTCGGTGTCCATGTTACGGGGGAGCGGGGAGACCCAGAGCATATGGCGCCACAGTACTGGGATACGCTCCGCCTCCTCTGGAGTTTCAGTCGTGTTGGATGTGTAAGCGGTTTAGCAGGCGGCGCCCAGAGGCCGTCTGCATGAGCCGCGTGTATTGGTTCACGAGGTGGGCCTCCCGCAGCTCCTGGTAAGAGTTTAGCACCCCCAATGCCTTGAGTTTCTCAATTCTTCTTTCACTCCCACCTTCCTTCCTCCTTTCCCGGCGCGGTTCAGGTCTCCACCGAAAAATGAGACAGTTAAAGTGCCATTTGCTTCCCTGGTAAAGCCACTTTTTTATGCGAAGCATACTAAAATAGCCCAACCCAGCTCCTCGAGCGCGGCGGTGTCGTTACCATTGACCTTTCGTGACCTCCATGTCATACCACGTGATGCGTGACGTCACAGCAGATGGAACACGGGGGCCCAACTCGCGCCGTCGCGCGAGGCGTCGTGACCAAGGATGACCACGTGGTGCGTGACGTCACAGCAGATGAGAAACGGGGGCCCAGATCGCGCCATCGCGCGAGGCGTCGCGTCCAATGTGTTTCCTGCTTCTGCCGTTAGGTGCGCTGTAGTGAACACGTGATGCTGGATCGGCGGTATACAAGGGGGTGCGCCTGCCTCTGCTAGGTGTACACGGGATAGAGATGCCTCCTGGAGACAGGGCTGCTCGTTGGAATGAGAAGCAAAAGTTGCGGCGTGCTACAGAGACTGATGAAGAGCGTGAAGAACGTGTAGCCAAGTTCCCCGCTAGGGGGCCGTGGAGTATGGACGCACCCCATATCGGCTCCACACAAAACCGATGGAATTCACCAGTCGCCAGCATCATCGGCCCACATTTCACCACCCACTGATCTGTGAAGGTGAGCGCCGTACGCTATCAGTTTTTGGCACGACTACGCCATTTTCGGGCACCCACGGCCCCCCCTTCCCTCTGTGACCGCTTCGCCTGGGCTAGGCCTCGCTCCGCTGGGAGTTAGGCCTACTCCGACGGACGCTTCCGCCACTAACGCCAGCATGGAGGTGCAGGGAGAAGTTATTAACCGCCGCGACTATGACCCAAGGGACTATACTCACATCCTTGGTGTGGCTGCCCGCGCCAAGGATGTTCTTTCAGCAACCCAAAGCCAGGAGGCCGCAGCCTCTGCTACCGTACCCCCAAGCCTGCATGCCCTGACAAATCGGCGCACCTGAAAGCAACGCGCTCAGCTGCGCAGCGTTCGCGGCACCAGCCGCCGCTTCCCGCTGCGGACTACAAGGTCGTGTTTAGATCAAGAGGCGGCCTGCAGCTGGACCTGCTTCCACCCCGCCAACTACGGGAGGCCATTCTTCAAGCGGCGTCCCAGCTCCACGAACCAACGCGTACCCAACTCAGGGTACACCCACTGAACAACACATGCACCCTGAGTACGCCCCTAAAAGATGACGCGCTCTCTCTGGTTCGAGTGACCACCATAAAATACCAAGGCACGGACTACGCCGTCGCACCTTACATAGCCCTGCCGGACGGAGCGGTAAGCGGAGTCATCTCCAATGCGTACTGGAACGAGACCCCAACGCAGCTCCTGCAAGATCTTATCACCGGCAACCCAGACGCTCTCATCGTGGACGCCCGCCGAATGGGCGCCACGCGTTCCATTTTAGTCACGTTCCGTGCTGGCCCTGTCCCACGGGCCGTTCTTTATGGAGGCGCCCTCCACCGGTGCACACCTTACCGAGGGCATATAGACGCCTGCACGAACAGTCGCGTCCCAGGCCAACGGGCGGATGTGTGTGTCCACCCAAGATCCAATAAGTGCCCTCGCTGCGGGCAGTCCCACCCCAATGAAGCTGTGACCTCATGTACCCCCAGCTGCATTCTCTGCGGAGGCCCTCATATGACCGGAACGGGGAACTGCAAGGGACGGGGCCGCAAACTAGCGACCCCGAGGAACGCTCTCCCTCCTCCGAGTACGTCGTGGCTTTCCCGCTGCGATCAAAAAAGCACTGCCAGCGGACGCAGCTCGACGGCTTCCCGGTCGCCTTCCACAACCCGGCAGAATGGCAGCAAGAACGCCTCGCGTCTCACCTGGGCAGACCGCGTTTCCGGCAAAACCACCCGTCAACCCCCACCACCCCAGTCCTCCCAGGCAGATCCGAGAGACCAGGAACTCAAGGCCTTGCGTGACGAGGTAAGCCGCCTTTCCTCGCTCCTAATCAACCCCTCCCACTCCATGCCCCCTCAACCCGCACCCCCTGTCATTAACCCGACTTCATCATCAACAGACACTTCGAGCACCCCTCCTGCAAAGAAGCAGCGCACCTCAGACGCCACACCCCCTCCCGTGCCCTCGGAAATAGAGGCTAAATTAGCAGCCCTCGAAGCCAAATTTGACCACAAACTCAAAGAGCTAGACGCCCGCCTCGAGGCCAAATTCAATCACCTTGCCGCCACCCTCACCGAAAAACTTGAGCAGCGTATGGACGCTATGCTTACCAAGATGATGAAACTCTTGGAAAATAATCTTACCCATCGGTTCACCCAACTTCAAACCCCCTCCACTACCCCCATCCTACCTCCGCAAGCACAAGCCACCTTTCCTGAGCAACACATACCAATTGACACCCGTCTTATTAGCATCCTCAATCCCCCTACTATCCAATATGGCTGGGGAGAGCTCTAATTATCTCCCCATTTTAACTTGGAACTGCCGCGGCTTCCGGGCCAAGCGCGCACCTCTGCAACAACTTCTTCCTACCATCCCACCAACGCCCCACATACTTCTGCTTCAGGAGACTTCGCACCGGGCAACCCTCCCCAGCTACTCATCTACACGTTCAGATACCACTAACACACCCAGGGCGTCCACACTTGTCCACCGCAGCCTCACCTACAAAACTCATCACATCACGTCAGCGACGCCCTGCGTGATCACTGAACTTATACATGACACACATTCACTTCCTTCTATATTTATAGCAAACATATACCACCCCCCGTCCCAGCCGATGGCCTCGCTAGAATCACTTCTGCGAGACCTACATCATCTAGCAGGGAAACATCCCCTACTCATCGGCGGGGACTTCAACAGACAGCATACTTACTGGGGATACACAACCACGACACATCGAGGTCGCAGGCTCTGGCTGCTCCTGCAGAACCTCCAACTCACTGTGCACAACACGTTTCAGACGCCTACGCGGATCGGCAACAGTGTCAGCATGGACACCAGTCCGGACCTGACGCTGAGCCGCTGTATCCGCGGCGTTACCTGGAACAGAACACAACATACACTGGGCAGTGATCATTACATTATACAAATCACTCTCCCGTACAAACCACCCCGTCACGCAAATACAACACACAAACTAATTAACTGGGATGCCTTTCGCGCTGTACGCATCGCCCTCCCAGACACTCCCATCGCGGACATCGACGCATGAGTGCAATCAATAAGGCATGACGTTCACCACAACACGCGACACATTGAAACTACAACCGAAACCCCTACACTCGACACACGCCTAGCCCACCTCTGGGAAGCTTATCACAGCCTCCTAGAACGCTGGAAAGGCAACAAACTTAACAGGACACTTAAAAAGCGGCTGGCCGCGCTGCAGACACAAATCCAACAACACTCTGAGGAGCTCTGCCGGTCCAACTGGGGACAGATATGTGACGGCATCGCAGGAAACCTGTCCAGCAAGCGCGCATGGCAACTCCTCCGACACCTCATTGACCCCACACGCACCAAATCAGCAACACAGCACCACGTTACACGCCTCACACACGAACACATTGACGATCCCGACACCCTCCTAGACACACTTCAAACCATGTACACCTCTCCAGGTGCACCCACAGCTCTACCCCACTACACAGGACAAGCAAATCCCACACTCGACACCGATATCACGTAGACGGAAGTTAGAGCGGCCCTCCTGATTCTCCGCGCTAACTCCGCACCTGGTGCAGACGAAATCACAAACTCCATGCTCCGTAATCTGGGCGACCGATCGATCACCCAGATTGCGAAATACTTCAACCAGTGCTGGAGGGAGGGCAGCCTCCCGCAGTCGTGGCGCCACGCGAAGGTAATATTCATACCCAAACCCAACAAACCACTTACCATTCAAAACCTTCGCCCGATTTCGCTAACCTCATGCCTCGGGAAGCTCCTCGAGCATGTTGTGTTAACGAGACTCACATGTCACATGGCGGACAACAATCTTTACCCGCATAGCATGGTGGGATTCCGCCCCCATCTATCCGCACAGGACGCCATGCTGCAACTCACACACGACCTTTTTGACCCGCTTCTTCCAGGTCACACCAAGGCAGTCTTAGCCTTGGATCTTTCCAAAGCTTTTGATTGCATTGAACATCAGGCGATAATGACTGCCCTATCCCCATTGAATGTGGGTGTGCGCACGTATGCCTACATTCAAGCATTTCTCACCGACCGCACAGCTGAGATACACTTCGGACCTTTGTCTTCCCCCTCCTACACGCTTCAGAGTATCGGCACCCCTCAAGGGTCCGTCCTTTCCCCCTTTCTCTTTAACATTACCCTCATCCCCCTCGTCCGAAAATTGGCAACTATTCCCCATCTGAAGCACACTCTTTATGCCGACGATATCACCCTGTGGACAACCCACGGCAGTGACGGCGACATAGAGAACACCTTACAGGAAGCAGCCACCCTCACCCAAAATTACGCACGGACCATCGGACTGTCTTGCTCCCCAGAGAAGTCCCAACTGCTCCTCATCCGTCCTAAGAACCACCGCTGTCCCCGCTCCCCCATTGCCATTGAACTGAATGGTGACCCGGTGCCTGAGGTTGGCACCCTCCGTGTATTGGGCCTGCACATCCAGAACGATGGCAAAAACACCACCACTCTGAAGAAACTCAAGCAGGTTGTAGGCGCGATATCGCACCTCATCCGCAGGGTTTCGAGACATCATAGAGGCATGAAGGAGCGTGACCTATGTCGCCTCATTCATGCCTTTGTCCTCAGCCGTGTGCTGTACACTACCCCATACTTACAAATATCCAAACATGACATAAACGCTTTGGATGATTTGATTCGCAAGGCATTCAAAGTAGCACTTCATCTTCCTCTCAACACACCCACTGACAGATTACTAGGCTTGGGCCTCCACAACACGATCGGGGAACTGGTGGAGGCCCACCGACAGGCCCAATACATCAGGCTGACAAAAACCTCCACAGGTCGGTATATCCTGGACTCCCTCGGAATCAAAATACCGGCCAACGACCCAACCCTCCTCGCCATCCCACGATCCCTTCACCAGGAGCTCCTCATCAGGCCGCTCCCGAGGAACATGCACCCGTCCCACCATGAGCAGCGCCGCAGAGCCCGTGCGAAGGCACTCCATCGAGCGTACGAAGTGGAGTGCCATCGAAGGAGTGCCATCGATGGAGTCCCAACGAAGGCACTCCATCGGCTCCGAGCCGGACGCCGCATGGGTGGACGCTGCCTCCACGGGTGATGAAGCGCCAGCAGCTGTTGTGGACTCCTCTTTATCTGCCCTCATCACACTACCTCTCCCTCCCAGCCCCTCCCTATAGGCTGCAGAGGAAGCCGCCATTGCACTCGCAATCACCCGCACGGAAGCCCGGTACATTTTCAGTGATTCAAAAACTGCGATTCTAAATTTTGCTCGAGGCCGAATCCATGTCCCTGCTTTTGGCATACTGGACTCGCCCGATGCACCCCCGCCCCGCCAAGTGGAGCTGATATGGGTGCCTGCGCACTCCGGGAATCCCGGAAACGAGGCCGCCAACCTTTTAGCCCGAGGTTCTTTAAACCGGTCTCAGGTGGCCTCGGATGCGGGATTCACGAAGGAGCGCATGCACTCATTCAGTGAGCTGACCCAGGTATACAGAGCCTCACGCCAGCTCTACCCTCCGCCCCACCCCTCCCTAGATAACAGACACGCAACACTCTGGCGCAGATTACAGACACACACTCTCCCCGCGCCCCTTACCATATCCCACTATCATCCCTCCTTCCCTACTCCGGCATGCGCCCTATGCCCAGAACCCTTCGCTTCTTCCCTCCACATCCTTTCCCTCTGCCCGGCGGACCCTCCACCGCGGGACCTAGAGAACCTGAAGACCTGGCAGGATTGGGAGACCCTGCTGCGCTCGGAGGACCCGGCCCTGCAGACCATCGCCACCGGCCGGGCTGCCAGTGTTATGGACCTCGGGAACATAAACACTTGAGTGGAGTGGGGTCGTGCGGGGACCCTGGGGCATGCCCCGAATTCCTGTTGTAATAAAGTTTTCTCTCTCTCTCTCTCTCTCTCTCTCTCTAGCCAAGCGGCGTGCTCGATATGCAACTCGGCGACAATATGCTTCGCATCTGGCTAGGCTTAACCTAAGCTAATCCTCAGCCATTTTTTTAGTGAGATATTTCCGTTCCTGAAGAAAATATACTCCGTCCTGGAGACTGTCGTTACAGCGGTTAAGAAATGTGTTATTTCATTGTATAAAATATTCATGATATTATGTGCATTTAATTAACAATGATTTGTAAATTACGAAGCTCAAGTAAAAAATATACTTAAAAAAGTGATTATTTTAGGACCTTGCAAAATAAAAGGTAGATTTCCTAGCCAAGCCCTCACTTCTTTTATGCGCTAAATAGGAAAAGCTTATCATAATAGCCTGAGCTTGTTTTGGACGTTAAACGCTACGAACACGCCCAACTTGTTTGCGGCGAAATTCAAAAAAAAAAAGAAAATGTGTGGCTTAAGTGCTCCTGATTATGGTAAGAGATCGACATTCACGTCTGTAACGGTTACTGCGTTCCGGAGACTTTGCTCACCCAATCAACGCTGCGGCTTATTAAGGCAAAAGCCTTTAATTGCTCGTTCTCCCGTCCGTCCGGCTTTACATCCAGCGCCTGGGGTGACACATCGAGGAGCGCAGCTGACGTCATCAAACGGATGGCGTATGTCCGCCGCGATATGTGAGACAGTTACTAATTTCCTTTCCTCAAATACAATTTTCATTTTCTTCATTACGGCACCCCTTTCTTCTTTCACTCCCACTTCCTCCCTTCCTGTACGTTTCAGTTCGGGTGTCCATCGAGATGACAGAGAATTACTGTGCCATTTCCTTTCCTCAAAAAGGGTTGCGTTCAAAGGTGTTTCAACCGGCAAGGCATCGTGCTGAACGGGTGGTGGCGTTCCGAGGACTCCCTGGCAGCGCTACAACACGCTGTCGCGTTCCACTCCTAAAGGCGAAGCTTACGCGTCATTAATTAGCAGTTAATTTGGTATTTAGTCATTAATCAGTAATTAGCCATTTATTATTATTTTGTAGTTACTTGGTAATGATTCACTATTATGTGTGACGTCCTCCAGTGGGGTCGTCACCAGTGCCACAGAGACAGTCAAAGCGGTACGGGAAGCGCTTTCGCCTCTAAGCAATTTAGACAGTCAAAGTGCCCCCTTAATTTTTGCTGCTGTGCCGCGTGTCTGCCGCAACGTTGTCAGCACTAGCACATGCAGCCGGGGATCTTTCGCTGCTTACCCCACTTACCCCAAAGCACGATTCAGGTTTCCACTGACCCAGGGAGACAGTGTGCGCACTTCCATTCCTTAAAAACATCGGAGTCTAAAACGTCAACACCAATAACACAACGAACGCCGAAGGCCAAAGCCTTCAGTGCCGCGTTACTGCCGCAACGTTGCCCTTGCCAACGCATGAAGCGCGCATCTGTCACTACCGTGAAGTAGATTAAAGCATGACTGAAGGGTCCACTGTTCCGGAAGGGGGGGAGGGAGGGGGGGAGTTATGCGTCTTACCTTTCCTTTCAAAGGTCTTCCTCCATAGGTTTTGTAGCTTAAAGTGCGACTAAGGTGCCGACTTTACCAGGGAGGGGGGGGGGGGGGGGGGCACTTATGCGCCTTTCCTTAGCTTTCGAAGTTCAAGGTCATTTGAAGGTGAAACTTGAGGCCGCCACGATACTGGCTTTACCTAGCGTAGAGAAGCTTTCGCTTCAAAAAAATTGGCAGTAGTTTAGCGCTGGTTAAGCCAGGATATACAAGCGAAAAGCTGCAGTTATGCTTTGTTTGACGTCATGGCTGTCGAGCGGCGCGCAATGCACTGGGAGCACCACGATAACCGCCTAGGCAAGCGCTTTATATAGCACTCCTTTTGCATGCGTAGTAACTGTGGTAAACACGCGGCTGCAACGAAAGGTCAAACGGTGGCGAAGAGGCGAGCGCGCAGCAGTAGCGGCGGTGAGGAGACGGCGCACATGCGCAGTAGCGCGCGGCTGCGCCGAAAGGTCAGGCGGCGGAATCGCGTCTGTGGTTGCGGCGCTCCGACCACCTGCGCCTCTTTTGTAACGTCACTCGGTTCTGCGCACGCCCAGCTTGCGCTATTTCTGATCACGGAGCATACGCCAGACCCCGTGTTGGCTAGCCTATTATAGTGAAGCTGTTCGCTTCAAAACAGATCCAACTTTCTGATTAAACAGATAGCTCGACGATTAGAATTGATAATCAGAAATACTGTGCAGATGCGTGGTTTTACAGGTAGGCCACACCGCCACGTGCCTCAAATCACGATTGAGGTGTCCACTGACCTAGGGAGGTAGTTATGCACCTTTTCCCCAAAATCGTCTCCGTGCTACCAAACGCAGGTGCACAAACGCTTGACTGCAGTGGGGCCATGCACGGTCCAGGAAGCCTACGTGCTCACTTGGATACTAAAAGTGTGACTGGAAGGATATGATGATGATGAAGATACCAGGACATTGTCAACGCCAATGCATGCAGCGCACATCTCTCTCATTAGAGCCTCGTAGCTCAGATTGTGGTGTGTCCACTTACCCAGGGAGCCAGCGATGCGTCTTTCCTTTTGTGATTATCTGAGAGGGAGAGAAATATTTGGAGGGTGGTGGTGGTGGTGATAACATTTATTACGAATGAACAGGAGGTATGTTTGGATCAGCCCGTAAGGGACCGATCCTTACAAATACTAGGTGGAGGTCCCTAGTATGGGACCCCAGTGGTGGTTGCCGCCGCTCGGGCGCGCCCGACTAAGGCTTGTTGGGCCTGTAAGTCATGGCAGCCGAGCAGGGTCGGCTCCCAGTCCTCCCGGGTTGGGTTGGGGATGGGGGGAATAGCGGGGTTGGAGGGGCAGGGCCACACCATGTGATAAGTGTCATAAGACACTGCACTACAGTGTGGGCAGCTGCCGCTAAAGGAGGGGTCAAAATGTTTTAGCGCTGCCGGGCACAGCAATGTATTGGTGAGAAGGCGGAGAACGAGCCGCTCATCCGCCTTCTTCAGGCCTTTACATGGGCTAGGGTAAAGGCGATGACATTTTTGATAATATTGCCACGTTTCCACAAGCAGCCACTAGGCGGCTGCTCTTCGCAAGTCGCGTGCACCGCCGAGTGAAAGAAGAAGAAGATCGGTTCCGGCTTCCTCTGGGTGCTCTTGGCTTGTTCTCCGGTGCCGTCCACGTCAACCATTAAAGCGTTTCGGTTACGAGCCCCAACGGCTACGTAACACTGGTGGAGGTGCATTCAAGATCTCATGTCCCGGACCTCTTCTCGAAGCGGTTCAGCGAGTCCCGACCGACTCCCGCTGGTGTCTACACCTGTTCATCGCAGCAGCCGCCGCGTTCACGGCCTCTCCCCAGAGTTCGGTCTCCTTCCCGACCGCCGCCCCGTTCAGCTTCATCCCATGGCGCAAGCGAGTTCCCCTCATCTAACCCTCCAGCAGCCCCGTGTACCGGCGAGTTTCCATGGCGCTCCTACTGAAGACGTCGACGACTGGCTTGAACAGTTTGAACGTGTGGCCAACTTTAATCAGTGGAGTTCTGCCATGAAGCTACGCAACGTATACTTCGCGCTGGAAGACGGCGCCAAAACCTGGTACGAGAACCGGGAGACCGGTCTTCAAAGCTGGGATGCCTTCCGCCAGCAGCTGCGCGATACGTTTTCCAGCCCCGACCGCCGCGACCGATCGCGCCGCCTCCTGGAAGCCCGTATCCAAAAGCCCAACGAGAGCGTCGCCATGTTTGCCGAAGACGTGACCCGTCTTTGTCGGCGGGCTGATCCCGACATGACGGAGACCGCGAAGTTGCGCCACCTGATGCAGGGCGTAAAAGAACATCTTTTTGCTGGTTTGGTGCGAAATCCCCCCCAGACCGTTGCCGACTTCATCAGTGAAGCAACCCTCATTGAGCGAGCCCTCCAGCAGCGTTCCCGACGAAACGAGTCTGCGTACGTTCAGCCCTTCAGCTCAGTGGCCGCTTCGTGCAGCGCCAGTGAACATTCCTCTTTGCGAGAGTTGATCCGAGACGTAGTTCGCGAGGAGCTCCGGAAACTCCACATCATCTCGCCTGATCCCGCACCCGCTGCCCTCACTGAAGTCGTGCGCGAGGAGATCCGGCAAGCGTTTGCACCGCCTCAGTTGCTGCCCGAGCCACGCCCTCTGAGTTACGCAACGCAGCAGCTGTCCGTCAGCCCGCGGTGCCTCCCGCGCAGCCTATCCCGTTCGACTCGCAGCCGCCGTCCGTACTGCCGCCACCCTCCTACCAGCGGCCACCGCAGCAGGGACTCGCCATGCAACCACCTGTCCGGAAGGCCGACATCTGGCGCACTCCTCGTCAGCGGCCGCTCTGCTTCCACTGCGGGGAAGCCGGCCACCTGTATCGGCGCTGCCCCTACCGTGAACTCGGGCTTCAGGGATTTTCACGTCACGCCCCGCGCCCACGGTTCGGTGAGCGACCTCGGGAAATCGAAGAATACCTTGCTGCCCAGCAGACTTCACCGAACGGCCGCCAACGGTCACCTTCTCCCGTCCGCTACTCGTCACCTAGCCGTCGTACTTTCAGCGATACGCTGAGGGGGCGGTCGCCAAGCCCACGCCGGGGAAACTGAAGGCGGCGACCTCAGGGGGGCAGGTTGCTGAAAAACGAAACCGACGTCCCGAAGACCCCCCCGTGACGACGCAGCGTGATTCCGTGACAGCGACGCCGCCGCAGCGTGACTCCGTGACTCCGAGCTTCCCTAATACCAATGACACAGCTAGCGCCGACCTTCCCGTGCTTGTTGACGGGCACCCAGTGACTGCTTTAGTAGATACAGGAGCAGACTTCTCAATAATAAGCAAGAATTTCGCGGATCGGCTCGCAAAAGTTCGGACTGAATGGCCTGGACCCCAAATTCGTACTGCTGGTGGCCACCTTATGACACCTTTAGGGCGTTGCACTGCACGAGTCACCATTGCCGACTCCGTGTTTGTTGCGGTTTTCGTTATTCTGCCCAACTGTTGCAAGGACCTCATCCTCGGCCTTGACTTCTTACGACAGCATGGTGCCGTCATTAACGTTCCTCGCCGTTTGGTCACGTTTTCACCGCCTGCACCGACTTCCGCAGACGCCGAACGACGCCACGCACCTTTGCGCATCCTTGACGCGGATGTAACCGTGCCGCCACGCTCATGTACTCTCGTTAGCGTCAGGTGCGACGACCAGTCCAGTGCTGCAGGGGTGGCCGAACAGAACACTGAGCTGCTGCTCCATCACGGCGTCTGTGTTGCCCGCGGTATCGTCCATCCGACCAACGGCCTCGCGGATGTACTCCTTACCAACTTCGGCAATGAGCGACAACGCATCGCCAAAGGGACCACGGTCGCCTACTTGGAAGATATCGCCGAAACTTCTGATTGCATCGCACTCCAGACCGGGACATCTGCCAGCCGACCGGCCCAATTCGCCCTCGATGTGAGCCCCGCTCTATCACCTACCGAGAAGGATCGACTTGTCGGGCTGCTCTCTCAGTTTCAAGACTGTTTCTCGTCTGCTTCCGCGGTCAAGCAGACGCCCCTCACCAAGCACCGCATAATAACCGACGAACGTATCCGACCAGTCCGACAGAACCCATACCGAGTGTCACCGCGGGAACGCGAAGTCATCGCTCAGCAGGTAGACGAAATGCTGAATGACGGTGTCATACAGCCATCGAGGAGTCCCTGGGCTTCACCTGTCGTCTTGGTTAAGAAGAAAGACGGCAGTCTGAGATTCTGTGTTGACTACCGCAAACTCAACCAGGTCACAAAAAAAGACGTCTACCCGCTACCACGCATTGATGACTCCTTGGACCGGCTGCGCCATGCGCGCTACTTCTCCTCGCTAGATCTCAAAAGCGGTTATTGGCAGATCGAAGTAGACGAACGGGACCGTGAGAAGACTGCGTTTGTCACGCCGGATGGACTATACGAGTTCAAGGTCCTACCGTTTGGATTGTGCTCCGCTCCAGCGACATTCCAGCGAATGATGGACGCAGTCTTATCCGGCCTTAAATGGCAAACTTGTTTAGTATATCTGGACGACGTTATTGTGTTTTCCCCAACGTTCGAGGAACACCTCCAACGCCTTTCCACCGTGCTACGGGCTATAAGATCTGCCGGCCTCACGTTAAAACCTGAAAAGTGCCACTTCGGTTACGAAGAGCTCCTGTTCCTGGGCCACGTCGTCAGCCGTCGAGGTGTTCAGCCCGATCCCGCCAAAACTGCAGCCGTCGCCAACTTCCCTACTCCATCCGACAAGAAGACAGTCCGGCGTTTTTTGGGACTCTGCGCCTATTACCGCCGATTCATTGCAAACTTTTCACGAATTGCTGCCCCGTTGACGCGTCTCACCCGAGATGATGTCACCTTCGCCTGGACAGAAGAACAGCAAAAGGCATTCGATGAATTACGGCACCGCTTGCAAACAACGCCTGTGCTTGCCCACTTCGATGCCCATGCCGAGACCCTGGTTCACACGGATGCAAGCAACGTAGGCCTCGGCGCTGTGCTCGTACAGTGGCAGGATGGCGCTGAGCGAGTCATCGCGTACGCTAGCCGGACTTTGTCTCGTGCTGAAACCAATTATTCCACCACCGAGAAAGAGTGCCTCGCTGTTGTCTGGGCAGTGATGAAATTTCGCCCGTATCTTTATGGCCGCCGCTTCCAGGTCGTGAGCGACCATCATTCTCTTTGCTGGTTGACGAACTTGCGCGATCCCTCCGGACGCCTTGCACGTTGGAGTTTACGTCTACAAGAGTTCGACATGACCATCGTGTATAAGTCCGGACGCCAGCACAACGACGCCGACTGCTTGTCCCGTTCGCCTATCCAGTCGACGAACGAAGACGAAGAGCCCGACTTCCCTCTTATCGCAACTGTCGACGCAGTCACTGTTTCGCAGCGCCAACGTGAGGACCCGGGACTCGCTCCACTCATCGACTTCCTGAAAGCGCGTACTACGGAAGTACCCCGTCCCTTCGCCAGAACGCACTCCTCGTTTTGTCTCCTAAACGACGTGCTCTACAAGATCAACTTCTCTCCCACGGGAAGGGATTATCTCCTCGTCGTGCCAGACACTCTCCGCGACGAAGTCTTGCAGGCATGTCATGATGAGCCCACCGCCGGTCATCTCGGCTATGCTCGAACTTTGGCTCGCATTCAAAAGAGTTTTTACTGGCCCAAACTTGCGGCGGCAGTGCGCCACTATGTACGAACGTGCCACGATTGCCAGCGACGGAAAATACCGTCTGTAAGGCCAGCTGGTTTACTGCAGCCTGTCCAAGTGCCCAGACTTCCATTCGAGCAGGTTGGCATGGACTTGTTGGGCCCTTTTCCAACTTCTTCCTCGGGCAACCGGTGGATAATAGTCGCTACCGATTACCTCACGCGCTATGCTGAAACAAAGGCCCTCGAACGAGGCACGGCAGCCGAAGCAGCGAAATTTTTCATCGAGCGCATCGTCCTCAGGCACGGCGCCCCGTCAGTCGTCATAACGGACCGAGGCACAGCTTTCACGGCCAAGCTGCTGGAATCCGTCATGCAGCTGAGTGGCACTACCCACCGTAAATCCACCGCCTACCATCCACAGACGAATGGCCTTACCGAACGTCTCAACAAAACTCTCGCCGACATGCTGTCTATGTACGTGGACGTTGAACATCGGTCTTGGGATGACATCCTACCGTACGTCACATTCGCGTACAATACGGCACAACAAGAGACAACGCGCATGACGCCCTTCTCTCTGTTGTATGGCCGCGAGGTGTCTACCATGCTAGAGGCCATGTTGCCCCATGACGGTCGTGACTCCGAAGCTGGTACCGAGGACTTTACTCAGCGCGCCGAAGAAGCACGACAGCTTGCGCGACTGCGCATCCGGAACCAGCAAGGCCGAGACGCTCGGCGTTACAATCACCGCCACCGAGTAGTGACCTTCGAACCGGACGACATGGTGTGGGTGTGGACTCCGATTCGACGCCGAGGGCTTTCCGAGAAACTGCTAAAGCAGTACTTCGGTCCGTACAGAGTGGTCCGTCAGCTCAGTGACGTCACATACGAACTTCTTCCAGACGGCTCTTCTACTTCTCATCGCCGCCAGCAGAAGCCCGAAGTCGTCCACGTAGTGCGAATGAAGCCGTACTTTTCGCGCGAGCACCGCTAGCAGCCTACCGCCACGCCATAACCACATGCTTCTTGTGACCGTTCATTTTCGCACCATCCTTGCTTACGAACTGCTTATTTTCTGCCATGTTCTTGTGAACTGCTTTTCTTACCTTCTTTTCTTGCGCATGCATCGGGTCGATGTTTTTTTTTTAGGGAGGGGGGTAATGCCACGTTTCCACAAGCAGCCACTAGGCGGCTGCTCTTCGCAAGTCGCGTGCACCGCCGAGTGAAAGAAGAAGAAGATCGGTTCCGGCTTCCTCTGGGTGCTCTTGGCTTGTTCTCCGGTGCCGTCCACGTCAACCATTAAAGCGTTTCGGTTACGAGCCCCAACGGCTACGTAACAATATGTTGTAATATCTTTGAATGTATAGACCGGATTAAAATCGGGTTCCTGATCGGATGGGGAGGAGAAAACAGCCCGGTGAGAGAGCGCGCGGGCGGCTGCGTCTGCTGCCTCGTTTCCTGCCAACCCCTGATGAGCAGGGGCCCATATGAGGTAACGGTGTGCGGGGTCCGTATCCCATATGCAATTTTGGTATATTCGATAGGCTAGGAAGGGAGTGCAGCCTTGTTCGACGTTCCGACAGGCCCCTCGCGAGTCGGTGATTATTTATTTTGAAATGGAATGTGAGGCCGCGAGAGCAATCGCGACCTCTTCTCGCTTGTGTTGCACTTCGGGCTCTGAAAGTTAGGCCGTTAAGTGCGTTGCTGTTGTGAACTACCGCGGCCGTGTACCATCCCCCGTGGTGAGGGCCGGAGGCGTCCACGTAGTATACACCTGTTTTGTTGCCATAATATCGGGCTAGCGCTTCCGCTCGTGCCAGGCGCGACCATTATGGTCTTCATGTGACATGTTTGCTGGAAGACGCCGCACGTGGAGGGCACGTCTCCACAGTTCCGGGATGCGAAACCTGTCTTCCATTGGAGGGGTGTGTTGGATATGGAGTCGAGCAAGAAGGCGGCGACCCGACTCCGTTAGCGACAAGCGCGTGTACTGGTTTGTAAGGTGCGCCTCCCGGAGCTCCCGGAAAGTATTCACCACCCCAAGAGCCATAAGCCGGCTGCTTGAAGTAGTGATGGGGAGGTCAAGGGCACATTTAACAATTTTGCGAAGGATGACCTCAAGGGCGTCCTCCTCTTGTTTCCGTAGGTGGAGATAAGGAGTCGAATAGAGAATTCGACTAGTTACGAAGGCGTTTGCCAGCCGCAAGGCATCCTTACTTCGTGTCGTGTCCGGTCGCTGTGTTGAATGCAGCGAAAGACGCACACGGTACTTTAAGACTTCGTTTATTTAAAGCCGATGAGGGTGCGACCAGCGTCGACCGAGGCAGGAGCCGAACTGGCCGCCCGAAGAAAGGAGGGAGCTGAGAAGCGTCCACGGGAGGGAGTGGCTTCCCAGAACAGGAGGAGGGTGCGGGGGCGCACCGTGGGGGGGCATCTGGTGACAGCGTGCGACGAGGGGCAAGTGTCGTTAGGAGGAGGATTGAGTGGTCGTTAGGAGGAGGATTGAGTGGTCGTTAGGAGGGGGATGCGAACTGTCGTTAGGAGGGGAATGCGAGTGGTCGTTAGGAGGGGGCGCACACACACAAAAGCAATAAGTGGACACAACACTTCCTTCCCCCTTAGAAAGTTGCCTGGTATCGTGCAGGGGGTCGGCGCTCACGCGTGGAGGCGCGCTGGCTTTGTGCGCTCGGGGGAGAAACACTTGTAGGCTGGCTGTTGTTCGCTGTGTCTCCTAGGTCTGTCCTGGGCGAAGTCTCTTCTTCCGGGAAGAGGTGCCAGGCTATGTGGGAACATGGTGCACGTGTTCTCTCCGCTGGCGGACAGCTCTCAGACGGCGTCGTAAATCTACGCAGCTGGTTGAGATGTCGGCGTGCTACTGTGCCATGTATGTTGACGAGCCAAGAGCGCAGGCCTATGCGTCTGACCATTGTAGCTTCCTCCCAGCGTGGCTTTTTCAGAAACTGTCGGGCGAGGACGCGCTGCCCCTCATTAAGCGTGCCGCAGCGCGGAATTGCTTTTTCTTCCCGGAACGTCTCTGCCTTTGGCTCGGGGAGGATGGCTGTGAGCTGGGTTCGCATTTCACGCTCGAACATCATTTTCGAGGGGGTCTCGCCTGTTGTGCTCTGAACCGTCGTGTGCTGCTTGAAGAGAAAGCGCGCAAGGCGGCGCTGCAGCGAGCCTGTCTGATCTCTTTCAAGGGCGCGTTTTAGCTCGGCTACGTAGCGCTCGGCTTGTCCGTTTGTCGCTGGGTGGTAGGGGGCCGATGTAACTGATGAGATCCCGTTGTCGCGATAAAACTTGAGGATCTCCGCAGACACAAACGGTGTTCCGTTGTCCGACACTACCTTGCGCGGCAGGCCGAACGTTGCAAATAGTGATCGGAGGTTGTCAATGACTGCTGCCGAAGTCGTCTGTCCCATTTGCCTTATCTCAAGCCACTTTGTGTAGGCATCTACGACCACAAGGAAAGTGCAGCCCTCAATTGGTCCTGCAAAATCAATGTGCAGTGTGTGCCATGGTGTGTCTGGCTTTTCCCATTCTGGGACAGGAGCTTTCGGCGGGGCGCTCCGGCTGCTGTGGCAAGGCTTGCATTCTCGCACCACTGTTTCGATGTCGTTGTCAATGCCAGGCCACCACATGTAGCTTCTGGCACACTTTTTCATTGCAACGATGCCCAGATGTCCGGCGTGGATGAGAGACATAGCTTGTGCGCGTAGTTCTCTCGGCATCACAACTCGGGACCCAAATATGATGCAGCCGCGATGGGTGCTCAACTCTGTAGCTCGCCTGCGGTAAGCGTCGAAGTTGTCCCCTTTGAATTTATGCACGTTGCCTTGTTGAACAGCTGTGTAAACTAGCCGGAGAGCTGCGCACTTCTGCGTAGATGCTGCAACTGTGCCTGCTGTAAGCGGAGGTTCTGGCAGTGCTTCGAACATCAGAACGTCTCCTGGTGGAAATGGTTCGTCAACAGTTGCGTCTAGTGGCAGACGGCTTAGCGCATCGGCGTTTTGATGTTTACCAACCATGTTCTGGCTCGGCGTCTGGTGTATGCCGCATATCATCACGCCTAGTGGAGAAAACCAGTTTCTCCCTAGAAGGCTTGATCCTGTGCCCTTCACAACAAGCAGAGGTAGCGTATGGGTCTGGCCGTTGTAGTTAACCTGCACGTTGGCAGAGCCCAATAGTGGCAGATTCTGTCCTGACCACGTTCGCAGGTGCGTGTCGTCCTGTTGCTGGGCGGGTGCGTCAGATGGCCATGAAGTTCGGAACGTGTCCTCACTGATCAGAGTACAGGCTGCGCCGGAGTCCACCTCGAACTTAATCAGCTGGTGATGTACGCTTACTTCTGTAAAAATCTTCGGTCGCGTGCCTAGATTCATGGTGTTCAGGTCGTACAACACAGATGGTGTTGCTGATGTTGTTCCATGGAGATCAGATAGCGGCGTATTCTCTGAGGCGTTGACGCTGTGATTAGGCTGGGAAGGTGACTTTATCTTGGCAAGTCTCCGTTTCGTAATGCATGCTCTTTCGATATGCCCTCGCTTGTGGCAAAAATTACACGTGGCTGACTGGAATCGACATCCCTGGGGGTTGTGTTGGTCGTCACACCGCCAGCAGCGTTGTGCCTTTTTGACCGATTTTACAACAACAGAAGGCTTGCGCACCTGGTTGCTTGTCTGGTGTACCGGCTCGGTGTTCCGGCGAATCCCTCTCTGCTGGTGACCGGCGCTCTCCGCTCGAACGGCGATGTCGTAAGCTTTGCTGAATGTGAGGTCCTTCTCAGCGAACAGGCGCTGCTGCAGTGACTCGTCACTCAGTCCGCACACAAATCTGTCGCGTAACATCACGTCCAAGGGAAGCATGGTGGTGTTAGCAGAAGAAGCTGCGTCTCCCTCCTGCCCGGTAGCTGTTGTCGACAGCGTTCCAAAATTGCAGTCGGCAGCGAGCTTCTTGAGCGCGGCTACGTAGGCGCTCACAGTTTCTCCTCCCAGTTGATCTCGTCGTTGGAAGCGAGCCCGGCTGTAGACCTCGGATGGCCTTGGGTCGTAGTGCTTTTGCAGCGCTTTTACGATGTCGTCGTAAGACACTGCCGCTGGTGTGCTTGGCTGAATAAGGGCGCAGACAGTATCGTAGGTCTGCTCCCCGCACAGCGTCAGCAGGTTGGCCCTCTTCAAGGCTGGGTCTGTGATGTTGTTAGCTTCAAAGTAGAACTGAAGGCGTCCAACCCACGATGACCACGATGAGCCGTTGAATTCTGGTATCTGATTGGGAAACCCTCGCGTAGCCATGGCTTGTCAATAGCGTTGCGTAGCGCGGGTCGAATCCACTTTCTCGTCGCCACTGTCGTGTCCGGTCGCTGTGTTGAATGCAGCGAAAGACGCACACGGTACTTTAAGACTTCGTTTATTTAAAGCCGATGAGGGTGCGACCAGCGTCGACCGAGGCAGGAGCCGAACTGGCCGCCCGAAGAAAGGAGGGAGCTGAGAAGCGTCCACGGTAGGGAGTGGCTTCCCAGAACAGGAGGAGGGTGCGGGGGCGCACCGTGGGGGGGCATCTGGTGACAGCGTGCGACGAGGGGCAAGTGTCGTTAGGAGGAGGATTGAGTGGTCGTTAGGAGGAGGATTGAGTGGTCGTTAGGAGGGGGATGCGAACTGTCGTTAGGAGGGGAATGCGAGTGGTCGTTAGGAGGGGGCGCACACACACAAAAGCAATAAGTGGACACAACACTTCGTAACCCTCCGCGTTTGTTGGAAACCCGGCGGACCATGCGGCCCACCTGGTCCCCCACCTTACGGAGTTTGGCCAATGTAGTGTCTGGCCGCCTGTGTTTGTGGATGTAGAGTCCGAGTACACGTATCTAATCACTTTCGCGTATGGGACCACTCTCAAGAGAGAGAGATATTTTAGTTGTGCACTTCTGTGAGGGGCGGAGGTGCATAAATTCCGATTTTTGAGGGGAACATTGCAGACCGCAGCGGCGGGCGTAGCGGTCTGCTATCGTCGGCGGTGTTTGCAGGCTGGTTTCAATGTTTCCTGTGCTGCCCTGCGTGGCCCACAGAGTGATGTCATCGGCGTACAGGGCGTGCTGCACGCCGGCGACACCACTCAGCTGGGTGGTGGTGGTGAAAAACTTTAATCAAAGAGAGCTTGAGGGTTAAAAAAAAAAATAAATAACCCTGCTGCATGGTCGGTATCCTTAGTCCGGGACACCGCATGACGAGGCCCCGTCTCGCGCCCGCTTGACCAGAGCCCCTTGGACTCCAGTTGTGGAGCAGTTGAGGGAGGGCAGTCTCACCTCTGCCTCTCGGGTGGGGGTTGGGGGAGGGGGGAGGTGAGGATTCTGAGTACACTGCCCACCACCATGTGAAAGATATCGCAGATCTCTCCCACAGTGCGGGCAGCGCCCATCTGTGTTCGGATCGGAGTGTTTTGCTATTGCAGGACAGAGAAGGGTTCCGGTCTGCAGGCGCCGCAGAGTTCGCTCCTCCGCCTTACTCAGCCCCTTGGCAGGTGCCGGGTAGAGACGGTTGGCTGTCGCAATAATAAATTAGTCCCCTAAACACACAACACCCGTCAAGAGGTCCACTCGGCACAAGCGCAGATGACTCACATCTGGCAGCACCAATCGCCCCGAACCCAAAGACGAAATTTCCTGGTCGCCAGAAAAATAGCCACTAAACAAACTAACTACCGATTCCACCTACACACTTACAAATCCTACTTGCAGAGCAGGACAATACCCAAAGGACTTCGAGTTAATGTTAGGTGCTCCCTCGGTGCGCTCAGGCCTGAACTCCTCGCTCGATGGGAAAAGGTTTCAAATGACGCATCCCTTTCATTCATAGCTATTTTAAAAGAACATTCAGTCAAGAGCAGTTAAATTCCCTCCGATGATCAACTTAGGTAAGATAGAACTAAATTCGGGCGAAAGCCAGGCACTAGCAGATTTTGTAGCCAGAAAGGAACGCAAGCTGCGCGATAAACAGCAGCATAAACAAATTAGAGATAATTTCCGCTAGATACGAATACATCTGGACAGTTTAACAACCCGCCCTCCAATTTCGATACAGACAAAAGATGCGTATTTTCCGCCGCAGGACACTGACAGCAACATTGTCGATATTTCCAATTCCCTAAGTGATGGCGACAAACGGATTCTGAAGCATGGCCTTACATTTTGTCCAACTAACAATAATTTTAACGAGTATGAACTTCACAGAGACCTCACAGAATTTGCGCGAAGATTGCGAATTAAGGAATTCTTTGGCCGAAAAAGCAAACACCCCCAATTACTAACCTAGCTCTTTCCTGTAACACGTGGTCAACACGTGCTCACCCTACTGCAGTAACCAGCCTTAATCCCATCCCTCTCAAAGCCGAAAGCACGTGGACGCCGGAAGCGCAGCAGAGTCCCGAATTAGACTTGTACATTAAATCTGTCTCGAAAGAAATTATAGACCAAACAAAGCAAGCTCGAAAACGCAGAAACGTTACCCCAACGGAACAGGCTACTCTGAACCACTTAGCTTCTAGAACCGATATAGTCATTAAACCTGCAGACAAAGGAGGTAGCATAGTTATCCTGCCAGCCGAAAAATACAAAAAAGAAGCTTTTAGGCAACTTAACAACCCTTGTCATTATAGGAAATTAGATTCAGATCCCACTTCAGAGTTCTGCAAATTGATTCTGAACAAACTGGCAAACTTACTATCAAGAGAACTAATCACGCAGTCCGATTACCACTTCTTAAATCCGCTAAACAAACAGGCAGGACGCTTTTACCTACTTCCCAAAATCCATAAGGTTTCCGCAGAAGACTTGTTTACCGCAGATATCCCCGGCAGACCTATCGTTTCAAACAATAACACGCCCACAGAGAACTTATCAATTTTCCTGAACAACTATCTTGCAGATATTCCCACCCACCTCCCTTCCTTTGTCGAGGATACACCGCACTTTCTCCGCATAATAGAGTCTCTAAATGACGCTTCCATTATCCCAGCAGATAGCATACTTGTCACACTTGACGTCGCCGCTTTGTACACAAATATTCCCATTAATGAAGGTATCGACGCACTCTTAAAAATTCTAACTCAAAGTCCTCACCCGCACGAAACTGAAGTGTACCTCACGCTACTTGAATTGGTACTAACACTCAACTACTTTGAATTCAATTCTTCTTACTACCTTCAAGTATTTGGAACAAGCATGGGCACTCCCTTCGCACCCACCTACGCGAACATTTTTATGGGGCTACTAGAATCTAAACTTCTAAATTCATTTCTAAAAAAACCACTCATATACCTGCGGTACATAGACGATATTTTCATGATATGGGAGCACGGGGCTGAGACCCTGAAGGCATTCGTCACACATTTCAATTCATTCCACCCCAGCATTAAATTCACCTTCAACTCCTCGAAAACGCAAGTCAATTTCCTTGACACCACTGTCCATTTAGAAAATAGCAAGCTCAAAACCACACTTTACAGGAAGCCTACTGACCGACAACAATACTTAGATTTCACTAGCCATCATCCAAGACACTGCAAACAAGGTATATTCGTAGGACAGGCAACGAGACTAAGAAGAATATGTAGCGACGACGATGACTACCTGAAACACCTCCACTCGCTAAAAAACACACTAATCACCAGAAACCATCCACAGACAACCCTTAATAATGCGTTCCAACGAGCAACCACTTTGAAACGAGATGTAGTTCTTAAAAAACGAACAAAAGCTAACAGTCAACGACCTCCTGCACTTATAACGAAATACTCAAACGCGCTTCCAAACATAAACAATATCCTGCGGAAATACCACCCCCATTTTAACTGGTAACGACCGTCTCAAGAAAATATTTCCCGACGCACCAAGGGTAACATACAGACGCAACACAAACCTGAGGGACATCCTGGTGCATGCTAGGCTCGGTAAGAAACCACCACCGACAGTAACTTCATGCTCTCGACCCAGATGCAAGACATGCAAACATTTACAAAGGGACACTACGATTAAAAGTACGGCAAGCGATTTCAGTTTCGATATAAAGACCAGTTTTGACTGCACATCGTCCAATATTATCTACATGCTCCAGTGCTCCTACTGCCAGAAACAATATATCGGAGAAACCGGACAAACAATGAGTGCCAGATTAAACGGGCACCGGGCTGACACAACACGGAATGAACAGAAGGCAGTGTCGACCCATTTTAATCAACGCCATCACAAATTCGACGAACTCAAATTGTTCATTCTTCAGTCAGGCTTCAAATCGACTAGGGACAGAAAATACAGAGAAGCATTCCTAATCCACAAATTTAAAACAC
Source organism: Amblyomma mixtum (assembly GCF_055824585.1). Classification (NCBI taxonomy): domain Eukaryota; kingdom Metazoa; phylum Arthropoda; class Arachnida; order Ixodida; family Ixodidae; genus Amblyomma; species Amblyomma mixtum. Next base: position 479,405 of record NW_028317716.1, read on the forward strand.
TGCAACCAACAGGGATCAACATGTCCAGAGGAAACCTGGAATCTCTCAGGTACATTCCAGGTTCAGCATAATTTTAAATTAACAAATGTCTTGCACGTGGTCAGACTATTTCCTAGAACCTCACATAAGTATATTGTCGCTCCTTGCACCCTTCCCAAGTCATATCTTCCACCCCATTTCCGGCCTTGTCACCCTCTTCCTTTGTTCACCTTTCTTTTTTTTTTCTCTCTTTTTTTTTCTTTTTCTCCTAATCCCCTGCTACCAGTTCTCGGAAACCAAGACACTCCTGTTACCCCCCTCTGCCCCCACTTTTTGGCTTTCTCTGAACACGAGCCATTCCCCCCCCCCCCCCCTGCCTAGTCCTTCCTGGGAAATGCCCCTCTTCCTTTCTCCTTCCAGTGCCAGCCCCCCCCCCCCCCCCCTTTTTTTTTTTTTCCCTTGTTATCATGTCCCTGTACCACACTGACTAATCCTTTTATCTGAGTTTTGCAGGTTCACCCAGCGCTTCCCCCCCCTCCCGTCGCAGCCCCTTCAAAGCCTTTTGTTCATTGCGTACCACCCGGATATAGGTTGTTGCACTATTGTAGCCTAGCGAATGATGATTCACCTCCCTCCCCTTCCTGACACGCATCCCCTCCCACACCACTTTCCTTCCCCACCCCCGGGGCCTTCCTCCTCGGAGCGAAGGCCCTATATAATCCCTGCCGATGATGAACGCTTTGCCCAGACGAAGACAAGTCCCCTTGTCGAAACGTTGGCTCTAGCAAACTGAGGTTTTCCCCTCCCTTGTTCATTTTGTGATGACTGACCTAGGGAGGTAGTTATGCACCTTTTCCCCAAAATCGTCTCCGTGCTGCCAACGTCATGGACCGCAGGTGCACAAACGCTTGACTGCAGTAGGGCCATGCACGGTCCAGGAAGCCTACGTGCTCACTTGGATACTAAAAGTTTGACTGGAAGGTTATGATGATGATGAAGATACCAGGACATTGTCAACGCCAATGCATGCAGCGCACATCTCTCTCATTAGAGCCTCGTAGCTCAGATTGTGGTGTGTCCACTTACCCTGGAGCCAGCTATGCGTCTTTCCTTTTGTGATTATCTGAGAGGGAGAGAAATATTTGGAGGGCGCTTGAACTTCGCCTTTAGGAGTAGAACGCGGCAGCGTCTTACAGCGCTGCAAGGGTGTCCACGGAACGCCATCGCCCGTTCAACGCCCCACTCCTGCTGTAGTAGGCATTGTGTAGTGCGTATGTGCTTGTATAAAAATTGGTAGATTGTTTTTTGAGGAAAGGAAATGGCGCAGTATGTGTCACACATATCTCTGCGGACACCTGAACCGCGCCGTAAGGGAAGGGAGGAAGGTTGGAGTGAAAGAAGAAAGAGAGAAAGAGGTGCCGTAGTGGAGGTCTCCGGAATAATTTCCACCACATGGGGATCTTTAACGTGCACTGACATTAAACTTTAATTAGACGTGCATTCGACCTGCATACATGAACCAGAGGGAAGGCGCATAAGTGCCCTCCTGGAACAGTGGCCACCTCAATTTTAAGGCGAAAGCCTTTAATGTCTCATCGTTGTAAGCAGCAGTTGTCGACAGAGAATGTCACGCTTTTCAGTTGGTCGAAACGGTCGTGACGTCACAGTGCGCCAATTTCAAACGGGGCCAATTGTACTTTGGCTAGTAACCATGCAACCAGTTGAAGGGACCATATAGTGATGCTCCAAGTAAGTGGGACTGAGCTTAGTCAATTGCTTAATTACCCAATTAGCCTAATTAACTTCTCTAGTCAGGCCATATAAATAAATAAAACCTAGTAAGAAATTGGTCGAGCTCGGGAATCGAACCCCGGTCTTCGGAGTGCGAGACGAGCATGTTATCCACTCCGCCATGCCAGCTCGATGGTTTGGAATGAACAAAGGCACGTCTAATGAATACGGTGTCTTCGCTCACTGCCATGCTCCTCCCTTCCCTTCCGGCGAGGTTTAGGTGTCCACCGAGATATGAGAGAGAAATACACTTCCTTTCCTCAAAAACCAATTTACCGATGAGCCAGGCGTAGAACCGAATGGGCGATGGCGTTCTATGGACTCCCTGGCAGCGTTGCAAGACGCTCTCGCGTTCCACTCTTAGAGGCGAAGCGTAACATCTTAACCAAACATCAGTGACCACACTTTAGGTCAAAAAAGTGCACCCCCCCCCCCTGAATTTTGACGGGTGTCCACCGAGATATGTGAGACAGTTGCTGCGTAATTTTCTTTCCTCAAATACAATTTTCATTTTCTTCATTACGGGCCATCTTCGTCTTTCTTCTTTCACTGACACTTCCTCCGTTCCTCTACGGTGCGGTTCAGGTGTCCACCGAGATGACAGAGATTTACTGCGCCATTTCCTTTCCTCAAAAACCGTTGCGTTGAAACGGCAAGGCATCGCGCCGAACGGGTGGTGGCGTTCCGTGGACTCCCTGGCAGCGCTACAACACGCTGTCGCGTTCCACTCCTAAAGGCGAAGCTTAAGCTTAAGCTTAATTAGCAGTTAATTAGTATTCAGGCATTAATCAGTAATTAACCATTAATTAGTGATTTGTCATCACTTAGTAATTAGTACTCAATTACATGTGACGCCACCAGTGCCACAGAAGCACTGAAATGGTGCGGAAAACGCTTTCGCCTCTACGCACTTTAGACAGTCAAATTCCCCCCTGAATTTTTGCTTTAAGCTATGTGACGGTAGTGACAGATGTGCGCTGCATGCGTTGGCATTGACAACGTTATGGCAGAAACGCGGCGCTCCAGCCATAGGTCGTCGGCGTTCGTTGTTTTCATTGGCATTGACAACCGTTTAAACTCAGATCATTCTAAGGAAAGGAAGTGCGCATAACTGGCTCCCTGGGTCAGTGGACGCCTGAATCGCGCTTATAGGTACAGTCTTTGTCAAACGTAACCAGGCTGCATGGTTTGCTTTTAGCTTGTATAGTGGAGCCCTTGTGGCTTTCCTAAAGAACAAAAGGTATTGGAAGGTAAGAAGACCCCCAGTAACGACCATTTCAGCTTCAGGGAAGCTGTAAGGGCTGCACTGTACGAGCTAGAAGCAGACCATGCAGCCTGGTTACTTTTGACAAAGACTGTACGTGGGATGATAAGAGATAGAGATGTTGGCTGCATGCGTTAGCGCTAAAAACGCTGATCGAACTCTCGCGATCAACCATTAGCTGCCACCAGCCAGGGTGGCAAGGTGGGTGGGGATTTTAATGTAGATATAACGACAAACAAGACTTTCTTACCACTTATGCGGAAGAACATCCCGTTCCTCTCGCTCGTAACGCCTCCCACTGCTGTGACAACCTGGCGAAATACTTGCGCAGACCTCGTCTTTGAGAACCAGTTACTGGTGCAGCAAGTCGTGCATATATCAATCTATTCCTCCCACCACAAAGCTTCCTTCATGACAATCCAGAACTGTTAGTGGAGTGTTTCTTGAGGAAGGAATATGTGTGAAAAATAACAAGTTGTCTGTAATTGTACATACATGTTTTGCTTGAATTCTTTGCCTCAATCTGTCGAAAAGCAGAAACAGCTGATGAGCTGCGCTCAGATTTCGCAGTAGGAAGTAGCGTAATCGTCGTAATTTTTTTTCCTCCACTAGCGCGGGTGGGGACTACTGGGTCAACCCACACTGTTGTGCGGTGAGCCACGATTTTCGACCTTTAATGTAGTCCCCACCCAGTAGTCCCCACCCGCTGCGGCAACAGTGTTTCCAGGGATACGACTCCCTATCTGACTTTTGCTAAAAATTGGGGCACTCCAACATGGATAAACACTCAACAAAATTTCGGCAGCGATCACTACATATTGGAAATAGTGGCTTCAACTTACCCCAAGCGTCGTAGCGCTCGAGCTCCCACCCTTGTCGATTGGGACATGTTCCGCGCTAAAAGGGCCGCCCGAGAAGCTGATACCCCCGAAATACTAGACATAGATGTCTGGGCACAGGTTTTTTGTCAAGATACCAAGGCAGCCACCCGTACGTTAGAGCAGGCTGACCACCTGGGGATTGCGGACAGCCGGCTTCTTCACCTATGGGAGGCAAAGAGAGGACTCGAGAACCGACTCAAACGACAGCGGTGGAACCGCAGTCTGCGCAGAAGAATAGCTAGGCTAAACAAGGAGATCGAGGATCGTGCGGTCAAACTTACTCAGCAAAACTGGGAGGACATATGCAACCGCATGGATCGCAATATGGGAGTCTCTAAGACTTGGAACTTGCTCCGTCATCTACTTGACCCTGCAGGTAGCAAAACCACCCACAGGCAGAACCTGCAAAAGCTTGTGCATGCATACGCAGGCACACCAGAGGACCTTTTCCTTGAACCTAAAGACAGATATATTGGCAATGCTCCTATCCAAGCCTTCCCAGATTATGCTGGTTCGGAAAACACGCAGCTCGACTCCCCGATTACTGTGGATGAGGTTAGGGCAGAGATTGCCAGGCTAAACTGTAAATCCGCCTCTGGCCCAGATGCAGTATCCAACAAGATCCTCCGCAACCTAGATGAACAGTCGCTACAATCACTAACTGAGTATATGCAGAAATGCTGGTCGGAGGGCTCAATCCCACAAATATAGAAAACGGCAGAGATCATTCTCATTCCAAAACCCGGGAAGGCACTCAGCCTTTTGAACCTCAGGCCAATTTCGCTCACGTCTTGTGTGGGTAAGCTCATGGAGCACGTAGTTCATACCCGCCTCAACCGGTTTATGGAGGAGAACGAGCTGTACCCCCCAACCATGATTGGCTTTCGACCAAAACTTTCTACGCAGGATGTAATGCTTCAGCTCAAACATCAGATTATTGAGGCAAAAACGCGGGACACCAGAATAATTCTTGGACTCGACCTGGAAAAGGCCTTTGACAATGTCAGACATGATGCGATCTTAGAGAACCTTCATGAACTCGGGGTGGGAGCCCGCACCTTCAACTATATCCGCGACTTTCTCTAAGGTAGAAAGGCGCATTTTCAAGTAGGAGGTCTCCACTCGCGTGACTTCCCCCTCGGCAACAAGGGCACCCTGTAGGGATCGGTCCTGTCACCCTTCCTCTTCAACGTTGCAATGTTGAAACTTCCACACCAATTAGCGCAGATCCCTCAACTCCACCACAGCCTCTATGCTGACGATATCGCCTTGTGGACCGCCGAGGGCAGTGATGCCGAAATCGAAGAGAGACTCCAGCGTGCCATCGATATCGTGGGGAGCTATGTAGACCCCAGGGGGCTGCTGTGCTCTCCAGCCAAATATGAATTTCTCATATTCCGCAAAATCAGATCCCTTGCGCAACCCCCACCGGCCATCGAACTCAGTATTCCCGGAGTCCCCATTCCTCGAGTACCCAAAATTAAAATCTTTGGCCTAATTCTACAAGAACACGGCTTCAATGGTGACGTAATTCAGAAGCTTCAGGGAACCTCGCAGCAAATTATGCGACTCATTCGCCGCATTAGTAACCGCCACTCGGGCTTGAGGGAAAGCAATACTCTCCGTTTAGTACAAGCCTTTGTGATCAGACGCATCGCTTACGTATGCCCTTACCTACATCTCAAGTCAGCTGGAAAAAAGAAAGTGGAAGCCATAATCAGAAAATGCGTCAAACAAGCAGTTGGGCTACCCATGCACACAGCGACTGAGAAAGTCTTAGGTCTCGGTCTTCATAACACCCTAAGTGAGATTATTGAAACGGTAACCGTCTCGCAGTACGAACGACTAACGGCCACCCCAACTGGCAGACACATTCTGTCCACACTCGGCATAGCATACGAACGACAAGGCGGACCAACAACTGACCTTCCCAAACATATACGCCAGCTTCTGGTCATTCCTCCACTACCTCGGAACATGCACCCCGATTTCCACGCTGAACGTCGTGCAGAGAGAGCCAAATCATTAGGCAAACGCTTTCTGAATGATACCTCTGTGGCAGTCTGTGGCAACTGTTCGTCGGCTGACAGTCTTTACCAGCCAGTAACTGATTCGGCTCTCAATGCGTTTAGAAGTGAGCTGCTGCAAATAGACTGGCGCGAAGTTCTGAATATACATGATGCTAACAACGCCTACAATGTTTTTTTAGATACCTTCAAAAGATTGTACAATGCTCATTTTCCTGTTAAGCGACGCAAAAAGAGTAGAAAAATTCGAAAGCCATGGGTTACACATGAACTGTACCAAGAAATGAGAGCAAAAGATAAGCTCTAAAGACAGTTTTTAAACACCCGCAACGCTGATGATTTGACCGTCTTTAAAAGGTATCGGAACCAGCTAACGAAAAAGCTGCGCACTGCACGTAAAGAGTACTTCTCGCGTTTTTTGGACGACAAAAATGTGCCGAGTGAGTTGCTTTGGAACAAATTAAACACGCTACTGCATCGCGATAACCAACTTAGCTGCATTTCTAAACTAACAATTAATGGCAAAGTTTTGCATGAGGAGGAACTGGCTGATGCTTTCAATAAATTTCTTACAAGTATGAGTACTCCACGCAGTTTCTCAAATGCATGTCGGTATATCAGCACGCGGAATGAAAAATCAATATTTCTACAGCCAGTGAACGAACAGGAAGTAATTTCAACAATAAAAAATAAAAAAACAGCACCAGTAGGGATATCGACGAAATTCAAATAAAACCAGTAAAGTATGTCGCAGATGTCATAGCACCAGTTCTAACGCATATCTTTAATAAATGTCTGACGACATCGACATTTCCGGTGAAAATGCAAACTGCAAAAGTAGTAATGCTTTTTAAAAAGGGAAGCCGAAATGAATTGGGCAATTACCGTCCGGTGTCTATCTTACCTATATTTTCTAAGCCTCTTGAAAAAATAATTCACTGTAGGCTTGTAAGTTTTGCTGACCACGACGAATTAATAACGAAACACCAGTTTGGGTTTAGGAAGAATATGTCTACTGAATTAGGTCTGCTTCACCAGAAAGAGTATATTTTGACGCAGTTTGAAATCAAGGCAATAGTAGTCGGCCTATTTGTCGATTTTTCCAAGGCATTCGACTTGGTGAACCATGATGTTCTGCTGCAGAAGTTGGACTTTTACGGTATACGAGGGTGTGGATTACAGTTATTACAATCATATTTATCCCATCGATGTCAAGTAGTCCAAATAAACAACTCGCGATCACCAGTCCTGCCACTGCTTTGTGGTGTCCCACAGGGCAGCATATTGGGCCCCTTGCTATTTAACCTGTATATTAATGACATTGTTAACATTAACCGGAACGCCAAATTTATTATAAATGCAGATGATACTAGCATATTTTTTTCTGGTAATCACATCGATAAACTCATCGCTGATTGTAACGACACCATAGTCCAACTGCAGCAATGGTCCTCATCCAATTACATGAAGATTAACGAAAATAAAACAAAAGCAGTTGTCTTCCGGCCGAAAAATAAACCTGTTCCTCCTCATGCTGATATTGTTTTAAACGCTCATCCTGTTGACATTGTTGACCATTTCAAATGTCTTGGTGTGATATTCACTGCCAATATGTCCTGGGAATCTCATGTGAATTTTGTATTAGTGAAACTTGCTTCAATAACCGGTGTAGTTGCTCGTCTCCGATATATGCTTTCTACTAAAACAAAAATATTGGTCTATAATTCTCTTTTCTGTTCACACGTCAACTACTGCCAGCTTGTGTGGGGCACAACTACATTCTCTAACACAAAAAAAATATTCCATATGCAAAAACGATATCTACGTCACGTGTACAATGCTGGCTACAATGCAACTACTGCAGAATTTTTTCACAGTGCTCATGTTATCACAGCCCACAAGCTATACCGTTACCGTTTGAGTGCTCGGTTTAAATATGAAGTGAAAAAAAATATTCACAGCCTGGATGTCTTGGCACATTTAGAAGGAAATGCTAAATGTTATCAGACTAGACATGGAGAAAACTGGAAGGTTGCTGTACCACGCTTGAATTCTGGTATGGAGCGATTGTGTTATTCTTTGCCATCTCTGTTAAACTACTATCAGTCACTGAATTTTGATTTATTTAGTTGTTCCACTCTTAAACTTAGAGACATGTTTGCCGATTGACTAACCTAATTTTATCTATTCTGATGTTTGTTTTACCTAGCTCAGGACTTTTTTCCTTTGTTCTGCACTGATGAAGTGTCTTGATTTGTTTATTGTTTTTTTCATTATCTGGTGCTGTCTACACGCTTCCTTATATTTGGGGCTGCGGACTCGTCAAGTTGCCAAGTGGCAGCTTTTTTTCCGTAGCCCTCCATCTGTAGCACCGATGGAAATAAAGATTTGATTTGATTTGATATGTTGATGTAGCAGATTCTTCGGCTGACAAGATGGTAGCTGTGGTCACCACGGAATGTGGTACACTCATAACGGGGGGCACTATACGCACTCAGCCCACACATGTTGGAGAAGAAACAGCCATTGCTCTAGCCATTGCGGGATCCTCGGCAGAAACCATTGTCAGCGACTCAAAATTGGCAATACGTAACTACACGTTTGGAAGAATCTCTCCACAAGCAGCACGGATTCTGCTAAATTATCAGCCCACGCGGCGCATTCGCCTAATCTAGACGCCTGCTCATGCCTCCCTTGCTGGTAATGAGGCGGCTCATAACCTAGCTCGAGAACTATCCCGCCGAGCTGGGTCGTGCAGTCCACCCGCCCTATACTCCGGCAAGGACAGGTTGTTTTCTTACAGAGAAATCCTGCAGCACTACAGGCTTGCAAGACTCAGATTTCCCCCAGCAGATAAAACGCTTTCCAAGCAACAGGCGAAACCCTGGCGTAAACTTGAAACTAAAACCTATCCAAATCCCCAATTGTGTAGCTTCTATTCGGATGGACTGTACTCAGACAAATGCAAAAATTGTGATGCCAAAGCCGATCTAAATCATATGATCTGGAACTTCCCGCAGTCCCTACCCGCGAGTCGCTTCATTACCGACTCTGATCATTGGGAGGCTCTATTTCTCAGCCCCGACCCGCGGACAAAGATCAAGCTCCTCCAACTGGCTGAAGACGCCGGCGCTGCCCAAGGGATAGCGGCTGCCGTTTAAGCGGGAGGCGACTTCGGGTCGCTCCTCTATATCCGCTGGAAATAATGTTCCACCACCACCACCACCACCTCCACTAGCGCACCCCTTTCTTTCTTCTATCCCTCCCACCTACCTCCCTTCCCTTACGGCGCGGTTCCGGTGTCCACCAAGAAAAAAATTACTGCGTCACCTTTCCTCACAATCAATTTTCAACGCTCGTGTCACAGTCATGTCACAATACGACAGCTTCGCGGTGGCCAGCGAGCGCTTATAAGGAACGATCCATTACGGGCTGATCCAAACATACCTCCTCTCCCTTCTTAATAAATGTTTTCACCGCCACCCAACGGTGGCCGAGGTCCTTGCTGTGTACAGCTTCCAGATGGCAAAACTTCGGTGCGTGTCCGCTGATTTCCTGGCGCCCTCTCTCGTTTAAATCCGTAGCTACGCAATATGTTCGCGAGTCGTGCGTGCGCCCCTCTCTCAGTTCATAAAGAATGCAAGAAAATGTGGCTTTTATTAGTTTGTTTAAACTGAAACTAAACATTTAAATGGGCAATTTTATGAAACCTGGGTGAGCGGATAAAAATTATTTGTTCAGAGAGCAGTAATTTCAAAAATAATAATAATTACAACCAGTAGATATTCCAGATAAACCGCCACAGCTACGTCCACTAAGTCGGACAGTGTTCGTTACTATGTATGTATAGGAGTGCGATTTACAGCTGTTTATCCCGTGGTCTCCCGCGTTTTCGATGACTATGTGGAATAAACTTTGTCTAGCCTCGCAAACCACGCGCTTAAGGGTGACCTTCGAATTGGAGAGGAAGCATCACACCGTATATGCGACGTGCTCTGAGGGTAGTCACCTGACGCAACTAAAAAAATTCAGGGGGCACTTTGTCGACCTAAACTGCGGCGAGGCTAAAGACTTAAGCGCGCTGTTGCCGCTTGTGTCACTGATGTGTCAAGATGTTAAGCTTCGCCTCCAAGAGTCGAACGCGACAGCGTCTTGCAACGCTGCCGGGGAGTCCACAGAACGCCATCGCCCGTTAGGCTCTACGCCTTGCTCGTCGGTAAATTGGTTTTTGAGGAAAGGAAATGTATCTGCCTCGCATATTTCAGTTTGAAGATGGATGGAAACAACTTTATTACACACAAAAAAAAATTGGCAGCGGCTTAGCTTGGTTAAGCGCGGAAGGTTGCGAAAGCAAATTACGAGCAACTTTAGCGACTAAAGTAGTGAAAGGCGAAAGCCTGAGTGCTGCACGGAACGCCGGAATTCGCGCTTAAATTGCTGTTGAGGTGTCCACTAAACCGCAGAGTTTGTAAGGCGCCTCTCCTTTCCTCCAAATCAACGGAGTCTACAACGCTGTCTATGTGAAAGCGCATTAATGAACGTCGGAATTCGCTTAAAGTGCTATTGAGGTGTCCACTAAGCCACAGGGTTGGTAATGCGCCATGCCTTTCCTCCAAATCAACGCAGTCTACACTCTAAGAACTGCTACTCCTCCGTTAAGAGTAAAAGAGCCTCGCTACTCCTGCAGGTCTCAATCTACTCTCTCTACAAACGAGAAAGAGTGAAAGGTCCTGTTCACTCCTCTTGCCAAAAGAGTAAAATGGCATTTCCACTCCTGCATAACCCAAGGGAGTTCAGTGCTTGTTTTACTCCTCCGCCAAAGGAATTAACAAACAAATGATAACGTTCATGCGGCTCCACAGGCTGCACAATAGATATCATTGCTCATCGTAGCAAGCAACTCGTATTATTTTCTTATGCCGCAAAGAATAATATACAGCGAGGACGCGTTGTTCATTTTGCTAAGAGCGCTCGCCATGCATTCCTTCAAACTTGCGTTTAACTGTATTTTCGCGGAAGCACTTACTATATACAAATTTTCAAATTCAAATTCAAATTCTTTATTTCTGCCTTGTAAAGATACAGACAGCGGAGGCGCAGAAAAAGCTGTGAGAGACAGCTTGACTAAGCCGCAGCCCCCTTTCGCTTGGCAGCAGCTTGACAGCAAGGCTTTTAATACAAAAGGCAGTTGCAAAGCGTGATAACAAGTATACAATAATGAGCAGGTACAAGAGAAAGCGAAAGAACATTATACAATACTGACACAATATTCACATTGGGTAGACTCAGGTAATGGCAGCAAAGAAAAAAAAAGAGAAAGAAAAAAACACACAAAACAAAAATTCTACATGCTAGCATACAAAGCACGCAAAGACCTGTTTGACGAACTGAAAAGGTCAAAATTATTATATATATACGCGTTTAGCAGGGACGGAAGAGTGAACTGCAGGCGTTCTCTACCCGAGTTTAACCGTGGGGTCGGGACTATCCATGTCTCCGCATACCTTGTTGTGTAGCTTGCATCTCGGGTATGTAGTTCGGCAAGTTTACGTATGTGGTTTACATTTCTACGTGTTTCGAGTTTAAACCGGACACTCAAGCGATATTTATACAAGTTGTGTATTTTTAGGACACCACTTTGTAGAAAGAGATCTTTGCTTGGCGAGTCCCAGGGGACATTGTAAACATGACGAAGGAACTTTTTCTGAAAAATGTAGATACGCTGAAGACAGCTAAATGTAGCTGTGCCCCACACTAGATGGCAGTAGTTTAAATAGGAGTAGAAAAGTGAATTATAGAGGAGTAACTTTACTGTTCTTGGAATGACGTATCTGAGCCGACTTATGACTCCGGATATTTGAGCCAGTTTCGTGACAATATGGTCCGTGTGGTGTTCCCAAGACATGCTGGAAGAGAAAACTACTCCAAGGCATTTAAATTGTTCAACTATGTCTATACGTCGTGAGTTTAGTTTAATCTCGATGGGGGAAGGAAGTACTTTGTTTTTAGGACGAAATATGACAGCTTTTGTTTTCTTCTCATTTATACGCATGTATCTGGATTCGGACCACTTTTGTAATTCACTCAAGGTGTCATTGCATTCCCGAACAACGAGATCAAGATCATTTCCAGTAAAAAAGATGCTGGCGTCGTCAGCGTAGATAATAAATTTAGCGGCCGAGTTGATGTTGGAGATATCATTCAGGTACATATTGAAAAGTAATGGTCCCAATATACTACCCTGGGGAACGCCAGAAGTAACAAGTTTTAGTTCAGATGTCACATTGTCTATGCTTACAGCCTGTTTTCTATGCGAAAGATATGATTTCAGGATCATTTGAGCCAGTCCACGAATACCAGAATTCTCCAAGTTTTTCAGGAGTACACTGTGGTTTACTAAATCGAATGCCTTCGAGAAGTTCACGAAGACACCAATAACAAAGGCCTTATTTTCAAACTGTGTTAGTATATATTCCTTTCGTTCGAGTAGTGCTAACTCGGCAGATTTATTTTTACAAAACCCAAATTGATTAGGTGACAAAAGGTCATGTTTATCAATAAAATAGACAACCGTGTACACAGAACTTTTTCAAAAGCTTTCGAGAAGATTGGGAGTATCGATACTGGTCTATAATTTCCTAAATCATTGCGGTCTCCTTTCTTATACAAAACTGTTACTTTGGCTATTTGCATTTTTTTAGGAAATGTGCCCGTAGTAAAGCATAAGTTAAATATATCTGCAAGAACAGGGGCAATAACTCTTATAACATGCTTGACAGGCCACACTTGAATGCCGTCAATGTCACAGCTATGGCTGTTATTTAGGTTTTGTACGACTGATATAACCTCCTCTGTCGTAACTGCGTTCAGAAATATTGTGTCCCTATTGTAAGAGCTAAAATAGGTGTTGAAATCACTTGAAATCACTTGAAAAATACGTATACGTGAACTACGTATACATACGTATACGTGAACTACGTGAACTAAGGGACCCGCTACTGCAAACAGGCATTGAATGCCCATTCACACTTGCAAGTAGCAAAGGGCATGCGACCAGCAGTCGCTTGCGACCAGGCAGCAGCTCCACGACACCGTTCCTCACACCTACAAGGGTGACCTGCGGGTCGCCTGCTCGTTTGATTCTCACGTGAAATGAGGTCTCGGGAATGACGTCAGTCACGCGCTTTGGCCCAGCTGGCTCCTGCGCCCTCGCGCTCGGTCTTTTAAAGTGGTCTGGTTCCTCGTTACTAGCAGTGTGCTGCTACAACCTGAGCGAAGAGGAGAATATCGTGGCGGTTTTGATGTGCGCCACGGCCATACAATCGTAAGGGCGCGCTAGCTTCTCGGGGCCGGCCTGCCAGCCTGGATGCCGGCTGCCGGCGTCAGAAAAATGCACTGGTATTGTTTGTTCACGACCAAAGCTCTGGGATAGAGTATCATTAGCCAATGTCGAGTTGTTGGTAGAAGCGATAACAGCCATACAAATTTCCTCCCATAGCATTGGCAGTGCTGTCTCCCTTTCCTCTTCTCACCGGCCGCGCGTCCCCATTGGTCAGAGGTCGGGTGTCGCATCTCGAAGTTTCGAGCGTGTTCTTGAGCGGCGCCGACGCCGACGGGCGAGGGGGGACGTGTCTTAGTGCACGCAAGGCTACGCCCTTTCCCCCCCGTCAGCTGTAGAACCGACTGGCATGTTCGAGAATAATCGGCGGGGATGACTCATTTCCTCGGCGCACGCCGCGGCGGTGGAGAGAGAGGCATGCGCTCGGCGGGGGCTTTCCCTCTCCCCCGTCGGGCTCGCGCCGGCGAGACGCCGTGCGCGCGGCGGTTTTTCTTTGTTTGTTTCTAAAATGCGCCGAATTTTGTGACACCTACTCTCTTGAGTTTCACAATGGTGGAGTCCGGTCTGAGTCTGTGGTGAATGAAAAGGCCCAGAATACGGAGCTCCTCCACCTCTCTAATAGGACCTCCTGACAGAGAGATGTGAATTGCTGTCCTATCCTTTGGGTTCGCTATGACATGCAGAAGCTCTGATTTCGCTGGAGCACATTGGAGCCCACAGTCAATAGCATACGCATCGACTATGGAAGCGGCCTGCTGAAGGCGGGCTTCCATGCCCCCAAGGCTACCCTCAGTGGTCCAAATTGTAATGTCACCTGCAGATAACGCGTGTTGAATGCGTTCCACCCGGGCCAGTTGGCTTGGGAGGCGCATCATAGCTATGTTGAACAGGAGCGGTGATAACACCGCACCCTGAGGGGTACCCCGTGTTCCCATCATGTAAGGTCCGTATTCCTCGCCCTCAATCCGAAGAAAGGCCTGGCGATTAGTCAAGAAATCTCTTACATACGCGTAGGCCCTAGCCCGACAATCGGTAGAGCTCAAGTTGGCCAGGATGCTTCCGTGTTTAACATTGTCGAAGGCCCCTTTCAGATGAATGGCGAGGATGGCTTTGTCATTGTGTTGCATAGTTGTGGGTCGTATTACATCCCTGTGCAGCTGGAGAAGGACATCCTGTGCAGACATGTGGGGGCGAAACCCGAACATGGTGACTGCAAAGAAGCCCTTACTCTCCAGGTATGGAGAGAGACGATCCCGAACCATCGTCTCCATAAGCTTGCCCGCACATGAGGTCAGTGATATGGGCCTCAGGTTGTCCGTATTCACGGCCTTACCTGTCTTAGGGATGAACGTCACAAGTGACGTTTCCCACTCGGGAGGGAGTGGACGGCCGTCCCAGATCTGGTTGATGTATTCTAATAAATGGAGGCAGGCTGAGTCCGGTAGGTTCGCCAACAGGTTCACTGTTATGTGATCCCGTCCCGGAGCCGTACCCCGGCGCATTTTTGCTAAGGCCGCCTCAAGGTCGTGAAACTCAAAAGGGGCATCAAGTGTTTCATTAGGCCTGCCAGAGTACATGTACTCAGGCCCAGGCAGGTCCTCCGTACGACAGAGATATCTGTCACACAGAGTGTCCGCAAGCTGCGCCGTCGTACCTAGATACCCTTGCAGAGCCCGCCGGAGCTGCTTTTGCGTCTCCCCTCTCGTTTGGGAGGGGTCGATTAGACTGCGAAAGAGACGCCACGTTCCCTTTGAGCTCATCTGATGAGCTGCGCCTTCGCAGCGTGCTATCGAATTTGAATCTGAGAGTTCAGCAGCATAGGCTGCAGCCTGCTCTGTGAGTTTGGCTATGCGGTCGCGTAATTTGCGATTAGTTTTCTGCTTTTTCCATCGTTTAGTTAAGCTCCGGTGCGCCTCCCACAAATACAGGAGATGGGTGTCCACTGCGGGGATCTCTTCGGTGGTTTGTAGTGTTGTGACGTGTTGTTTCTGATTGTTGTATATGTGGCTAGCCCACTCCGCGTAGCCGCCGGAAAATAGTACGGGAGGGATAGTGTGTTTTCGGAGTTTGTGCCAATCGGTCAGCTTGGCCTGACCCCATTTTTTGCGCGCTGCCTTCGCCCTGAGTGTAATCCGGAGAAGGAGGTAATCGCTGCCTAGGGAATCTCCCAAGTTCTCCCTAACAGCCGCTCTAGCATTTTTAACGAGAGAAAGGTCTGGACACGTTCGCGGGTTACCGAATTCCCCACTCGGGTGGGATACGCTGGGTCCGTGAGCAACGTGAGGCTGAGGGTGGAGATGAGCTCCGCCAGCTTACGTCCTCTTGCCTGTTCGAAGTGGCAGCCCCAATGAAGGCTGGGAGCATTGAAGTCTCCAACGATCACTAGAGGCTCTTTGGCTGCCATTTTTATCGCGCGAAGGAAGATTTCATTAAAAGTTACGCGCGGCTTTGCGGAGGGCAGTATATGCTGAGGATATGTATTGACGGGTCGCGGCGTCTGAGAGGCAGTACCCGGACCATTGTATATTCTTGCTCGGTACTCAAGTCTAAGTGGATCTGAACCACGGTGTAAGCCTTATTCACCAGGATGCACGTCGAGGGCCCCCCCTGAAAGGTGCTGTAGCCCGATAATTTAGCGCCTATGCCGGGCTCCTGCAGGGCAATGAGTGCCGGCATGTCACCTAGGGACTGCAGGTAGAGCTGGAGGTGTGACCGTTTTTTCCAAGCTCTGAAACCCCTGCAGTTCCATTGGATAATATTTGGAATTTTTCAAGGTTTTTATCATTCCTATTAGATCTGCTAGCCATCTTGTTCTATTTATTTACGGGCGAGCGGACTAGCCTGGCCGGGAGCCAGCGCAAGCCCAGCGAGAGGCCGCACCGACCCACCAGCTGCCGAGCCTGAACCATGTTCCTCCGCTGCCTGGCGGGAGGCTGTCTTACGTTTGAGGTGAGGGGATTCGTAGCTACTGGCGTTCTTAATTTGGGTGCTGACCCAGAGCTGCACGGCTTTAAGGACCGAGTCAGTGACCTGGGCCATAAGGTCGGGAAGTGCTTGCGTTCAAGCTGCCTTAAGCATGTCCTGGAAGCACTCGCGGACTGCTGACATGATTTGATTCGGAAGGGCCGCCACTTGCTCCTCCAGTTGCTCGGTTTGGCGCTGCAGTGCCTCTAAGCCGGCGACGCGACCAGCAGATCCAACTACCGTGTCCCCGCTCTGCCGCGAGACGCTAGTGAGGCAAGATGTTACGGATGATCCGTCATCCTCGTCATCTGGCTCAGCTTCTTGCATTGGTTCGGATGACCCGGCCTGTTTGGCCTCTAATTCTTGAATTTTGCGCGCTAGAATTTGGTTCTGGCGCCTGGGCTCCTCTACCTGCTTCTTTAGGGCGGTTTCGGTAAGGGAGAGACTGGTAGGGGGCCCGGAGACTGCCCTACTCCAACTGCTCACCTGTGGTTGGACGGGTGCCAAGGGCGGGAAGTGCCTGACGTTGAGAACCGGGGGCACCGCCTGGGTCGCGGACTTGACAGGTTTCGATGTGCCGGGTTTGGCCTTGGTTTCCTGATCGGCTGGCGCTTTCTTGGCCTTGGGCGAAGGAGAATGCTTGGGCCCCGTCTTTGTCTTCGGTTTCGATCCGGATGGGAAGCTAGGTTTGATGGCTTTTCGGAACCGGCCGGCACAGCCAGGAGCTCCTGTAGTGTGGCCGCCTCCGCAGATGAGGCAGCTCGGAACACAGTCATGTTCTGCCGGGCCGTCAGGTGTGGCATCGGGAACCTGGGCTCCGCAGTGTTCACTGTCCCAAGTGGGCAGTTATGCGTCTTTGCCAGAAATTACATCTACCCACTCTGGGTCTACTTGGCCCATACCGGGAATGAAAACGACTTGAGATGTAAGAATTCCGGAAAAATTGCCGAAGACATTTTGGAAATTCTAAAGTGTGCTTTGCGAAAGCCTCGTCTGTTCTGCCTCAGTGCTCTACGCGTGGTGTAGGCTTGTACCACGCGCAGAGTATTCGCTTCCCTACGCGGACACTTAGGCTCTAAGTGTCCGCGCAGTGAAAGTGAATGTGATCGGAGTGCTCTTCCGTCAAGGCAGAGGAATGTGCCCCTGCGAAAGCTCACTACGTGCACCGTGTTTTCAGAATGCTAAAATGAGCTTGGCGTTGTGCTGGTAGTCGCATTCATGGCGTTGGTTGCAGTGATCGGGACGAATGCGCGAAGCACGCGACGTTCTTTCTACTGAGTAACCACCAGTGATTTTTATACTCTGCTTGAAAAATCAATGGAAGTTACACTGCCTCCACTGAAATTTACGCTGCCACGAGAAACTCGCAATATATGTTTCTGAATGACTGCGCGATTCTTATCGTGGGTGCTATATCGCGCCAAACACATTTACTGGAACACGCAACGCTGAAGTAGAAGCTGCTAAAACCCGTCATAATTACAAAATCGCATTTTTGAAATCGATAACATTATACGGCGTAGGTTTTCCGTCGGTTTGAAGACAGTTGGACCACGCATATCGAGCATCCAACGGCGCGGCTTGCATAGGTCCTTGCAATGTAAGCAGTTTAAGCATTCACAGGCAAGTACCAGGATCCAACAAAGGCGGCTTGCGTAGACCCTTGGTCTTGGAACCACTTGTTTACAAGGGCGTGAAAACACCGCGACCGCCATAGTCACATATGAAGCAGCCATTTTTGTTGTCGACGGAAGCGGCGTCATGTCACGTGATCGCGCTCATGGGCGTCGTCTGCTCGAGGGCGGCTACGGGATATGGTTGGGCAATACGCACCCGGGAGCCAGTTATATGCACTTCCTTTATTTAAAATCATCGGGTTCTAAAACGTTGTCAACGCCAACGCCAATAACACTAAGAACACCGACGGCCTATGGCTTAAAATTGTTTTTTAGGAAGATATGGCGCAGCATCTGCCTCACTTATCAAGGTGGACCCCTGAACCACACTGGAAGAAAAAAAAGGTGGGAGTGGTAGTAGAGAGAAATATTTTCTGTGGTTTGACCAATGGCCATCCTGAGTAGAATTGCCGAAGCAACGGCGCGCCACTCGCAGAGGCGGCTGCAACTCTGAGTCACCCGCGTAGCGGAGGAGCAGCGGTGGCCCCAGCGCCGCAGCTGTGCGCCGTGTGACGTCACTCCTCCTGGAGAATGCACTCCTGGCGCAGCGGCGACGGCACCGCTGGGTCACCCGCGCGGCGGAGGAGTCGGCGGCGGCCCCGCACTGCTCTGACGCCGCTCGCTAACTCCACCGCTTGTCATTCATAAGAATGAAATTATGTTTTTAGAAAGACGCGGGTTCGATCCCGGCCGCGGCGGCTGAATTTCTTGAAGGCGAAATTCTTGAGGCCCGTGTGCTGTGCGATGTCAGTGCACGTTAAAGAACCCCAGGTGGTTGAAATTTCCGGAGCCCTTCACTACGGCGTCTCTCATAGCCTCAGTCGCTTTGGGACGTTAAAACCCAATAAACCAAACCAAACCAAAGATAAGTTTAGAAAGAGTTTATTCATTTTTGACCCGTCCATTGTTGTATCCTTCCCCTTGCTCATTTCATTTGGCTGTTGTTGTTCTTGTATTGTTTTTGTCTCCTCTACCACCACGCCTCCCTCTTGGCTATAAATAACCAGGTCCTGAATCCAATAAACAGTGCGGGAGGGGGGGGGCAGCAAATACCGAACGATCATGATGTGAAAATAGCGCACAAGGAACACAAGGGACGGATAGGACACGACGCAGACAAGCGCAAACTCGCAACTGAAGTTTATTGCTGACACGCGCAATATAAGGTAGTCACTACAAAAACATACAAACAAAAACAGCCGCACGCAGTCCCTCCTCGAAAGACCAAGTCAAAGCGTAAAAAAAAATGGAATTGAAGCATCAGGCGCCACTCGTCGCTGTGGAAGGATTATTTAAAAACCGTTATGAAAAAGGGAAGTCAGTGCAACGCTGAGGCTAAGAAATCGATTTCACAGTCTGCCAAGTTAACAGAGGGCTCACTGATACAAAGACTAATATTCCTAATATGGTATGCCTCCATTATCTCGCGTACGCGCTGATCACGATGTCTGAAAATTATGACGGTACTAGAAAAAATCGGTTTGCAAATTTTCCCCTTCCGCTGAAGGGGAAAATTGCATGGAATGCAATGCATGGACCCCCTCCCCCCTCCCGCACTGTTTATTGGCTTCAGGACCTGATTATTTATAGCCAAGAGGGAGGCGTGGTGGTAGAGGAGACAAAAACAATACAAGAACAACAGGCAAATGAAATGAGCGAGGACAAGGATAAAACAATGGAGGGCACAAAAATGAATAACTTCTTTCTAAACTTATCTAAAAACATACTTTCATTCTTATGAATGACAAGCGGTGGAGTTCTAACGAAGGGACTTCTGCTTTTTCTAATCCGTTGGGCTTCTAGCAATTCACGAGCATTCTTATCCTTGCTTCTTCATAATATCTCAGTCTCTTAGAGCTTTGCTTCACAAATTTTCTGCTCTTCTTTGCCACAGTCCTTGCAATGATGTGGCGAACGGGACCCCGGTACCGTTTCCAAGCGAACGCTTATACTCTATTAGACATTGATTATAAGATCGGCCTGTCGGGCCGATGTACTCCTTCTCACAAGTACGTGTGATTGCATAAACTACCCCCATAGCACATTTCATAAAAGAGTTTCCATGCTTAGTTCCTCATTCGGTTGATTTGTCATTATCTGTTCTATTCTTGCGAGACAGTGATGCAAGTTTTCTGGGTGCAGAGAGGACCACAGGAAGTTTGTATTTAACACCTACATGCTTAAGATTATGAGCCACTTTGTCTGAGTATTTATTCACCACTGGTTTATTTTCTTTTCAGATCTTTCACCCTCCTTACTCTTCTTTCTCTTTGTTTTTTCACGTTTTTAAGTAAGGCTTCACTTACAGAGCTTATCACCAGGGAAGGAAAGCCTCCGTGTTTAAGCTTTCGGATCTGTACGAAAAAGCTGTCATTTACATTAGGGTTGCAAGGTTTCTTTAGAGCTGATTGAAAATACAACCAGGTGACTTGTTCTCGCGCAGAAATTCATTGACTTCAATGAATTCAATGGATTTCTGCGGGGAAGAAGTCACTGGGTTGTGTTTTTTCTGTAGATGTGGTTGGTCTGTTTCACTCTATAGCGCAAGCCGAGTTGACAGCACCTGCCTCGACCTCCATCGAAACGAATGGCCTGATTTCTTTTCAAAATACTACTGGTATATGTGTAGATAACTTCCTAGCCCTCTTAGAGTTTAATTTGTCTTCGACCAGCGTTTGTTTAATGTATGTTCAAAAAAAAGGAATTTGTATTCGTTCATGCGTCGCTCCCGTGGTGTGCAACATCTTTCTTGCGGGCATTGACAGCACCTTATCGGGGGCGTTTGACGCACGCAAAGTTCTGAAGACCTTCAGGGAAGTTCACGATTTCTAATTATATTGACTAAACAATCGTTCTTGACTTACGCGCAAGCTGTGCAGGATATTTTATCTGGTTTTAGTTATGTCAAGGGTTTGGATTTTACTTGTGAACTCGTGAAAGAAAACAAAATACAGTTTTTAAATAGCCATTACTGATGAAGTTGTTTGCTGGATGTATCGTCCTCGTGCCCGCGAGGAATTGTTGTCGTACATTCGACGCACTCGATAAGCGTGAAGCGTGCTATGGCCATGATGTGCCTTAAATCCGCTCTAAAGAAATGGTGCTATCATAAAGTACAGGAAAGCTTTGACGTACAGATAAAAAAAAAGAAACTCTGGCCTGCACCCACCTTATGACACGGAGGGGTGGTTTAACAGTGTAGCAGAGGTAGCAGAAGGCACCGAGAATTACTAACTGAACTAGGTAGCGCCACTCAAGTGGAGGCAGGTCGAATGTCTGCGCCCTTCGCACATGAGCTGTGATGTCTTCGACTACCGAAGACCGCACACCATCCCATATTCCAGCACAGTCGTAGGTCACACGTAAAATGCGCATCTGCGCGCACCAATGCAAAGGTATTGCAGATATATTACGAGTCTGGGTAGACCCCACAAAAAAGAAGCGACTCTTCGAGTAATTGGGGGACGCGCCTCAGCAGTCGGGAAGAGCGGACGTGTCTCACGTCGGCTCCGCCGAATTTTATGATCCTTTCCCGAAGCATTTGCCGAAGCGCTGCGACACCATCTGGCTACACTTCCAGAACAACGAGGAGACCACCCAACCTTGTTCAGGTGGGACCGTTTTCTCAAATCCTTCGAGAATTTGAAGACCAAGCGGATCGCGCGAGTTGCTAAGCCTAACAGTTAGGCCACGACTCAGCTGCCCGCCGCGGCTCCGCGGGCAAATTCTGCCGCAAACCATGACGACCCTGATGGGATACGACCCGGAGGGGATGCAGATTGTCACCATGCCGCAGGCGAAAACCCCAGTTTTCGACAAGGTTACGGAGGCGTTTATCCAACGCAAGATAGAAGAGTGGGAACGCGCATCAGCCCGTGACAACCACTCGGCACGGCAAAAAGGTCGAACGCCAGATGGACGCGTCACCGCGGCAGGGGATACGCCGCTGCAGCAGACGCCCCGCACGCAAGTCAAGCGTTGGAAGCCTCCTCCGCAGCCGCGTCTGGACAAGCAAGATGCAGTGATCATAATCAAACCTAAAGGAACGCTGGATCTCAGCAAATTCAGGGGAAGCAACGCGGTCGGAAACGCCTTGCACATTGCTGCTGGCGTCGACAAGGGCTCAGCCGAGCTCAGCGTTTGGCCCATATGGGAACAGAACATCATCGTCGTCGGGGTGCGAGACGCCCAAATAATCAGAAAGATCCTGGCAATTCACGAAATTGAGCTTGGGGACAAGGCACAGGCAGTGTACTCCTACCTCCGCCCCTCCGACGACACTTGCAAAGGAGTAATACAAGTGGACCCGAGGGTTTCCAACGAAGACATCACGAACGCGCTTCGCTCCCCGGACGCACCAGTGGTGAGCGTGAGAAAATTAGGTTCCTCCAACGTGGCGGCCATCACGTTTGAAGGAAGAAAGGTTCCGTTTCACGTCTTCTACTATGGTGAAGCGGTTCCAGTACGCCTATACAAGAAAACAACGCCAGCCTGCGCACTGTGCGGGAAACTTGGACACCGGGCGGATGTTTGCCCTTGCCCTTCGAAGTCAAGATGTCCGCAGTGCGGTCAGCAAGATGTTCCAGAATCCCACGACTGCCAACCCAAGTGCACGGTCTGCGAAGGTCCACATTCCATGGGGTCGAATCAGTGCAAGTACAAGTACCGAACATCACAAAAAACCAAGCCCAAGACAGGAGAATTCAACCACCGGTCAAGATCCAGGCTTCGGAACCGGTCCGGCAGCAGAGGTCCATCGAGCAGCGGGGACCGACTGACCCACCAGGACCAGTCCAGCAACAACTCAGCACCACCCGGCTCACGCTCTTCAAGCAATGGACCTGGGACTACCGATAATGTGTCGCACAACAACGGCAGTCGTCCAGCCGAGAAGACAACAGGACCCCATAACAAGGAGCAGCGCAACGGCAGCAAGGTGAGCTGGGCAGATGTAGCTGCCTCCTCCCCCGAAGCGTTGGCTTACAAACGACT
The DNA here is from genome assembly GCF_055824585.1 of Amblyomma mixtum. NCBI lineage: Eukaryota > Metazoa > Arthropoda > Arachnida > Ixodida > Ixodidae > Amblyomma > Amblyomma mixtum. The sequence continues at coordinate 502,318 of NW_028317716.1, forward strand.
TAAAGCAGAGATTGAACAACTAAAATCAGAAAATAGCACATTGAAACAGAAGTTAGTCATCGCAGTCAATCCAAACAACACATTACCTCCATCGACGCAACAGGCATGTCCGATGGAAGAAGATAGGGCAGAGCTACACCCTCCGTCTCCACACCAGTTAGATGCTGGCACCCCCGAGAGGCAAGCAACTACACCAGACGCACCCCACCAGGCACCAACTCCGCAGGCACCACCATCGCAGGCACTAAAGCAGCAATATACAGAGCACCCCCAAACCCAGGAACGCATCACTCGCTTGGAAAAAACAATTCAAGACCTCATTGAAAATAAATTACAAATTATGATCGAGACGACAATCAAAAGTATGTTCGAATCAGTTATTAAACCCATGATGGAAAACCTCGAACCAGTTTTAATAAGGATGCAATCGCAGGAGATCAGAATTGACCGCAAACTTCAGGAATTATCAGATGGTTCTCACAACAGAGGCACAAAGCTGCAGGGTAAAATGGGAACTCGTCGTCTGCCAAGCACTCAGCCAGATCTACAACCTGAGGGCGCACCACATGATGAGGCACAAGTTTCTAGTGTTCAACATGGCTCCACAACGTAGACATAAACTTACTATCCTACAGTGGAACTGCAGGGGACTAAAACGGAAGAGGGAAACATTACAGCAATACATAGACTCTCATCCCGATACGCCGCAAATAATAGCCCTGCTAGAAGTGAATATGGAGGCTAAGATCAGAGGATACTCAACACATCAAACAAATCCCTCGACATGCATCTTGGTCCACAAATCATGCACGGCAATAACTGTAGACCTTAATCTAGACAGCGACATTGAATATACCTTCATAAAAATACTGCCACAGCACAGAAACAGCAAGGGCACCTATATACTCAATATATATAGTCGCCCCAAACAGCACCGCGTAGCCTTCGACGTGATCTTTCTTAAAGCCCTAAGAGAAGCCCAAAAAGCTCCCCTAGCTATAGTTGGCGACTTTAATGCTTCTAGCCCCCTATGGGGATACCCCAGGGAAGACACGAAAGGCAGAAAACTAGCATCCGCCATCGCTGACATGGCCCTGACCCTACTCACGGACCCGCAGCACCCGACGCGAGTCGGCACCAGCGTAACGCGGGATACTTCTCCCGACCTCACGCTCGTCCGCAATGCCCGCAACTATGAGTGGCTCAATACAGGAGAGACCCTAGGCAGCGATCACTACGTGCTGCAGACCATCTTCGAAAGCAACAAGCACAGCAAACCACGAGGGCAAGCCAGAATTACAGACTGGGAGACATTCAGAAAGGACACCAAACTAACCACATCCGAACAAATAACCAGCTACGAAGATTGGGCGGCTTCCATTCTCGACCTTAAAGAAAAGCTCACAAAGTCTCTTGCCACCACGGAGGACCACCCAGCTGTTGACAACCACCTCCTACACCTTTGGGAAGCAAGACGTAGTCTTATAAAACGGTGGAAAAAACAAAGACACAATCGGAAACTAAGACTTCGAATAGCCAAGCTTACTATTCAAGCAGACCAATACGCATGGGACCTCGGTCGCACCAATTGGCTAACGAAGTGCGAATCCCTCAAAGGCCGCCTAGACACCAAGGCTACATGGAACCTTCTGCGATGCCTAATTGACCCTCCGAAAGCGAAGAGTGAACAACACAGAAATTTGCATCGAGCCCTACACAGCTTTCAAGGCACGGATCATGAACTCGTGGATGAACTCACGCGTCGCTATATCTGCACCGCGCGAGACCCACAACCCTACAATAAGGAGTACCGTGGGGAACCGAACGAAGACCTAGACAGAGATTTCACTTCAGAGGAAATCATTGCAGCACTAGCAGATATGCGCCGAGGCACAGCCCCGGGACAAGACAAAATTACTGTCGGACTTCTGGCCAACCTCGGCACGGAGGCTCTGCAGCAACTCACGGATTACATAAACGAATGTTGGCGTACCGGCACCATTCCACAAGCATGGAAAACAGCCAATGTACACTTTATTCCCAAACCCGGCAAGAAAATCAGCATTGAAAACCTGCGCCCCATATCCCTCACGTCGTGTGCAGGCAAACTCATGGAAAAGGCAGTCCACACCCGTCTCTCCAATTATCTTGAGGACAATGAGCTACTGCCACACACGATGTTTGGATTTCGGGCACACTTGTCCACCCATGATGTGCTTCTGCAAATCAAACGTGAAGTCATTGATCCCGCACGCACAAACAGTAACCGAGCGCTTCTAACACTTGACCTCAAGGGAGCGTTTGACAATGTCAAACACTCCACAATCCTCAACAACCTCCACAGCATGAACTGCGGACAGCGAGCCTACTCGTACATCTGCGATTTCCTTACGGACAGAACCGTCAACATCAGCACCGGCTCAAAACACACAACGCAAGTGAAGATGGGCACGAGAGGCACTCCGCAAGGGGCAGTACTATCCCCACTTCTCTTCAACATTGCACTCCTAAATCTCCCACCTCTTCTCAATCAGGTACAGGGCATACGCCACGCCCTGTACGCTGATGATATAACCATCTGGACAACCACGGGAAGTATGGGAATGATTGAAGAACAACTACAAACCGCAGCGACAACAGTTCAAAATTATGCCCGGGCGTGTGGACTAACGTGCTCACCCGAAAAATCCGAACTGCTAGTCTTCCGTCAACGCAAGAATCAAGACACCATCAATATCCGCGTAGACAACTCACCCATCAAGGAAGTTCAGACCATGAAGATACTGGGTCTGTACATAAATAACAACGGCAACAACCTTCTTGCCCTCCAGAAACTACGGCTCGTGAGCGAGCAAGTCGCCAGGATGATCGCCAGGATAACGACGCGCAAATCGGGGATGCGAGAAGACGATACTCTGCGACTGGTGCAGGCTTTCGTTGTAAGCCGCGTCGTCTACGTAGCGCCCTACCTCCGCCTTAAGAAGCGTGACATCAAAAACCTCGACATCATAATCAGAACTGCCTACAAGAAGGCCCTGGGACTCCCTCTTGCGACATCGACGGACCGGCTCTTGCGACTGGGTGTGCACAACACGATCGATGAGCTGATAGAGGCACACCTTACGGCGCAGGTGGTACGGCTCTCCACAACTCGAACTGGCCGACAAGTCCTGAGTGATTTAAACATCAATTGCCCCCGACAGCTAGACGCCAAAACCGACATCCCAGCCTCATGGAGAGGACAACTCAAGGCAGCTCCACTACCCAGGAATATGCACCCTGATTTTCACCAGTCAAGACGACAAGCACGAGCCGAAGCCATGAAAAGACACTACGGCGGGCGCGAGGGCGTGTTCTATGTCGATGCTGCGGGTCCCGAGCAGGGAATGACGGCCGTCGCGGTAGTGCACCAAAATACAACAGTCGACGGACTAGTACTGGCTAGCCAGGACATACTGGCTGCGGAAGAAGTGGCGATTGCTCTAGCTGCAACACACACTAGCTCAATAAACATTCTCACAGATTCACAGACAGCGTATCGCAATTACCTCAGGGGCAGGGTCGCACCGCTAGCAGCTAAAATCCTGCAAGATAGCTACATCCGTGGCTACCAACCCACACACAAACACTTAATATGGGTACCAGGTCACCAGGGCATCCCAGGGAACGAGAGCGCACATGCCTCAGCCCGAGCATTTCTCCCCCGGGCACCCAGTGCGGATGCCGTGGAACCTCCTACCCCACTACTAACTTACAATGACATACTTCAGTACTTAAGATTATCCCGTCGGGTCTACCCTCCGCCGGCTAAGACACTAGATAAAGGGGAGGAACAACACCTCCGAAAGCTACAGACCAACACTTACAACAACCCACGAAGACTGCATGCCATAGACCCGGAGTCATTTGACTCACAATGCAAATTCTGCGGGGAGAAGGCGGACCTGTACCATATGGTATGGGCCTGCCAACGAAATCAGGCGATCACTGTTAATAACCAGCCAACGCAGGAGGGGTGGGAGGCAGCTCTGTCCAGCTCGGACGGAAAGAGTCAAAAGCAACTCATCGAAAGAGCCCGGACAGCAGCCTACGCCAATGGGGTTCCGGACTGAGAGCTCCAACCACGGCTACAACCTCCTAAACCATTTCATTAAAATATTTTCACCACCACTTCGAGTAATTAAGAGGAGCTCCCGAAAAGAAGGCGTATTCACAAAAAAACATTTAATGCTTCAAGCAGGCTGCGGTGATCAGCTAAGTATAGAGTGATGTCACCTGCATAAGCAGTGACGCGTACCGCTTTGCTTCCTGGCAAGGCCAGACCTCTAATAAGAGAGTGGCGATTGACTGACAAGAGGAAAGGCTCTCATGCTGACTAACAGAGGGGAGAGCGGACAACCGTGACGGACACCGCGGCGATCGTCAAATGCGGTACTTGGCGGGCATCGAGTGCTTGAAAAAATTACGAGGAACTTTAGCGGCTACACTGGTGAAAGGCGAAAGCCTGAGTGCTGCATTCTGCTACGCGATTGTTCACTGCACATTTTGTTGGTACATTAACTAACTGCCAATTAAGGACGCTTAAGCTTCGCCTTTAGGAGTGGAACGCGACAGTGTGTTGTAGCGCTGCCACGGAGTCCAAAGAGCGCCACCTCGTGTTCGGCGCAGTGCGTTGCCCTTCGAACGCAACGCTTTTTGAGGAAAGGAAATGGTCTGTAATTCTCTGTCATCTCGGTGGACACCTGAACCGCACCGTACAGGAAGGGAGGAAGTGTGAGTGAAAGAAGAAAGAGGGGCCGTAATGAACAAAATGAAAATTGTATTTGAGGAAAGGAAATTACTCATTAACTGTCTCACATATCTCAGTAGACAGTAGTCGAAAATTCTATTTGAGGAAAGGAAGTTGCACAGTAACTGTCTCACATATTTCGGTGGACACCCGTCAAATTTCGCTCTCGGTGACGTCACGACAACTTGGGTCAATCTGAAACGCGGACAAATACGCCTTGCTCGTCGGTGAATTCGTTTTTTAAGGAAAGGAAATGTATCTGTCTCTCATATCTCGGTGGACACCATTACCACGCCGTAACGGGAAGGGAGGAAGATGGGAGTGAACGAAGACACCGTACTCACTAGACGCACCTTTGTTTATTCCAAACCATCGAGCTGGCATGGCGGAGTGCATTCGAGCTTCCGGCCACCGAGCGTGACGGACGCAGGATCATGAGCTCCGGCGGAGCGGCGATAGCGGCACTTGCTGGCCGCGGAAACAGGTTAGCTGCCGACGCAGATCAGGAATATGAAATTGTTTTGCCTACCTTGCCTACAGGACGTGTTGTTCTTAACACGGTGTTTCTTCACGGAGACGTGAGAGCGAGGCCCTACAGGGTGGAAGATTTTCGGGACGCCCTGGCCAACGCTGGTGCGCTCCCCGACGTCGTGGCGTTGGGGGCGTATCAGATCAGCCACGTGTGGGCGGTGACGATGAGCACCTCAGAAGCTGCGAAGAAACTTGCTGCCTGCAAAGAGCTACAAGTGAAAGGGCGCCGGTGCATTATTTTCGACCCTGAAGATCAGCAGGTAAAGCTGCGCCTGCATTGGATGCTGCATGGTGTGGCGGACGAAGACATCCGGACTGCTTTCGCGGCGTTCGGCAACGTGACGGAGGTGACGCGGGAGCGTTGGCGTGTCCAAGGCTTGAAGGAGAAAGGCTCGACCACCAGGACCGTGCTACTGAAGTTGAAGCCGGGAGTAAAGGTGGATGATTTGCCACACCAAGTCCGAGTAGCCGGTGAGCTGGCCCTCGTTGTTGTCCCTGGGCGACCGATGCAGTGCCTGCGTTGCCACGGCACGGGTCACGTTCGCCGCGACTGCAAGGTGCCCAGGTGTTCCCTGTGCAGGCGCTACGGACACGTGGACGCGGACTGCGTCCGTACCTACGCGTCAGCTACCGGGGTCGGAAAGGCGAACGACACTGCGGAACTCATGGACATCGCCGAGGCGGAGGAAGCAGCCACTGGTACGGACGAGGCGGGCAAGTCGGCTTCCACACTTGCGACGTCAGGGACTCCCAGTGACGACACCAAAGCGGCCGACGAACCAGAGAGCCAACAGCCGACGGGAGGCTCCCTCGGCGTCTCTAACGAGACGCCAGAGAACGGAGCGTGCCCATCAGAGCCCGTAGTTGTCGAGGGAAAGGACCTGAACGAGGACCACCACGAGAATACCGGCGCCCGCACAACAAGCGTCTCGCCCCCCCTTAACACCCCGGCGAAGCGTTCCCATGACCAGGCCAGCCCTGAAGGGGACAAAGTGGTAGCACCCGGCGTCGAGGAGCCCCCTGCAAAGACGACTCAAGCCCGGCGTTCGTCGTTACGGCCACGCCCAAACCATGCGGCTGACAAACGGTACTCCTCCGCAGGCAAGGTCCTACGCGAGCAGACTGATGTTCTTGAGCCGGATGATACCGGCTGCCACAGTGGCGTCTAGCGGCGCGCTAGACGTGGAAGGTAAGCACCATGCTGTTGGTTCCTTCCTCTTGCGTAAAAATGGCTCCCGCCTCCGCCTTTAGAGTCGCTACATTGAATGTGAGGGGCCTGGCGGCAAGGAAAAAACAAGGTCAGGTGTACCGACTTATTACGGAGCGCGAGATAGATGTATTGGCCGTGCAGGAGACGAAAGTGGACGGCAACGAAGGAACCGACAACATGGTGCGACGTTTCACGACTAGATTTTATGCTGTCGTCAGTCAAGCAGTGGGAACATCGGCTGGCTGCGTGCTTTTTGTAAAGAAGATGCCGGGGCTAGAGGTGCAGGCTTATTTTTCGTGTGTGTATGGCCGGTGTATTGTGCTTGATTTTTGTCTGAACGGCAATGAGTGGCGCATTGTTACTGTGTACGCGCCGAATGTGGTTGAGGAAAGGGTTGCCTTTTTCCAAAGCCTCCAAGAGCGCCTTTGTACGGAGAGGAGGCTCATTGTATTAGGCGACTTCAATTGTGTTCTTAACGCGCGCGATAGGTCAGTGTTGATGCGAATGATCGAGAACAGAAACCTTGAGGATGTGGCTGAACTTATTGGGGGTGCGCGAACAGTGCAGTTCACTCATTTCCAGGGCACAAGCCATGCACGGCTGGACCGCATTTACGCATCAGTCGACCTTGCCCCTGTTTGCAACCATTATGAAGTTGTGGGAGTCTCCTTCTCAGACCACTGTTTAGTTGAGTGCTGCCTGGGAAGTGTGAACCGAAGCAAGGCATTTTCGTGGGAAATGTGGAAGCTAAACAACACGCTTCTTCAAGCCGAAATCTACTGCAGAGCAGTAAAGGACGAAATAGGTAAAATAAACCCGCGCAAGAACCTGAGGATTTGGCAACAGTGGGAGCTAAGTAAAGAATCTTTAAAAATCAAAGCAATAGAAAGGGCGACATGTATTCGTTATAAGGAAAAACAAGACGAAGCTGAGCTAAGGTCACTGCTTCAAACGTTGATGAAGCAGGAATGCAAAGAGCCTGGGAAATGGATAGAAGATGTCAGGAAAACAAAACAAAAGATAGAGCTTATGGAAGAACGGCGTTATCGCGGAGCACTAGTGAGGGCAAGGGCGGAAGACACAGCTGCTGGCGAAGCGCCATCGAAACGTGCTCTTGGTCTAGAAAAAGCGCGCGCTGAAAGAAATCACATCGATAAAATAGAATGGGGGGTATCTTATCGGCAGACACTGACCACATCAAAGAAGCCTTTAATGAATACTACCAGAGGCTTTTTTCATCGACTCCTGTAGACGCAGTAGCCTTTACGCATCAGTTTCTTGGTGCAATGCCACGGCTTGACGAAGAAAGCAAAAAGAAAATGGAACTAACAATAACTCACAGCGAGGTAGAGCACGCGATAGATCAGTTAAACCTAGGAAAATCACCAGGACCAGATGGATTCAGTGCGGCATTTTATAAAGAATTTAAGCACAAAATTGCCCCAGTGCTGTGTACAATTTTCAATGAAGCCTATAAAATAAACGTATTGCCTCCGTCTTTTGGGACCTCCCATACAGTTCTCATACCTAAAACGGATGATATAGAGAAATTACAATTGGTTACAGCGTATCGACCCATAGCACTCACTAATGTGGACTACAAAATTTTTATGAAGGTGTTGGCGCGTAGACTGGAGACAGTGATATCGGATATTGTTGGACCCCACCAGACATGTGGAATCAAAGGGCGCTCAATTTTTTCCAACATTCACAAAGCGCGCAGTGTGCTTGAAAGCTGTGATGACATCAATGGGCGAGTAGCGATGCTTCAGATTGATCTTGAAAAGGCATTTGATTGTGTTTCTCATGAAATTTTGTTTGCCGTTTTAGACCACGTGAACGTCGGTTCAGTTATCCGTAAGGGTGTAGCCCTGGCGTATCGAAACTGCACGACGAGGCTGATTGTTAACAAGAGTCTGGGGGCCCCCATTAGCGTGCAGCGTTCGGTGCGTCAGGGCTGCCCCCTCAGCCCTCTCTTGTTTTGTATTTACATCGAAACGCTGTGCATGAAAATCATAGAAAACAATAGTATTAATGGCTTTAGGTTACAAGCAGCTGAAGTTAAGCTGCTGGCCTATGCAGATGACGTTGCAGTATTTACGGTTGATCAGGGGAGCATAAGTGAAGGTGTCGGGTGTGTACGCGCGTTCAGCGAAGTCACAGGTAGCGGAATTAACTGGTCCAAGTGCCTTGGGCTCTGGCATGGATGGTGGCCATCCCACCCGGACCATTTCGCCAACGTACCGTGGGCGACGACCCCGGGCAAGTATTTGGGCGTTCCGCTCGATGCTTATCGCGATAGCGAGGACTATTGGAAAGAGCCAACCGAAGACGCACGTCACCGAGCTGGGAAATGGAAAGGCACCAACCTTTCAATTTTCGCCAGAGCTACAGTCTGCAATCTTTTTTTCTATTAGCAAACTCTGGTATGTGATGCAGGTTTTGCATTGCTCGCGTGTGAACGTTCAGAAGCTACACAGGATTTTTGCAGTTTTCATATGGGCGTCCGAATGGGAACGTTGTAGCAGAACGAACCTGTTCCGGCGGGTAAAAGACGGGGGGCTAGGGCTAGGGCACCTCTTTTTAAGGCAGCTGGTGAACCGTTTTTTGTTTTTTCGCGACGTCACAGACCCGTTCTTGCGCACCGTGTGCCAAGTGAAGCTGCGGCGATTGCTGCCGGAGTTTGTGGTATCCACAGAAGAGCTCTCTGGTGGAACTTTTGGTTACTACAAAGAGATTGTAGCAAGCGTTCGGTTTCTTTCGGCACGTTTTTCCACCGATTATTTGTGGAAAAGCAAAAGGAAAGAGTTGTACAATGATCTTTGTGATATTGTTTTCCCAGAGCCCATGTACAGGGCCTTGTACAGTGGAGGCCCGGGAGGGGATGTTTTAAAAAGGGTGAAGAAAATGCAGGTGCCACCAGGAGTAAAGACTTTCTTTTTTAAGTTACACACCGGGACGTTACCAGTTAAAAAGTTTCTAGAGGGAAAGGATTTCTTTTTACCGTGGGGATCGAACTGCTTAATTTGTAAACAGCCTGAAACAATAGACCATGTGTTTTTGCACTGCTGGGAAGGGGTTTATTTTTGGGACGTGTTACAAAGGACCAATAAGAAAGAGCTACCACTTGACGCGCACGGAATTCGCTATTTAAGCACTGATAATGAGGATGGGACACCTTTTGATCTCATAATGCTCTTGGGCCTCCACTGTATATGGCGCTCCAGAATGGCAGGCTACCATTGTGACAAAGACGCACAACCGGCCCGAATTTATTTTCGGGAAAGCATGGACTGGTTTCTTGCAATCCAAAAAGCAGCTGCGGAGCCTCCCGAGTGGCTCTCAAGACTAGAGCCGTTGTGTATGTTGCGGGAATTTTAAGCTGACGAAGCCAGTCTCGTGCTGGCTGACCACGACAGTGTCGTATGTATATAGCGTTATGTGTATTTTTGTTGTGCAATGTCATGAGCCAAAGCCCATGCAATAAAGAAAAAAAAAAAGCTGGCATGGCGGAGTGGTAGCGTGCTCGACTCTCACTCCGGAGACCGGGGTTCGATTCGCAAGCTCGGCAAATTTCTTCCTGTGTTTTATTTATTTATCTGGTGTGACTAGAAAGGTTTTACTATTTGGTTAAGTAGGGAATTAATTAAACTCAGTCAAACTTACTTGGAGCATCACTAAACGATCCCTTTAATTGATTGCATGGTTAGTAGGCAAAGTACAATTGGCCCCGTTTGAAATTCGCGCACTGTGACGTCACGACCGTTTCGACCAATTGAAAAGCGTGACATTTCTGTCGACAGCTCCTGCTTACAACGATGAGGCATTAAAGGCTTCCGCCTTAATGTCTCTGTATACGTCTCTTTAATCAGAAGCATTAAAGAAGGTGGGAAACCGAAAGCATCCAGCGTCCCGTAAACATACTCGTGCTCTAAGTCGAACGCCTTCGCTTGATCAAGGGAAACAAGGGCCCCGTGTGCGCCGCCGTAAAGTATACGCTAGGATGTCTCCAGTTAAGGAAGATAAACTATGTACTTCACGGCCTGGGATGGAGCAAACCTGGTGGCAGGAAATAAGTGACGCAAGGAGAGCCCGTAGACGACGAACGAGTAATTTTCTAATACTTTGTAATCTGAATTTAGTAGGGTGATAGGGCGCCAATCTGCCGGACATGTCGAGAAAGCGCGTTGCTGCATGTGTCACTCACTGATGTGTGGTTAAGATGTTAAGCTTCGCCTCTAAACTGAACGCGAGATTGTCTTGAAACGCTGCCAGGGAGTCCTCAGAACGCCATCGCCCATTCGGTTCTACGACTTGCTCGTCGGTAAATTGTTGTATGAAATGCTTTGAACGCGAAAGCATTTAATGCCTCATACTCTCGTTAGCAGCCGTGTCGGCAGCCGTGTCGGCAGCCGTGTCGACAGCCATGTCGGCAGATGTGTCGGCAGATGTATCCGTGTTTCGACGGGTGTCCACAGAGATATGCGAGACAGTTACTGCGTAATTTCCCCTCCTCAAATACAATTTTCAGTTTCTTCATTACGGCCCCTCTTTCTTCTTTAATTCCCACTTCCTCCCTTCCTGTACGGTGCGGTTCGGGTGTCCACCGAGATGACCGAGAACTACTGCTCCATTTCCTTTCCTCAAAAAAGCCTTGCGTTCAAGGGGCAAGGCATCGCACTGAACTGGTGGTGGCGTTCCTCCTTTCCTCTACGATGGGGTTCGGGTGTCCACCGAGATGACAGAGAATTACTGCGCAATTTCCTTTCCTCAAAAAGCGTCGCGTTCAAAGGGCAAGGCATCGAGCCGAACGGGTGGTGGCGGTCCGCGGACTGCCTGGCAGCGCTACAACACGCTGTGGCGTTCCACTCCTCAAGGTGAAGCTTGAGCGTAAGTAATGAGCAGTTAATAAGTATTAAGGCGAAAGCCTTTAATGTCTCATCGTTGTAAGCAGCAGTTGTCGACAGAGAATGTCACGCTTTTCAGTTGGTCGAAACGGTCATGACGTCACAGTGCGCCAATTTCAAACGGGGCCAATTGTACTTTGGCTAGTAACCATGCAACCAATTGAAGGGACCATATAGTGATGCTCCAAGTAAGTGGGACTGAGCTTAGTTAATTGCTTAATTACCCAATTAGCCTAATTAACTTCTCTAGTCAGGCCACATAAATAAATAAAACCTAGTAAGAAATTGGTCGAGCTCGGGAATCGAACCCCGGTCTTCGGAGCGCGAGACGAGCATGCTATCCACTCCGCCATGCCAGCTCGATGGTTTGGAATGAACAAAGGCACGTCTAGTGAATACGGTGTCTTCGCTCACTGCCATCCTCCTCCCTTCCCTTCCGGCGAGGTTTAGGTGTCCACCGAGATATGAGAAATACATTTCCTTTCTTCAAAAACCAATTTACCGACGAGCGAGGCGTAGAACCGAATGGGCGATGGCATTCTGTGGACTCCCTGGCAGCGTTGCAAGACGCTCTCGCGTTCCACTCTTAGAGGCGAAGCTTAACATCTTAACCACACATCAGTGACCACACTTTAGGTCAAAAAAGTGCACCCCCCCCTTCCTGAATTTTGACGGGTGTCCACCGAGATATGTGAGACAGTTACTGCGTAATTTTCTTTCCTCAAATAGAATTTTCATTTTCTTCATTACGGGCCATCTTCGTCGTTCTTCTTTCACTCCCACTTCCTCCGTTCCTCTACAGTGCGGTTCAGGTGTCCACCGAGATGACAGAGATTTACTGCGCAATTTCCTTTCCTCAAAAACCGTTGCGTTGAAACGGCAAGGCATCGCGCCGAACGGGTGGTGGCGTTCCGTGGACTCCCAGGCAGCGCTACAACACGCTCTCGCGTTCCACTCCTAAAGGCGAAGCTTAAGCTTAATTAGCAGTTAATTAGTATTCAGGCATTAATCATTAATTAACCATTAATTAGTGATTTGTCATAACTTAGTAATTCGTACTCAATTACATGTGACGCCACCAGTGCCACAGAAGCACTGAAAGTGGTGCGGAAAACGCTTTCGCCTCTACCCACTTTAGACAGTCAAAGTGCCCCCTGAATTTTTTTAGTCATTAATCAGTAATTAGTCATAAATTAGTGATTTGTCATTACTTCGTCATCAATTAAGTGTGACCTAATTCAGTGGTGACGTCACCAGTGTCACATAGCCAAGTGGTACAAATAACCGAGGAATAAAAACAATGATTACAAAGATGAAAGGCAAACAGAAACCGGATACAGCTGACGAGGCAGGGCGGAAGAGATTCCCCGGACGCTCACAGGAAACGATTGCGTCCACATGGACGAGTGCACAGTTTGTGTGGTGTGGTGTGTTGAACACTATAACCATTTTCAAGATTTTGGCGAGTACAATCTACAGCCAATGTGTTATGCCCGTAAACATTTCATGCTTATTCTACTCTCGGTTACGGGAGAGGCAGAGATTTTTTGAGGAAAGGAAATGTATCTGTCTCGCATATCTCGGTGGACACCTGAACCTCGCCGTAAGGGAAAGGAGGAAGATGGGAGTGAACGAAGACACTGTATTCATTAGACGGCCCTTTGTTGATTCCAAACCATCGAGCTGGCATGGCCGAGTGGTTAGCGTGCTCGTCTCGCACTGTGGAGACCCTGGTTAGATTCACCAACTCGACCAATTTCTACATTTAGGAAACTAATTAATGCTTAATAACATAATTAGGTTAATTAGGCTGATTGTTTAATTAATTCACTAAACTCAGTCGCACTTACCTGGAGCATCACTATACCATCCCTTTAATTGAGTGCATGGTTACTAGCCAAAGTACAATTGGCCCCATTTGAAATTCGCGCACATTGACGTCATGATCATTTCAACCAATTTAAAAGCGTGACATTTCTGTCGACAACTCCTCCTTACAACGATGTGGCAATAAAGGCTTCCACGTTAATAAACAGTTGGAAGTAGCACTTGTCTGGTGTTATTCTTTGTCTCTGCGCTGTCTTTTGTGCTCTTCATCTACTCAAGCTATGCACGAAGTTGCCCCAGAACGTGCTCTACCACATATATGGAGGTCGGACGCGCGTGGTGATCTAATTAAAGTTTAATACAAGCACACGCGCACTACACAATGCTTACTACAGCAGGAGTGGGGCGTCGAGCGGGCGATGGCGTTCCGTGGGCAGAGCTGCAAGACGCAGTCGCGTTCCACTCTTAAAGGCGAAGGTGAAGCGCCCTCCAAATATTTCTCTCTCTCTGCGATAATCCCAAAAGGAAATGCCCATAGTTGTCTCCCTGGGTATGTGAACACACCACAATTTGAGCTACGAGGCTCTAGCGAGAGAGATGTGCGCTGCTTGCATTGGTGTTGACAATGTTCTGGCATCTTCATCATCATAAGCTTTCCGTCATACTATCAGTATCCAAATGAGCACGTAGGGTCCCTAACCTCTGCATGGCCCCTTTGCAATCAATCGTTTATGCACCTGCAGTCTCCGCTGGCGGCATGGTGGCTGTTGATTTTGGGGAAAGGAAAGGCGCATAACTACCTCCCTAGGTCAGTGGACACCTCAATCTCCATTTCATTCATTCATTTTTGACAGGAACCGGTAGAGTGTATATGCTTATATATATTGAATTTTCCTGTCTGTATAGCCGAGGCAAAAGGCGTATTCAAACGCCTGGCGGGGCCTCGGAACCTTTATTGCACATATGACTCAGAGAACAGCGCGCAGATCAAAAGCAAAACGACCAAAATATAAGGATACACACAAGTGGTCTGCACAATTACAATTACAATACACTACAATAACACCATGAAGAACAACACCAATACAATAACACTATGAGAATGAGGCACGTAGCGGTGTGGCCTACCTGTAAAACCGTGCTTCCACATAGTATTTCTCTTTAGTGATGCTGACGCTCCAGCCATCTGTTTAGCCAGAAATTTGGAGCTGTTTTTGAAGCTGAAGCTTCTCTACCCTAGGTAAAGCCAGTTTTGCGGTGGCCTCAAGTTTTACCTTAAAGTGATCTTGAGCTTCGAAAGCTAGCATAAGTAGACCCCCCAGGCACATTGGACACCTTAGTCGCGTTTTAAGCTATGAAACCATTGAAGTGGGAGCTTGGAAAGCAAAGGAAGGTTGCATAACTGTCCCCACTGGAACAGTGGGCACCTCAGTCGTGCTTTAATCTCGGTGGCGGTAGTGACAGATGTGCGCTGCGGCACCAACGCATGGACAACGCTGCGGCAGTAAAGCGGCACTGAAGGCATAGGCCGTCGGCGTTCATTGTGTTACTGGCGTTGACGTTTTAGACTCCGATGTTTTTAGGAAAGGAGGTGCGCACACTGTCTGCTTGGGTCAGTGGACAAGTGAATTGCGCTTGGAGGTAAGTATGGTAGTCAGAGAGAGAGAGAGGACGTCGGCTGCATGCGCTAGCGCTGACAACGTTGCGCCAGACACGCGGCACTCTATCGGTACATTGGAGGAATGGATGGATGGAAACAACTTTATTACACACACATACACACAAAAAATCTTCCAGCGTGGTCCCCTACTGGTCCAGGAGTCCACAGGCTTGTGCTTCACGTAAAGCCCGACCCACTAGCAATTTCTGGCCGGCGGGCTGAGCGGTCCGTAAAGCAGCCTCCCAGGAAGAATGAGTTGGATTGGGAATGGGGGGTACTGCCTTTAGGGAAGGACATTCCCAAAGGTAGTGGAAAAGTGTGGATTTGGGCACGCCACAGGTGTTACAATCAGGAGGAAAGGTAGGGTGAAAGCATGAGTGACGGTGGGGTGAAATAAAGCAGCCTGTCTGTAATTGCCGCCAATTGGCGCTGGATAAGGGCGACAAGGTACTGTGGGGTGGTGGCAGTGTCATGCGGCTGAACTTGTAAAATGTGGTGATTTGGTGATATGTAGAGAGGACCGATGGGACTTCTTGCGCAGGGTTTGGTGCCTGATCCTCCGGGGTCCGGGAGGAGAGTTCTCGGGCCGGCGCATAGGATAGGATAACTTTATTTGGCTCTAGCACAAGTGTTTTTTTTTTATGTGGACAGATTAGTCCATCCGCGACGGTCGGTTGCCCCTATTCCAGGGCTCCGCTGGATGCTGCCGTCAGCAGAGCTCGCCGTATCAAACCGATCTGGTCATCGCGGCAGTCGCTGGAGAGCAGACCCTCCCATTGCTCCACACTTGGGTTTTGTATAACTGGGACGATGTCGACTTTTTGACATGCCCATGTTATGTGATAAAGTGTAGGTTTTTCATGGCACCACGGACATTTCTGTGCGTAAAGTGTGGGGTGAATTTTACTTAGTGTGTTTAGATTTGGATATGACCCCGTTTGAAGTTGCCTCCATGTGACAGCCTCTTCTTTCTTTAAAGATTTGTGCGGTGGTGGGTACCGCATCCTGCTGCCTTTGTAGTTGTTGAGTATGGCCGAGTATTCCTGAGGTACTGGCAGGGATTCCTCAAGGTCGTTGACGTTGGATGCTCGGTAGTTAGTATATCCTCGAGCTATCCTGTCTGCCTCTTGGTTTCCTGCCACCCCCGTGTGCCCCGGTACCCAGATGATCTTATGTTTGATCGGCTTGTGTGGTTTTGCATGTGTTTGTTGCGTCTTGCAGTCTACAGAGCGGAGTATGCGGAGCGCTCTGTGACCGACTCTGCCGCAAAGATAGTTGCGGCAGGCTGCTTGTGAATCAGTAAGAATTGTCAGTGACCGCCCAGTCCGATAGCCCTCCGCTGAACGCGCTCATTACCGGGGATCGAGGCATGCCCAGGGACCCACTACAGAGTAACCGTTCGGTCGAGAGAGGTGGCCGTGGTAATAATACGGTGTGTTGCCGGAGTCGTCACGCCCTTTAGGTAGTGGCGGTACGCTGCCTGTGAATCTGTGCAAATTTCGGTTATATTTTTGTCAATGGTGGAGTGGGCCAGAGCAAGTGCGATGGCGGCTCCTTCCGCCTCTGCAGGCGAATTAGTTCGGATAGTGGCGGCGGCCCCCACTGTGCGGTCTTCATAGGCTGCGACTGCTGTGAAATATGCTGGTTTAGAATTTTGTGTCGCGTCGACATAAAGGATATCGGAGCGGTTGCTATATGTTTTGGTGTAATAGCTCGCTCGTGCCTGCCGCCTACCGTGATGGAGACTAGCACTCATACTGCGCGGTAGGGGCTTCTGATGTATGTGATCCTGCGTGCGCAGAGAAATCATGTAAGGTGTAGGACTTGTTGGGGTGGGAATTGGTGGATTGAGGCGTAGCTGTCGCAGTAGACATTGTCCTGTTTCCGTGCGACTCAGACGGACTAATTGTTTGGTGCGTTGAGCCTCTATTAATTCGATCACTGTATTGTGGGTACCAGTGGCCAGGAGACGTTTCGTGCTAACCGTCCGTGGAATACGTAAGGCAGAGGTGACAGCCGTGCGTATTGGGATGTCTGCCTGTTGTCTTTGGCGCTCAGTGGGTATGCGGTATGGAAGGTGGTATGTAATGCGGCTAATGATTAGTGCATTTGTCATATTGAGGGTCTCACGTTCAGACAGCCTATGATTGCGTGCTGCCACCCTCCTGATAAGTGCAGCGACCTGTTTGGTCTGTCTCTGCAAGAGCTGAAGGGTGGCGGTTGCATCGAGTGTGTTGTTAATGAGAAGGCCGAGAATCTTCACCTGAGGCACAGTGGGCACTGGATTCCCGTACATGTGCAGTTCAATCGGGGGGTCACTGGGGAGGGGTTTCAGCTGCAGGAGTTTCGATTTATTTGGAGAGCAACGGAGGCCTGTGTTTGCTAAATGAGTGGTGGTGATGTCAATGGCAGATTGCAGGATGTCCTGCAGAGGAAGCCGCCATTGCACTAGCTATCACTCGCACGGAAGCCCGGCATCTATTAAGTGACTCCAAAACAGCGATTTTAAATTTTGCTCGAGGCCGAGTTCATGTCCCTGCTTTTGGAATACTGGACTCGCCCGATGTGGAGCTGATATGGGTGCCTGCGCACTAAGGGAATCCCGGAAACGAGGCTGCCAACCTTTTAGCCCGAGGTTCTTTAAACCGGGCTCAGGTGGCCTCTGATCGGGGATTTACGAAGGAGCGCATGCACATATTAAGTGAGCTGACCCAGGCATACAGAGCTTCACGCCAGCTCTACCCCCCGCCCCACCCTTCCCTAGATAACAAATACGCAACACTCTGGCGCAGACTACAGACACGCACTCTCCCTAACCCCTTAACCTAGCCCACTATCATCCATCCTTTCCCACTCCGGCATGCGCCCTATGCCCAGAACCCTTCGCTTCTTCCCTCCACATCCTTTCCCTCTGCCCGGCGGACCCTCCCTAGAGAACCTAGAGAACCTCAAGACCTGGGAGGACTGGGAGACCCTGATGCGCTCGGAGGACCCGGCCGTGCAGACCATCGCCCCCGGCCGTGCTGCCAGTGTTATGGACCGTAGGAACATAAACACTTGAGTGCAGTGGGGTCGTGCGGAGACCCTGGGGCTTGCCCCGAATTCCTGTGTAAATAAAGTTTTTTTTCTCTCTCTCTCCCGTTGTCCAGAGGGTTATATCATCTGCGTATATGGCTGTGTGGAGCCCTGGGACAGCAGCAAGGGCCTTTACCAGTGGCTCTAGGGCAATGTTAAAGAGTAAAGGTGATAGAAGCGCCCCTTGAATGGGTGGCCCTTTGCGTCGCAGGACCTGGGCACGCAACTTCGCTGTGTGAACCGGGGTGCCAGTGCCATGGCCCTACGTGGATTGGACACATGCGTGTAATGTGAGGGCTGTGCGGTGGCCCTGAGACCTTGCACGGTCCAAACTCGCTTGCGAAATAAAGTTCTTCATCCATCCATCTGTGGCACTCGTGACGTCACGGCTGGATGACGTTGCACATAATTAAAGACTAATTAGTCAGTAACTACAAATTACTAATCAATAGCTAATTATTAATTAATGACTGAGTGTTAACTACTAATCAAGCTAAGCTTCGCCTTTAGGATTGGAACGCGACAGCGGGCTGTAGCGCTTCCAGGGAGTCAACGGAACACCACACCCATTCGGCGTGATTCCTTGCCGGTTGGAAACACCTTTGAACGCAACGATTTTTGAGGAAAGGAAATGGCGCAGTAATTCTCTCTCATCTCGGTGGACACCCGAACCGCACCGTACAGGAAGGGATGAAGTGAGAGTGAAAGAAGGAAGAGAAAGAGGGGCCTTAATGAAGAAAATGAAATTTGTATTTGAGGAAAGGAAATTATGGAGTAACTGTCACATATCTCGGTGGACACTCGCATCTGTTTGATGACGTCAGCTGCGCTCCTCGATGAGTCACCCCAGGCGCATGATGTAACGCCTGACGGACGGGGGGGAATGAACCATTAAAGGCCTTCCCCTTAATAGGCCGCAGTGTTCAATGGGTAATCAAACTCTTGCAATCAATCGGCCTGCGAGGGTGGGCACGCTGCCTATCGCGTCTCAGGACCGCACTCAACGTTACAGACGCCCAACCGCTTATAGTTGCCAATACAGAACAGCTTTCGATCTCTAACCATCTTCAGCAGGAATTAATCCACAGACTTTTTTAAAGATTTTCGCCGCGGTTGGGCAGTTCTAACGAAGCTAGAGCAAGTGTATTACATTATGACAAGGGTTACTATTTAGCGCATAAAAGAAGTGAGGGCGGGGCTAGGAAATCTACCTTTTCATTTTGTAAGGTCCTTTTGTAAAGCAAATGTTTTGTCTTTTTACACTTTAAATTCATAATTACAAAGTATTGTTAATTAAATGCGCAGAATATCTTTAATATTTTACAAAAATAAATAACCCATCTTTCTTAACCGCTGTAACAACCGGCTCCTGGACGGAATATTTTTTTTAGGAAATGAAATCTCTCACTAAAATTAGCAGAGGCTCAGCTTGGTTAAGTGCGGAAATTGCGAAAGCAACTTCATCCGTTTCTTCAGCCCGACGTCGTTTCCTAGCTTGAGCGAATCGTTGCAGCCTTGCCTTGTGCATGTCGGACGTCATGGCCTGGCTGAAACGCACAGCGTGCTTACGCCGGGACGACTGCGACGTTGTTGTTGAGACTGAGAGAAGGATGAAAAGGAAATTGGACGGGCCGGCCAACTGGCTCCAGCCGAGCCACCACCGCTGCCACGTGCAGATAGAGGAGAGTTAAAAAGGTCAGAGGAAAAAGAAAGAGAAAAGAAAAGAAAAGATGCGCGTCGCAGCAAAAACCGCGTCCGCCTAAGCGGGCGCTGGCTGAAAAAACAGATAAGCGGCCGAAGCCGCGATTCGTCACCGCCTCACGACTGCGACGTTGTTGTTGTTGTGACTGAGAGAAGGATGAAAAGGAAATTGTACGGGCCTGCCTACTGGCTCGATCCGAGACACCAACGCTGCCACGTGCAGACAGAGGAGAGTTAAAAGATCAGAGGAAAGAAAAAAAGGAAAGAAAAAACCGCGCGTCGCAGCAACAACTGCGTCCTCCGGAGCGGACGCTCCTCAAAGAAATGGCTGAGGCTTAACTTGGTTAAGCCTGGAGAATGCGAAGCATCATCGTGTCGCGTAATTTGGAGGCGCACAACCACAGCGAGGGCGCGAGGTGGGCCCCCGTTTCTCCACTGTCGTGACGTCATCGTGTCACGTGATGTCACGTCATGTATCACATGATTTGGAGGCGCACAACCACAGCGACGGCGCGAGGTGGGCCCCCGTTTCTCTACTGTCGTGACGTCGTCGTGTCACGTGGTGTGACGTCATGTATCACGTGATTTGGAGGCGCATAACCACGGTGAAGGGCTGAAGTGGTAGCTAAAGTAGTATGCTTCGCATAAAAACAGATAAGCGGCCGCTGCGACGAGCCTGGTCGGAGCCCGATATATCTCCGTCTGGCGTGACGTCATCAAAGCGAGCGCCTCCTCGCGGCAGCGGCGCGCAGCTGCTGCTCGGCGCACCGTGGTTACGCTGGGACGACCGCGACGAGACGAGTTGGGGCTCTGTCTCTCTCTCTGTGTGTCGTGACGTCACAGCGGAGGTCATTCTGAAGGTCTAACGTGGTTACACCGCCGGGAAGACGCTGAAGGGCTCAAACTGCGAGCAGTATTGCTTTCGCAATAAAAAAAAAATTCAGGGGGGCGCTTTGTTGACCTAAAGTCTCCTGAAGTGAAAGCCTTAAATGCCGTGTTACTACTTGTGTCACTGATATGTGGTTAAGATGTTAAGCTTTGCCACTAAGTGTGGAACGCGACAGCGTCTTGCATAACTGCCAGGAACGCCGGCCACCGCCACTGGGGTCCCAAACTAGGGACCTCCACCTAGTGTTTGTAAGGATCGGTCCCTTACGGGCTGATCCAAACATACCTCCTGTCCCTTCTGAATGTTTTCACCACCACCACCAGGGAGTCCACAAAACGCCGTCGCCCGTTCGGCTGTACGCCTTGCTCGTCTATAATTGGTTTTTGAGCAAAGGAAATGTATCTGTTTCGCATGTCTCGATGGACACCTGAACCTCGCCGCAACGGGAATGGAGGAATATGGGAGCGAACGAAGACACCGTATTCACTAGTCGCGCCTTTGTTCATTCCAAACCATCGAGCTGGCATGGCGGAGTGGTTAGCGTGCTCGTCTCCCACTCCGGAGACCCTGGTTCCATTCCGCAACTGGACCAATTTCCTGCACGGTTTTCTTTATTTATCTGGTCTCACTAAAAAGGGGAATTAGGCTAATTGCTTAAATAACCAATTAACTAAACTCAGTGTGACTTGCTTGGAGCATCACTATACGATCCCTTCAGTTGGTTGCATGGTTACTAGGAGGAGGAGGTAAATTTTATTAAAAAAGAGGTCTTAGGCGCGGATTGGGGTGATGTTCCCCTCCCCGCGGTGGGCTCCTCTTCTAGGCCGGACGCCAGGTGGCCGACCGACAATGCCGTTCGGCGACCTCTTCGGCTCGCTCTGTGACTCGAAGTTGAATCTCCGGGTCCGAGCTGAGCAGCGCGGCCTCCCACTGAGATTGGGTAGAGCTCCAGACTGTGCGGTGGCTTGTCTTGAGTATATGAGTATAAGATGTGCGGTGTGTCTGCCTTTTGGTGCCCACAGAGAGAGCAGACGGGGCTACACTGCTCCGGGAACCACAAAGAGTACATGCACGGATTAAAGAAAGTGTCTGTTTGGAGCTGCCGCCAACTGACTTGTGTTTTACTCAGAGATTTGTGTGGTTTGTGGAAGATCTGTCTTTCTTTCGCGAAGTGGGTAGTGATTTCTTTATAGGTTGTCACTCGCTCCTTGGCCGATCTGAGATCAGGGTAGCGCACCTCCCGGTTAACCACGAATCCTCGGGCAAATTGGTGCGCCGCCTAGTTTCCAGGATGGTCCGAATGGGAGGGGACCCAAATCAATGTGATCTGGCGGGTATTGGAGATTTTTCGTAAGATTTAGATGGCTGCGGTGTGGGCCCTTTCTTTTGCAAAATTTGGAATTGCTGTTTTAGAGTCGCTGATGATCTATTTGGCAGTAGTGGAGGTAATGGCTAAAGCAATAGCAGCTTCTTAGCCGAAGTACAATTGGCTCCGTTTGAAATTCGCGCACTGTGACGTCACGACCATTTCGACCAATTGGAGCAAGGGCAGCGTAGGTACGGCGGCCACCTGAGGTTTCGCTTTGGCTAACGGAGTGTTGCTTTCGCAACAAAAGTGGCTTTTCCAGGGAAGGAAATGGCACTGTAACTGTCTCATTTCTCGGTGGAGACCTTAACCCTGCCGTGAAAAGAGGGAGGAATGTGGGAGTGAAAGAAAAATTACCGTAATGGAGTGCTTCGGAATAATTTCTAACTCCTGGGGGCCTGCAAAATGCACTGACATGGTGGTGCCGAAAAAAAATTACCGACGATTACGTTACTTCCTGATCTGAAATATGAGCGCAGCTCATCGGCTGTTCAAGCTTTTCGTTAGCTTAAGGTAAAGAATTCAAGCAAGGCATGTATGTATAATTACAGACAATTTTTTATTTTATGGCAAAAGCCTTTAATGACTCATGCTCGTGGTGGTGTCCGTCCATGCTCGCTGTGTCCGTCCGTGCGCTGGAACCGTGCCAACTGTGGCCTCTCCTCCGCGCAGCGGCGCAGACCTCCCCTCCTTAGAATCCAGCGCGCCGGTGGGAGGCGCTGCTGTGCATAGCAGCCGTGACGTCACAGAGTAGCGGTAGAACGAACGCGCGCGGGTCGGCGGTAGCATCTGCGCCGCCGCTCCTTCGTCAAGCGTCTCGTTGCAGTCGAATTAGTGATACACATGGCTCCGAAGCGGCCCAGTCATTCCGTGCCAAGCGGTTCGGAGAAGCGCCAGTGGGTTGACCACAAGGCTTTCGCCAAGCACTCTTTAGAATTTCCTCATTGTCTTGGGTAATATTTTCACACATATTCTTTCCTCAAGAAACCCTCCACCAACATTTCTTGATTGTCACGAAGGAAGCTTTGTGGTCGGAGAAATAGATTATATATGCTCGAATTGCTGCACCGCTACACGAGCGAGAGGAACTGGATAGTGTCCCGCATACGTGGTAAGAAATTACTGTTGGTCTATATCTGCATTAAAGTCCGCACCCATCCTGCCACTCTGGAAGGTGGCAGTCAAGGGTTGATCGCGAGAGTTTGCTCACCGTTTTCAGCGCTAACGCATGCAGCCAACATCTCTCTCTCTCTCAGCATCCCACGGACTTATAAGCGCGATTCAGGCGTCCACTGACCCAGGGAGGCAGTTATGCGCATTTCCTTTGCTTAAAATGGTCGCAGTGTAAAATGTTCGCGAAAACCAACGCCAATGAACACAATAAACGCCGACGGCTTATGGGTTCAGCGCCGCGTTTCTGCCACAACGCTGTCAATGCCTGCAGCCCACATGTCTCTCTCATGGGCCGTCGGCCGTCGGCGTTCATCTCATAAGCTGTCGGCGTTCATTGTGTTCATTAGCGGACGTCGGGAACGTCTTCCAGTCCAATCACTTTAAGGAAAGGAAATGCGCATAACTGGCTCTTTGGGACAGTACGCCTGAATCGCGCTTATAGGTAGGTGGCGTGATGAGAGAGAGATGTGGGCTGCAGGCATTTACAGCGTTGTGCCAGAAACGCGGTGCTGAAGCCATAGGCCGTCGGCGTTCATTGCATTCATTGGGGTTGGCGTCGTGAAATTTTTACACTCCGATCATTTTAAGGTAAGGAAGTGCACATAACGTGCTCCCTAGGTCAGTGGACGGCTGAATCGCGCTTATATATAGGTACGTGGGGTGTTCAGAGATGTGGGTTGTGTGCGTTAGCGCTGACAACGCTGAACAGACACTCGAGATCAACCATTAACTCCCACCTGCCAGGGTGGCAGGGTGGGTGGGGCTTTAATGTAGGTATGAAGACAAAACAAACAGGAATTCTTTACCACGTATGGGGGAAAACATCTCGGTTTCTCCCACTCGCAACGCCTCGTATAGATGTGACAACCTCGCGAAACACTTGCATAGACCTTCTTCGAGAACCAGGCATTGGATCAACAAGTCGAGCATATATCCTTCTATTTTCCCGACCACAAAGCTTCCTACATGACAATCAAGATCTGTTATTAGAGGGTTTCTTCAGAGATCGAGTGGGCTCGCAAGACTGCAAAGGCCGCTGGGGTCTTGGACTGATGGCTCTACCTAGGCTGCGAGAAAGAACCCTTGTAGTACAATAAAGTTTTTCATTCATTCATTCATTCATTCATTCATTCATTCATTCAGGAAAGAATATATGTGAAAAATAACAAGTTGTCTGTCATTGTACATACATGTCTTGTTCGAATTCTTCGCCTTAATCTATATAAAAGCTGACACAGCTGATGCGTTGCGCTCAAATTTCGCATTAGGAAATAGTGTAATTGTAGGCAGTTTTTTGTAGTTTTTTTTTTTTAATTTATTTCATGCTGTAGATCATGTTACTGATCCAGCAGAACAAATAAAGATGTAGGTATTCCAGAGTCAAGGCAGCAAGTAAAAGGAACAACTGAAGAAAGAAAGCACGCACAATGACTATGTGCTAACAATAATCGTGTCGGTGAGTTTCACTCGCTTTTGCACGCATGAAAAGGAAAATTTAAATGGTTCAGTTCTGGAAAAGTACGGGGTAAGTGAACCGGGATGATGGTGACGTGAAGTGCATAGCTAAAAATGACAAGTAGGGTGCAGGACCAAGCGCCAATTCTTTATTCATGAGGAAAGAAAGAAATTCGCGTCCAATATTTTTTCTTCTTGCCTCAAGAGGTTGAATAATCAATCACTTTAATATGGCATTGCGCAACCAGGATACAGAATAACCATCCCTAAAACTACTGGAAGATACCTGTAGCGGTGTGAGGCTCTGTGAGATTGCAGGTCTTATTTTAAACAAACACAAAGGTACAAACAATAAACGAGGCGGCTTTTATCGGAAAGGAAACCAATTTCAGTATGAGCGTGAAAAAAAAAGGAAAGGAACGAGAGAGCATCGCAACAACACACGGGAAAAACACACGGGGGAACAGAACAAAATGCTTACGAAAAATACAGGAAAAAGAAAGTCAAAGAGGAAAGTCACACTACTTGTCTCTTATTCGAGCAACGAGCGGGGAGGACTGGCTGGGTGTCGGGAGTCAGGGAGTCTCTGGGCGTTCCAATGTTGATGCAACGCTACCGCAGCGTCGGCGTCTGTGGGCTCCCAGCACGGTTCCCAGGTCTGGTATCCCGGAAAAGCCACGTAGGCACCAGAAGCGGCCTGT
The DNA here is from genome assembly GCF_055824585.1 of Amblyomma mixtum. NCBI lineage: Eukaryota > Metazoa > Arthropoda > Arachnida > Ixodida > Ixodidae > Amblyomma > Amblyomma mixtum. The sequence continues at coordinate 527,602 of NW_028317716.1, forward strand.
GTGGAGCAGCTGACGGATGGACGGAGAAGAGTGGCGCCTGGGCCTGGTGGTTGAGGTCTCGACGATGGATGTCCAGGTCTGGTGGCCCGGCCGTCTGCGGCTAAGGCCCAAGCCCGGAACTCGGGGAGCCAGCAGAACTCGTCCACGTCCGTCGCCCACCGCGCTCTTCTCTTCTCTGCCACGTAATCCTCTTCTACCTGTCCCAGCGTTCCCCTCCGCACGCGCTCCTCGTGCTTTGTCTTCTTCTCCTCATGAACGCCGCTGGGTGGCGCTATCTCCTTACAGAAGGCCCCCTCTTCGGAAGTTTTTTCCAAGGGAAAGAACTCAACTTCAGGAGAGCGACCCCAGACGCGTTCGACGATCGCACCACAGAACACCACACCACAGCGCGCACACTACACGCCACACACGATACGACGGTCGTCAATGTTCGATACACAGACATTCGCACACATAGCAAAGAGCGTACATGAAAAGGAAATGTAAAGCGTCCATAGAGTGTGAGGAAACACGGAAGGCATAAAAAGTAAGTAGCCGACACCCAAAAACAAACATGAACAAACACAGACAATGCCAACAAGAACAGGTGTGGGTTCCATTCTTCCGTATTCCATTCTTCACATCAAACCACTTCACCGTCGCGAGAACTCTTTCAGCTAGTACTTCCGTTTTCCGTTGTGAAACCGTTTTCTCCAAATCGACCTCGGTCTCCACCATGATTTTACATGTTCCCGTCCTACGATGTTATTCACTCTGTTCTCCCTTGCCTTCGACACAGTCCATTGACACATATCAAACGATCTGACATAACTCTTAATGTCGGCCTGTACACCGGGCCAGTAAAACTCACTGAGCACCCTAGCTATTGTTTGCCGTATTCCATGATGGCCGGATAATGCACTCTTATGCGCCAACTTAAGAACTTGCGTGCGTAAGCCCTTCGGTACCACCGCTTGCTCTACGACTCGGCCGGGACACACTTGGTATGTTCGGAAAAGAACACCGCCATCTGTATCAAAACAGTGGGCGGTCTGTCCCTTGCCACGAAATATTTGCCCCAACTTCCTGCGACACACCTCTAAGGTCGGGTCTTCTTCTTGTTTGAGGCGAAACTCCGGCCGTGACAAGCGGAGTGTGTTAAGAGTGGGGCTTTTGCTACTCTCTGAAACCTTTGCTGTCACCGTAAGAGAAGGAACATCGACCGCACCCGTAATGGCAAGGGAAACTGCCTGATCAGTGAGAACTGGCGGCTCAACCGAGAATGGAGGTTTAGCGCCAGGGACATTGCCTATTATGATGTCGTACAGGGGTGTAGACAAGCACCGGGCGATGGCCTTACCCGAAAAGTATGGTGAGGAAATCACCACCTCCGCTTCCGGAACTTCTACACGGGTCCCATTGGCCAAGAATAATGTAGCCTGTTTCCCTGTAAGCGCCGCTGCCGGTACAGGGGACTCACGCACAACAATTCCGGTGCTTCCCGTATCCCGTAATACCGAACCAGGCTGGCCGAACACCTCACCGTGCGCCATGGGCATAGCAGTTTCCACCGGTTTGGAAGGACAGACCATCTCCCCCAACTGGCCCTCTACGCGCGTTACCTCTGCAGGGTTATCGGGATGTGAATATCGAGGTGTCATGCAACAGGCGGACTCCTCACGATCTCCTGGTCTCTTAGCTTTGCATGACTGGGCATCATGTCCTACATCGCGGCACCAGGTGCAATACAATTGCTTCGGCTTTGTCCGACAATCCGACGCCTTGTGCCCAGTCTTCTCGCAAAGAAAACATCGAAGGCGAGATTGTGAACGTGAAACCTCGTCCTTGGCTTTAACTATCGTGTGCTCACCCTCCTCTTTAAAAGAACAACAAGTTATTTTGCCGCTGTGCTTCGAGAAAATGATCGGCAGCCTCCGCCAGCTTGGAAACTGTCTTGCCCTCCCGCTCACGTAAGAAAAGGGCTAAACGAGAATGACAGTTGTTCAGAAATTGCTCGCTCACGACCATCTCGCGAACCACCTCAAAAGTGCGGCCTTCTCCCCGCATCTCGACCCAACGGTCAAAGAAACTAAACAATCTGGCAGCATATTGCGAGGCCGTTTCTCCATCCTGGGGCTTGCTCTGGCGAAACTTCTCTCGGTACCCTTCCGCGGTGAACCTAAACCTCTGAAGCAAGGCAAGCTTCGCTTTGTCATAATCCACGGAATCCTCAGGCGAGAGACGACCGAAGACCCTAAGTGCCTCGCCGCCAAGGCACAAGCTCAACGCCGTTGCCCACTTTTCTTTTGGCCAACCCTGCCCCGTGGCCACATGCTCAAACCTCTTTAAGTAGGCATCGAGGTCATCCCGCGCTTCATTGAACGGTGGTATGAGGCTGTGCGGGTTAATGGAGCTGGTCGATGAGACGCTACGCTCTCCACGGTCACTCGGAGGATTTGCGCCACCCTCCATGAGCCTTATTTGTAGCTGCAAGTTCCGCGCCTCTAACTCCAAGCGTTCCTTCGCAGCCTCTCGCTCCGTCTCTAAATTCCGTGCCTCTAAATCCAATTTCTGCTTCGCAGCTTCACGCCCCGTCTCCAAATTCCGTGCCTCCAACTCCAATTTCTGCTTCGCAGCTTCACGCTCAGCGGCTCTCTCTTCCCGTGCCTTACGAAGCTCGTCCTCCACCCACGCTCGCAACTCCGCGCCGCACAAGCCCATGCGCTCGCCTAAGGCAACCAACTCTGACGCGCTCATACTGTTCCTAAATTAACACAACAGGCAAAGAAATAAAAACCGACCTCGTCCTGTCGTAGTGGACGCCAAATTTGTGAGGATCTGTGAGATTGCAGGTCTTATTTTAAACAAACACAAAGGTACAAACAATAAACGAGGCGGCTTTTATCGGAAAGGAAACCAATTTCAGTATGAGCGTGAAAAAAAAAGGAAAGGAACGAGAGAGCAACGCAACAACACACGGGAAAAACACACGGGGGAACAGAACAAAATGCTTACGAAAAATACAGGAAAAAGAAAGTCAAAGAGGAAAGTCACACTACTTGTCTCTTATTCGAGCAACGAGCGGGGAGGACTGGCTGGGTGTCGGGCAGTCAGGGAGTCTCTGGGCGTTCCAATGTTGATGCAACGCTACCGCAGCGTCGGCGTCTGTGGGCTCCCAGCATGGTTCCCAGGTCTGGTATCCCGGAAAAGCCACGTAGGCACCAGAGGCGGCCTGTGTGGAGCAGCTGACGGATGAACTGAGAAGAGTGGCGACTGGGCCTGGTGGTCGAGGCCTCGACGATGGATGTCCAGGTCTGGTGGCCCGGACGTCTGCGGCTAAGGCCCAAGCCCGGAACTCGGGGAGCCAGCAGAACTCGTCCACGTCCGTCGCCCACCGCGCTCTTCTCTTCTCTGCCACGTAATCCTCTTCTACCTGTCCCAGCATTCCCCTCCGCACGCGCTCCTCGTGCTTTGTCTTCTTCTCCTCACGAACGCCGCTGGGTGGCGCTATCTCCTTACAAGCGGCTGCAGAGCCACCAAAGTCCTCCATGAAGGAAGTAATGAAATCCCAATAAGGAAGCATGTTAGGCAGGGAGTCATATCTCAGTGATGTTCAGCGCTTGTTGATAGGAGGTACTCAGAAGCCTTAATTGAGAAAAGTTTTGGATAAGAGATGATGAAGAATGCCTTAGTAATCTGCGATTGGCTGATTGCATTGCTAGCAAAGAAGCTTAGGGGACGAGTTGTAAAGCATGATCACTGACCTAGAGAAGAAACCAGAACGGTGGGCGTAAACAATCGTCGAGGTGGCTGGTTTGCTGTGCGGTATCAGTGGGCGTTAAAGATCCCCAGGTGGTAGAAATTATTCCGGAGACCTCCAATGCGGCACCTATTCCTTCCTTCCTTCTCCTACTCCCTCCTTTATCCCTTCCTTTAGGAGTGTCCACCGAGATATGTGACAAAGTTACTGCGTCATTTCCTTTCCTCAGAAAAACTTTTTTTTTCGAGAACTGAAGTAATATTCATCAGCCTCACAAGGCAACAGAACAGTAAATACGGTAGCGAGGCGCTTTTATCGGTAAAGAAATGTCTACATAGGGGTAGTAGTGACCGCGGACCTTGGACAAGATAGTGGAGTGAGTAGAGGAAGAAGGACGCAGTGGAGCGCCTTTAGAATTTCACCGAGATCGTAAACGTTAGTTTAGCACTATCCCTGAATAAAAAAACTATATAAGAGCTACATTTTACTAGTACCCGCCTATGGGGCAGAAACGTGATGTTCAAAGAAAGGGGTTCAAATTAATTGAGCGCAATGCAGCGAGCTAGGCAAGAAAAAATGATAGATGTAACTGCATCGGGTCTTCAGTCGGTGACGGACGCATGCGCACTAACCACCGGCCAAGCTCTGGGGAGCACGCCGCTATTTGATGCGCGATAACTCACTCGCCCTCTTAAGCATCGAGTGTGCTATAAAAACACTCGCTGAATAAAGCCGTTCGTTCACTGTTCTCTGCCTGCGTCCACGCTTCACTTCGGCGAGTCATGAAGTGATACATGGTGTCAGAAGTGGGATGATCCTCAAGCCTGCTGTTCGAGCGGAACCCGCCGACGGACGACCACGAGCAGCTTTGCAGACATGGAAAGCATCAAGCCTCCAGAACCACTGATCCTGTCCGCACACGCCGGAACAGGCTGGAAGCTGTTACACCAAAGGTTACACCAAACTCTTCTTGGAGGCGGCGTCATCTGAAAAACGAAGGACTAAGGCGGCGAAAACGGCGCTCTTGCTTAGCGTAGCAGGCGAAGATGCGATAGAGATTTACAACAATTTCTCGTTCTTGGAGACAGAAGGCAAACAGGACTACAATGTGTTGTCGCCAAGTTCCAGGAATACTGCGCCGAGGAGGAAAACTAAGTGCACGAAGGGTATGTGTTTCGTACACGCGTGCAGCAGCTGGCAGAACCTTTCGAACAATTCTTCCGAGAGGTGAAGAAACAGGCGAGGTTCTGCAATGTCGGGGCCCTAACTGACGTCATGGTTCGGGACCAGGTGGCTTTCGACACAAACTCGCCCAAGCTACTACAGAAAATGCTCAGAGAAAAGAATTTATCGCTCGAAAGGGCTGTGACATTATGCAGAGCACCCCGCCAAAATGAGATATGGTCCAAGACAAAGGAAGAGACCGAAGTCGACGCAGTAACTTCAAGAAAAGAGTATCAGCCAGCAACGCGCACCCGATGCGGCCGGAGACATCCGCCAAGGCGCTGTCCGGCATACGGAAAAACGTGTCGTTCCTGCAATAAGCCAAACCAATTTGCCTCATGTTTTAGAGGGAGAACTAGTTTTGGTGAGGTACAGCAAGACGGTGACGACGACTTCAAAGTTTTATATGTGGTGGTCGATAGCTTTCCGAGTGGCCGGGACTGGCTTGTGGAGGCCACTATTGGAGGAAATAACGTCACATTCAAAGCTGACACCAGTTCCCCAGCGAACCACGTCCCGTTATCAGCCTATCGAAAGTTAAATGTCACTAGGCTTCGGTCAAACGGAGCAGCCCTGCGCTCGTACAACGGTGGCATTATCAAGCACTGCGGAACCTTTTCGACACCCGTCGTCATTGGCGATCGGAAGGAAAGTGCTGAGTTCTTCTTGGTAAAAGAAACCACCAAGCTAATCTTGGATTGGAGGCCAGGGAGCGTTGTGGTCTAGTTCAGCGGAATGTTGACACTGCAGCCGCAACTACCTCCGAGAAAACTGCTCGGCAGTTCCCGCCCTTGTTTCATGGAACTGGACATCTCCGGTGAGAATACAAGATTGTGCTTCGCGAGGATGCTACGCCCGTCGTCCAGCCTGGTCGAAGAGTGCCCCTGTCTCTTTAGCGGCCACTGCGTGCCGAGCTGGACCGAATGGAACGAGAGGGCATCATTATCGAAATGAGCGACCCGACGGACAGGGTAAGTCCACTCCTCATTGTGCGTAAAAAAGACGGCAAGCTATAAGAGTATGCCTGGACCCGAAAGAAATTAATGACAGTCTAAAACGGGAACACTACCAGATGGTAAGGCGAGAGGATACTGAGGCCAAGCTCACAGGCGCAATACTGTTTTTGGCGGCTCCCATTCGGCATTGCTTCAGCCAGTGAAGTGTTTCAGTAAGCAATAAACGAGGTATTTGACGGTCTTCCTGGGGTTCGCGTGTATGTGAACGATGTGTTGATTTGGGGCGCAACCCGAGAAGAGCACGACAAGTGCCTGCGAAGTGCACTACAAGCAGCTTAATCCGCAGGGCTTATTTCTAACGCTGCAAAGTGCAAGTTTGGTGAACAAAAGATCGCATTCCTGGGTGACCATACTGTTGAATCAGCAAACCTACATGCATCATGGAAACCGCTGCATGGCGAAGATCACATAAGACATTCTTTTTTGGCAAAAGTGTAGTTGCGCTCTGGTTTGCTGACGAAACAGATCGCGTATGCTTTAACGTGCTGAGATCATCGTGTTGAACCAGAACAGTGCCGATCGCCGTCACTATTTATGAACTCCTGTTGGTGTCGAGGCTCGAAATGCCGGAGGATGGGATGCGAGCTCAAGAGGAACTTCAGCTGGCAGAGTTACCAAATAATTTAGTGAGTTCTTCCACAAAGAGTGACCAGGATGTCTACATGTCTTTACGATTTTCGTACCATGACGGACCGTGTCCGTGAGCGAGAAAACCACGTTCGCTAGCTGGTTGTTTGTACCTCACTCGTTGGTAATGCGTGAGCCACATGTCAACGTCAGCACCAGCTGCGCCCACGGATGTGCGGGGTTCACGGCAACTAGGCTGATGAGTGCAGGGGGGGGGGGGGGGTGGCTTCGTAGGGAAACATACTTACGTAAAGAGCGGACACGTAAGCCGTTTCGCGGCCGAGCAATAAAGGGTCTGACCACCCGCCAGGCGGCCCGTGTTTGCTCCCACTCTACTTCAAAGGTAGACAGCTTGTCACACGTCCACCGGGTTGCGTCCAAGCGTTCCATTCCCATATAGAAGTTGGCGCTTCGCCGGTCATGTGCCGCCGGTTACGCCCACTCACCGCGCTTTTCAACGCGTCGCCTGGTTTTTCCGTTAAGTTGTTTCCTTTTACATGCAGGATTAATTTTGATGTTTCTTGAGCTAAGAACATTGTAGCAAGTCGTTTGCTATGCTGCGTGAACGTGTTTTGCAGGTGTAGCATATAATATGAGCCGTGAGTCATCCGTTTGTTCTAGTACTCTTTTCCGGAAGAGCATGTGCATTATTCGCAACACTATTGGATTAAAACAGAATTTATCGACGGCTCACCCGTACCGTAACCCAAACCGTAACCCAAACCTTTTATATGTCGTCGGTCGAACAGCGTGATGCACATTTGAAATCGACCACGTGAAAATACCTTTGTCAGACGGGAAGCGGGCAGTTTTGATCGTGATCGGTCAGGTCTTAATCGGGCCTTAATATGCCCCGATTGTGTTTGATCCGCGATCAGGAGTAGTTGAATGCCATCGGAGCATCGGAATCGAGCTGGCCGCGATTTCTTTCAAAACCTAATATGTGCTTTTTAGGTGTCATAGAGTGCTAAGAAACGAACAGCAAAAGAGAGAAGCCTAAAATATAACAAAAAAGATTGCTTTCAACTGCAGTACAGCCAATGCTAATACGTTTTATTCCGCCATAGTTTCTCGTATCTGTGTCAATACCGCCGACATGATGTGTTGAAAAGAATTTCAGGTTATCGGCATTGATAGGTACGTTTTTTAGCCATATACCAAATTGGAATATTTTGTTTTCTGGGAAAAGCAATATACAAGCACTTTTTTCTGCCAATTTGGCAAATTTTGTTGGCTGTTTCGGGCGTACTTAGAGTCGTATGTTGCGCTAGGGCTGTTCTTACTCCCGATCCTTGGACCGCTATATCAGCGATCATTTTCCATCGCGACTGAAAGTTGGATTCCGTTCGAGGGCTCAATCACAATCCCTGTAACATGAAAGTTTATCACTGCTCCGTACCGCATATAGGTACGGTCTGGAAGGAAACCGTAGAGACAACCATACTGAGAACAGTCACTGCTTTATAGGCAAAAAATCAGTTTACGTCAGCTCGCTTCTGGAAGGGATTGAAGCTAGTTAGACAGAATTTTTCATGAACGATAAGTAATATGCTTGCCTGCAAACATAATATAAACAACTGTCATCAGCGAGTTTAATTTTATTTCTGTTTTTTTTTGCTGCGATATATTTCTCTTTGGCGTTTGATTACTGCAACAATCTTTACAGTCTGTACACAAGCCCACACTAATATGCCACGGAGCGGATTAAATTACGGGAGCTACCGCTGCGTTTCATGATGTTGGAACCACGGGTGAAGATAAACGAAGCCAGGGACGACGTTCTTCCACATTCCTCATGACAGCAGGTGATTGACGCCTTGCCTGGGTACTTTAAAAAATATAACACAGTGCTTCCAATCTCTTGCTGGAACCGGCTTACTATACGCACGGATTTTAGTCAGCCAGTGAAGCGAATAATTATAAGTTATACTGCGCCATACTTGTTTCAGGTCGAAGGCTTGGATAGAATATGCCAAGAGGGGCGACCTGTTAGAAATGTCGCCGACCCCGCTGTACGCCACGTACCGCATCTGCGGGGACCATTTCACCCCCGGATGACTTCATGGACACCGGGATAACTTCGCTGAAGTAGACGGTTATTCCTACCGTTCAGCCTACAGGATACTGGGATTGTCAGCTCGCTCAAGGTAATTTTAAGGCGGAAGCCCTTAATGCTTCATCGTTGTAAGCAGGAGTTGTCGACAGAAATGTCATGCTTTTCAATTGCTCGAAATGGTCGTGACGTCACAGTGCGCGAATTTCAAAGGGGGCCAATTATACTTTGGCTAGTAACGATGCGACCAATTAAAGAGATGGTATAGTGATGCTCCAAGTAAAATAAATAAAGAATGAAACCGAATACGAAATTGGTCGAGTTGGGGAATCTATCCATGGTCTCCGGAGTGCGAGACCAGCACGCAAATCACTCCGGCATGCCAGTTATTTTTTTCTTTCATGGTATTTATTTACATGGTTTTGTACAAAAAGGATATATTACATATGTGTGTGTGTATACACACACTAAAAAACACTGTTACAGAGAACCTACGTAGGCGCTACGTGGCACAAACATGATAGTAAACATATTAGAACTAAAAGGCCGGTAAGGATATACAGCGCATCAGGAGAGGAAACCAATCGGGTAAAAATTCAATTCTTTGTAAATGTCCTTTAACTGCAGCAACATTAGGCTAAAATGAGTTCTGGGCGAAACAACAGGTTCAACGTTTTGGTCTTGCATGCGCGTTTTCCAAAGGCTACGAAGTCCAATCAGAAGAATCATATCATATAGGGTTTCGAGTCAGGTTGAGAAACAACAAGGTAGCGCACACTGTTGGAATTTAGGAGATGGATTGGAATGAACAAAAGGGCGTCTAGTGGATGCGGTGTCTTCGTTAGCTCCCATCTTCCTCCCTTCCCTGACGGAAAAATTGGAAAAAATAAAGAAATAAAAAATAAGAAAAAATGAAAATTAAAACAGCTTAAAAATAAACACACAATTAAAAAGCCCAAAAAATAAAAATTAAAACATACCAGTGCGAACCAGTGGCTTTCGTCTTGGAGCACTTTAGAGAGCCACTTTGTAAAATCGCCCGGCCGATGAAGCTTTGAAATTTTTGTTCTAGCTATAATTTATGATTAACACTGGACCCACTCGATGTAATCCCAGCAATTAAAACTTACATTTCGCGATAAAATATACAGGGTGTCCAGGCTCACTTTAGCCAAGCGTTAAAAGATAAAATATTTGACGTAGGCCAGGGAAACCACTTACATACACCTGCCAACCGGCTCGCGCATCACTGGCAATTTTTTGTTTCGCAATTATTAATTGGCAATTAAAGTAATTTTCTAAATGCGTAAATATTGCCTTTAGACAGCAAATATAAATAGCAGAGTTGGGGAGCACGTTCAGAAACCACCGTTCTATTTTTTTGCGATAAAGAAAGCCTCACGTGTATCTTTTTTCCGAGCGCCAGCGAAAGCCTGCGAAACACACAAAAAAAATCACGTGACTAGCGCATTCGCGTGCCACGATTGTGCTGCTCTCAACCGTGGCTTGAGTGAACGAAATCACCTGCTCGCAAGGCCTGACGACCTCAATGCGCCGGCAGGCCTATATGTCGACGGTGGTTGCATTTGCGTCCGCCACATTTGGCCTTTTCATCGCGCTCACAATGCTCGGTGCGTTCGCGGCAATTCGCACCGTCACTCTTGCACACTGGCTCGCGCGGGCGTCGCAACCACCGTCGACATATCGGCCTGACGGAGCAGTGAGGTCGTCGCGCCTTGGCAGCAGCTGATTTCCTTCACTCAAGTCAGGATTGAGAGCAGCACCATCGTGGCACGCGAATGCGGTAGTCACGTGATTTTTGAAGCGTGAGCTTGAGCGGTTTTGCGTGGCTCCTGGAGAGCCATGCCGCGCATGCGCGAGGAGCAAGTGACGCCACTACACACAGCTGGCGTGCCTCGCCGCGCTCGCTCGCCTTCCTTTCCTTAAAATGATCGGAATGTAAAACGTTGACAACGCCAATGTCAATGAACACAATAAACGCCGACGGCCTAGGGCTTCAGCGCCGCGTTTCTGGCACAACCTTGTCAATGGCTGTAGCCCACATCTCTCTCTCATCACCCCACGTACTGATAAGCGCGATTCAGGCGTCCACTGACCAAGGGAGCCATTATGTGCACTTCCTTTTCTTAAAATGATCGGAGTGTAAGTGGTGGTGAATTGATTGATTGATTGAAAACATCTTTATTTATTCAGTATTTTCAGAACATGTGGGTGGGCCGCCTAGTCCGGTAGTCCATTGGCTGCTGCTGCTGCGGTGGCCCTCCCCACCAGCCAGTGCTGACGGTCAGGATCATCGCTGAGCAGAATAGCCTCCCACTGCTCTTCCGAGGGGTTGGGAATGGGGTCAAGTAAGGGATTAAATTGGCATGCCCACACCATATGGTAGAGGTTAGCTACCTCTCCACAGTGTGGGCACTGCGGAGAGTATAGTGTAGGGTACCACAGGTGTAATTTAGCTGGTGTTGGGTATGTGTTGGTTTGTAGTCTCCTAAGGGTGTTCTCTTCTAACTTATTGAGGGATTCGTGTGGTGTTGGGTACTCCTTTCTGGCTGTTCTGGTGGGATGGAGGTTGTTGGTTGGTTGTTGGTTGTTGGTTGGTTGGCTGTTCTGGTTGGTTGGAGGTTGGATGGATGGAAACAAGTGTATTGCAAAAAAAAATCTTCCAGGGTGGTCCCCTACTGGTCCAGGAGTCCACGGGCTTGTGCTTCACGTAAAGCCCGATCCACCAGCCATTTCTGGCCAGCGGGCTGAGCGGTCCGCACAGCAGCCTCCCAGGATGTAGCGGCGGTTAGAGCTCTCCGTCCGGAACCCCATTGGCGTAGGCTGATGTCCACGTTCTTTCGATGAGTTTCTTCTGACTCTTTTCGTCCGAGCTGGTCAAAGCTGCCTCCCACCCCTCCTGCGTTGCTTGGTTATTGACAGTGACCGCCTGATTTCGCTGGCAGGCCCATACCAGAGAGAGAGAAACAACTTTATTGCCATAGATTGGGGGGATTTAGGGCAGGTGGGCTTGGTGTGGCCCCCAGGTGGGGGCTACTTCCTGGGCCCACGAAATCAGTGCCAGTTGGATGCTGTTGTCTGGCCTTTTGAGGAGTTTGTTGCATCCTTCTTCGGAGGGAGCTGGCAGTAAGGTTCGAGGGGGCGAATTTCCCCCGCAACCCCAGAGGATGTGTGCCTGGGTAGCTATTTCTCACTGGTAACAATTTTGGCAGACGGGGTCATATTCCCCGTCTGTGATGAGTGAAAGTCTAGAATGGCTAAGGATGGAGTGTGTCTGCAACCTGCGGAGCAAGCTGACTTGCGCTCGATTCAAGTCGGGGTGTGGAGGCGGGAACTGGCGTCTCATCTCTCTGTAGAGGTTGGTAATTTCGGCAAAGGTCTGGGGAGCCTCGGCAAGAGCGTCTGGATCCGTGGGGCCGGCCGCCCGGTTGGTTAGTCCTCGGGCTAGTCGGTCGACCCCTTCGTTTCCAGAGTTTCCCGCGTGGGCGGGTACCCAGACCAGGTTGATCTTATGGAAGAGAGTGCAGCCGCGAAGGATTCGTGCAGCGGGGTGGCAGATAAAACATGCCGAGTAATTTTGTATCGCTCTTTTGTAGTCGCTTAGGACTGTGCGCGTACGTGGGTCAGCGATGGCCAGCGCGATGGCGGTTTCTTCTGCCGCTGTCGGAGAGTGAGCTACTACTGTGGCGGCGGTGACGAGAGTAGATTGTGGCGTGGTTGCACAAGCCACGTATGTGTTTGCACTTTGCCGTGCAGCATCTACGTATATTGCGTGTTCGTCGGCAAGGTATGTGGCATCTAGTGCTTGGGCTTTCAGCTGACGGCGCGTATCATGGCGGCCAGGTAGCATGTTTTTGGGGATTGGTTTTATAACTAGGCGGCTATAGACCCCTATCGGAATGGGCGTCGTGGGGTGGACGTCGCCTATGAGGTTGATGTTGAGACGGTCAAGTATGAGCCGCCCGTGTTTAGTGCGGGAGAGGCGGTGGATTTGGGCGGTCTTGTGTGCCTCTATGAGTTCTGTGAGCGTGTTGTAGATGCCGAGTTGGAGGAGGTGCTGTGTGCTGGCGTACTGAGGTAGCCCCAGTGCCGCTTTGTACTCTGAACGTATAATGCTGTTCACAGCTTCCTCGTCCTTCCGGCGGAGGTGATAGTAGGGGTAGGAGTAGACTATCCTGCTAATGAGGAAAGCTTGCGTGAGCCGACAGAGGTCATCCTCCTTCATACCTCTGCGGCGGGTGCTGATGCGGCGGATAAGGCCGTTGATCTGATTGGCTGTGGTGCGGAGGCGCTGAATGGCCTCCGAGTTTTGCGTGTTGTTTTCTGTATTAACATACCCAGAACGCGGATGGTGCGGACCGGCGGTATGGGATGTGTGTCGACATATGTGTATGGTACGGGTCCGCCTTCTCCCCGCAAAATTTGAAGTGTGAGTCAAATGATTTCGGGTCTATTGCGTGTAGTCTTCGTGGGTTGTTCTAAGTGTTTGGTGTGTGGCTTTCGGAGGTGTAGTTCCTCCCCTTTGTCCAGTGTCTTAGCCGGCGGAGGGTAGACCCGAAGGGATAATCTTAAGTGCTGAAGTATATAGGTGTAAGTTAGTAGCGGGATAGGAGGTTCAACGGCCTCCGCAATGGGTGCCCGGGGGAGAAATGCTCGTGATGAGGCATGTGCGGTCTCGTTCCCTGGGATGCCCTGGCGACCTGGTACCCATATTAAGTGTTTGTGTGTGGGTTGGTAGCCACTGGTGTAGCTCTATCTTGCGGGTTGGTGGTGGTGAAAACATTTATTCAAAAGGGACAGGAGGTATGTTTGGATCAGACCGATTTTAGCTGCAATTGGTGCGATCTTGCCCCTGAGGTAATTACGATACGCTGTATGTGAATCTGTAAGAATGTATTCCGAGCTAGTGTGTGTTGCAGCTAAATCAATCGCCAATTTTTCAGCAGCCAGTATGTCCTGGCTAGCCAGTACTAGTTTGTCCATTGTTTTATTTTGGTGCACTACCGCGACGGCCGTCATTCCCTGCTCAGGACCCGCAGCATCGACATAGAACACGCCCTCGCACCCGCCGTAGTGCCTTTTCCTGGCTTCGGCTCGTGCTTGTCGTCTTGACTGGTGAAAATCGGGGTGTATATTCGTGGGTAGTGGAGCTGCCTTCAATTGTCTTCTCCATGAGGGCGGAATATCGTTTTTAGCGTCTAGCTGTCGGTGGCAATTGATGTTTAAATCAGTGAGGACTGGTCGGCCTGTCCGACTAGTTGAGAGCCGTACTACCTGCGCCGTGAGGTGTGCCTCTATTAGCTCGTCTATCGTGTTGTGCACTCCCAGTCGTAAGAGCCGATCCGTCGATGTCGCAAGTCGGAGGCCCAGTGCCTTCTTGTAGGCTGTTCTGATTATGACGTCTTGGTTCCTGATGTCGCGCTTCTTGAGACAGAGTTAGGGTGCTGCGTAGACGACTCGGCTTACGACGAAAGCCTGCACCAGTCTCAGAGTATCTTCTCGCATCCCTGTTTTCCGCGTTGTTATCCTGGCGATCATCCTGGCGACTTGCTCGCTCACGAGCAGTAGTTTCTGGAGGGTGAGGAGGTTGTTGCCGTTGTTATTTATGTACATTCCTAGTATCTTTAGGGTCTGAAGTTCCTTGATGGGCGAGTTGTGAACGCGGATGTTCATGGTGTCCTGATTATTGCGTGGACGGAAGACTATGAGTGCAGATTTTTCGGGAGAGCAGGTTAGTCCACACGCCCGTGAATAATTTTGAACTGTTGTTGCCGCTGTTCGTAGTTGTTTTTCAATCGTTCCCATACTTTTCGTGGTTCTCCAGATGGTTATATTGTCACGAATATTACACGGCACACCGTTAGATACACAAGAACGGTTCCAGTCTGCCGAGCGGTCACCAGCAAGCAGGCGAAACACTTCTTCCTCGTCACAAGCGAGATGGCGGAGCACTTCTTCGTCCACTTCTAAGCTGTATCATTGCTCCCTCCTCTGCAGCATCGCCTCGATGCGGGCCGCTTTCATAGAGGGGAAAATGGGTTGGACACGAAAAGTTAAACACAGCTATCACGACACAGAACCGGTGGCACTCAAAGTACAATCAGCAGGACGGTCGTGGTACGGCTTCATACGAACGACGTGCACAACATCCGGATGCGGTGGTCTGCGCGATGGGCGGCCTGGGGTTGTCGGTGAAACTTCGTACGTCACGTCGCTAATGCGGCGAAGAACTCGGTAAGGTCCGAAGTATCGGCGCAGTAATTTTTCGGATAACCCACGGCGACGAACTGGTGTCCAAACCCACACATGGTCGCCTGGTTCGTACGTAACAAATCGCCGTCCGAGACTAGCGGTCAGCCTCGACGTGCTGTTGACGGTGTATTCGCTGCCTGGCCAGTTGACGTGCTTCTTCAGCCCGCTGAACGAAAGTGGCGACGTCAAGATCTGGCTCTAGGTCACACTGAGGGTCGACGGGCAACATGGCATCCAAAGAAGTAACAACTGTACGACCGAAGACAAGCTGGAAGGGCGTGAGCCGCGTTGTCTCCTGCAGGGCCGTATTGTAAGCGAACGTTACGTATGGGAGAATTTGGTCCCACGTTTTATGCTCCACATCCACATACATGGAGAGCATGTCGGCCAGGGTTCTGTTAAGGCGCTCCACCAAACCATTTGTCTGTGGGTGGTACGCTGTTGTACGCCTATGGCTGGTGTGGGTCAGATCTAGGACTGCCTGAGTCAAGCGGGCCGTGAAAGCACCTTCACGGTCAGTAATGATAACCGCCGGAGCCCCATGACGCAGCACGATGCTGTGTACAAAAAACGTAGCTACTTCGACAGCAGTTCCGTTTGCAAGCGCCGTTGTCTCAGCGTACCGCGTCGAATAATCCGTCGCGACAGCAATCCAACGTTTTCCAGTGGATGACTTCGGGAAAGGGCCGAGTGGGTCCATTCCCACTTGTTGGAAAGGCGTCTTCGGAGGCGCTATGGGATGAAGAAATCCTGCGGGTTTTAAGGGACGAGACTTACGGCGCTGGCGGTCGCGACAGGTTTTGACGTATGTCCGCACTGATGGAAGTAATCTGGGCCAGTAGTACCTCTGCCGAATCCTCGCTAAGGTACGACTGACCCCCAGGTGGCCGGCAGATGGTTCGTCGTGGCAAGCGCTCAAGATATCAGGTCGCAACTGGGACGGGACTACGAGCAGAAATGTTGCGGTGTTGCTCTCAAAGTTGCGCTTGTAGAGGACGCCGTTCTGCAGAGTGAAAGATTTGAGCCCACGAAGAAAAACACGAGGAACGCGGGGACCATCGCAGCCTTCCAGGTACGCGATGAGCGGCGCTAACTCTGGGTCCTCTCTCTGAAGCTGCGCCATATCGGTTGCGCTAACAGCACCAAGGAAAGAGAAGTCTTCAGTGATTTCCGGGGAGGCCAATCCACAGGCGCGCGTGATAAACAATCCGCATCTTGGCGCTTCCGCCCCGACTTGTACACGACCGTTACGTCGTACTCCTGCAAACGGAGGCTCCACCTCGCCAACCGCCCAGATGGATCTTTTAGGCTGGCCAGCCAGCATAACGAGTGGTGATCGCTGACAACGCGAAAGGGTCTTCCGTAAAGGTATGGGCGGAACTTACTGATGACCCAGACTACCGCAAGACATTCTTTCTCAGTCGTTGAATAGTTGCATTCCGAGCGCGAAAGTGTACGGCTTGCGTAAGCGATGACTCGTTCGGCGCCATTCTGCCACTGTACCAGGAGCGCCCCAAGGCCTATGTTGCTAGCATCAGTGTGTATGTCGGTTGCTGCGGCGTCATCGAAATGGGCGAGTATCGGTGGACGTTGCAGGCGTTGTCGGAGCTCCACAAAAGCATCCTCTTGGTCGCTTCCCCACAAGAAGGGTGTGTCGTCTCTGGTCAGCGCTGTTAAGGGTTCAGCTATTTTGGAAAAATCTTGGACGAATCGTCGATAGTAAGAGCACAGTCCCAAAAAACGTCGAAGAGTTTTTTTGTCAGTGGGACGCGGGAAACTGGAGACAGCAGCGGTCTTGTCGGGATCTGGGAGAACACCGCGCGCGCTGACAACATGGCCGAGGAAACGAAGCTCCTCAAAACCGAAGTAGCATTTCTCAGGCTTGATCGTAAGTTGCGCACATTGGAGCGCCCGGAGCACTGTGCGCAGCCGCTCCAAGTGTTGCTCGAAGGTGGGCGAGAAAATGACGACATCGTCCAGGTATACGAGGCACGTCTGCCACTTGAGCCCGGATAAGACAGTGTCCATCATGCGCTGGAAAGTTGCCGGCGCTGAGCACAGTCCAAACGGGAGCACCTTAAATTCGTATAGACCATCAGGCGTCACAAAAGCAGTTTTCCCGCGGTCTCGCTCGTCCACCTCTATCTGCCAGTAGCCGCTTTTGAGATCTAAAGAGGAAAAGAACCTGGCATCACGTAGTCTGTCGAGTGCATCATCAATCCTAGGGAGCGGGTAAACGTCCTTTTTGGTCACGTTGTTCAGTTTGCGGTAATCAACACAAAATCTCAAGGTGTTGTCTTTCTTTTTCGCGAGGACCACCGGTGATGCCCATGGGCTTGTCGACTGTTGAATGACATCGTCGGCGAGCATTTCGTCCACTTGCCTTTTAATGGCTTCGCGTTCCGTCGAAGAAACGCGGTATGGGCGCTGGCATACGGGTGGTGTAGTCTCGTTGGTGATGATGCGATGCTTTGCGACAGGCGTACGACCGACCCTGGAGCTTGTGGCAAAACAATCCGCGAAGTCGGTTATAAGCGCCGAGAGGAGAGCCTTCTGCTCAGGGGCCAAATCCGGATTGATTCTGACGGACGGAAGGACAGGACATGGTGGAGCCTGGTCTTGAGGGCTTGTCTCCAGGGCGCACACTTGAGGCACCACGGCGAAGTCATGCAGGAAGGCGACAGCCGTGCCCTTGGCGAGGTGCTGCAACTCGTTGGCATAATTTGTAAGGAGCACACTAGCACAACCGTCTTGTAGTTGGACAAGCCCGCGAGCGACGGCTACTCCCTTCTCGAGCAGCAGGGGTACGTGGCTATCAGCGACACCTTCGTAGTCGTGGAATAAATCGTTCCTTACGAGAACTAGCACACTGGACCGGGGTGGCACCATTACGTCGTCGTCAACAAGTCGCAGAGCAGTGAAGCGTGAGTCGTCTGTGTCAGTGCGCGCCACGGCCCGTTTAGTCGAGAACGTGACCCGTGCTTCGTGCAGGTCAATGACAGCACCGTTCGTGTGGAGAAAGTCGAGACCGAGGATCAAGTCCCTCGAACACTCACGGAGGACTACAAATTCGCCGACGTACACAAAACCACGGATATCGACACGAGCTGTGCACCTGCCGGCCGGGATAATCAGGTGACCCCCAGCAGTGCGAATGCTAGGCCCCGGCCACCCCGTCAATACTTTCTTCAGTTATAAGGCAAGGGCCAGGCACATGACAGAATAGTCGGCACCAGTATCCAGCAAAGCGGTCACGTCGATTCCGTCAATTTTGACGCACAAATCGGAGGTAGCGCGTCGGATGCTGTCGCTACTCGCTCCCGGAGAAACATCGTCGCGTGGTAGTGGCGCAGGAGGATCTTCACAAGTCCCGGCATCAGCGGCCTTGCCTCCAGAGGCCGCTGGAATCAGTTTTCCCAGCATGCACTGGGAGAACGGCGTCCGGAGTAGCCTGCGGCTTGACGGGGGCTTGGAGAACGGTAGCGTCTCGGCGACGGTGATCGAGCGTCCTGGTGGCCTGACGTGATGTGGTTCCGGCGCGACGACAGATGGAATGCTATCTCCTGCGGTCGTTCCCCGTTCTGAGGGCACGGGTCGTCCGGCGCGAAACCACGCAGGCCCACGCGGCGGTATGGGCACGCCCTGTAGAGGTGACCCGCCTGGCCACAGTGATAGCAGAGGGGCCGACGATCCGGGGCACGCCACACTTCACTCTTTCGCGGTCGCTGATAGGCTGGCGGAGCGTCACCACGAGGGGAGCTCGACGAGAGCACTGCTGGAGTCGCGGCAGTGACGTCGTACCCAGGGGCCTGGCGCAGGACGGACGCATACGTGGGCCTTGCATCAGGCTGGCGAGGAACCTCGGAAATCTGGTGCTGTTGTGCTGCCAGGCGCACCTCGTCCCGGATGACTTCGCTCAGTGGCGTGAAAGATGGCGTCTCGGACGGCGTACGGAAGGCCTGCAGTTCCTCTCTGACGACAGATCGGACCAGCTCACGTAGAAAGGCCGCGTCGATTCCGGGAGGCATGGAGATGGGATCAGGCCCGAAGGTGTTGACGTCGCGATTGTACTGGCGGGCTCGCTGTTCCAGCGTCTTCTCCATAGTTGCCGCCTCGGTGAGGAACTCTGCCACAGTGCTTGGTGGGCTGCGCACGAGTCCTGCGAAGAGCTCTTGCTTGACACCCCGCATGAGGTGGCGAAGCTTCTTGTCTTCTGTCATGTTGGGATCCGCGCGCTTAAAAAGGCGAGTCATGTCCTCGCAGTACATGCGTACACTCTCGTTGTGGCGCTGGTTTCGCGAGTGTAACGCAGCTTCTGCTCGCTCTCGACGGTCTGCATTCGGAAAAGTGGCTTTAAGATTGCGGCAGAAAGCTTCCCAGGACGTAAACGAAGCTTCATGGTTTTCGAACCATGTCCGAGCCGACTCTTCAAGTGCAAAATAGACATTGTGGAGCTTACGGTTGTCACTCCAGCCGTTGTAACGGGCAACCCGTTCGAATATATCGAGCCAATCCTCGGCGTCCTCGAACAGGTCGCCATGAAACGACGGGGGTGTTCGTGGCTGATGACAGAGGATGTGCGCCTGGAGCCTGGTCTCAGTTGCCATGGCAGCTGGTGACTCCGAAGGCCGGGGTTGCGTCGCCCTGGTTGCAGCCGGAAGGAGTCCAAATTCAGGGGACGCTCCACGGAGGCGGCGGCCGCGGCGCTGGTGAACTGGGGTGAGATCCGTATTGGTCGGTAGCCTACGCGGGTCTGGAAGCGTACCCCGCACCTCCACCAGATTTGTCACGAATATTACACGGCACACCGTTAGATACACAAGAACTGTTCCAGTCTGCCGAGCGGTCACCAGCAAGCAGGCGAAACACTTCTTCTTCCTCGTCACAAGCGAGATGGCGGAGCACTTCTTCTTCGTCCACTTCTAAGCTGTATCAATATCACCGGCGTACAGGGCGTGGCGTTTACCCTGTACCTGGTTGGTCAAGGAGAGTGGACGCGGTTCTCGTCGGCTCCGCGAAACGGATGTCCTACTGCCAAACCATCGATCAGCATCGCTCAACACTAGTTGAGGTGTGTCCAGCAGGTTACCACGCACCCGTACACACCATTTTCATCCAGGTGGGCCTGCATTTGGCGATTTTACGGGGTTGTGTCTGTCGATCACATTGGCGCCGCTGCTAAGCCTAAGGCTTGGCGACGACGCCGGGCCGCCGACGCGGCACTAGGCGCGGCCACCATGAGTCTTGCACGGGGCTACGACCCGGAAAGCATGCAAGTAGTGGAGCTACAGGCTGCGAAGAAACCAGTCTTCGATGAAGCCACCGAATATGCTATTCGGAAGAAATTAGAAGAGCAAGAGCGAGCGTCCGCGAAGCGCGTGAGCTCGGAACGCCAGGAACGCTTGCGCGGTGGCGACGCTGCTGACGGCCTCGACCCCACTTCGGCGCCAAGCAAACCGCTTCAACCGAGGCGTTGGAGACCAGAGGTGGTGCCCAAGTTCGGCACTGAGGACTCTGTTGTCGTCGTGAAACCCAAGGGAACGCTGAACTTGTCAAATTACAAGGGTACCCATCAGATAGGAGAAGCTATATATGCTGCGGCCGGCATCGAACGCAAATCACAAGCGCTTGCAATTTGGCCAGCGTGGGATCAGAACATAGTCACTGTTGGAATCCGAGACGCAGCGCTTATTCGGCAAGTCCTCGCGGTGGAGAGTCTACGGATTGGCGGCCAGTTACAAACGGTGCAGGTCTCCCTCAAGATGCCCAAAAATACGTGCCGTGGAGTAATTCAAGTGGCTTCCAAAGTGTCCGAAGCAGATATTGCTCAAGCTATTTACTCGCCAGGCACTTCCGTGGTGGGTGTGAGGAAATTAGGAGAGTCGAACGCGGCGGTGATTACATTCGAGGGCCGTAAAGTGCCGTTCAACGTTTTTTACTGGGGAGAGGCTGTGCCCGTCCGTCTCTACCGGAAGACCACACCAGCTTGCACCCGCTGCGGAACAGTGGGACATAGAGCGGACGTTTGCCCTAATCCACGAGATAAGCTCTGCTGGGCCTGTGGAACTATCATCCAAGAAGAGGGGCACGACTGCCAGCCCCGATTCCTAGTCTGTGGAGGCGGACATCTCACGAACTCCGCGGACTGCACCTGGAAATACAGGAATGGTGCCGGAGCCGGGCGGAAGCCTGGCGGAAGAAAATCCAGCAACCAGCGTAAATCCAGAGAGGACCGGAAGAATTCAGGGCCTGGGCCGCAATCACAGAAGAAGCGGATGGGGACTCCGTCACCGGGTCCCGCAGCGAGGACCGCAACGGGGGCGTCCCGGCAGGGGACTGAAGGAAGCGGTCGACCAGGTGACAAGAAATCGGGAAAAGCCGGATCGGAGGAGACCACGGGCAGCAAGGTGAGCTGGGCACAAGTTGCCGCTTCCCCGCCTCCCACGTTGGCTGTTGAGAAACTTAAGGAGGAAAATAGCAGATTGAAAGAGGAACTAGCGAAGTATAAAAGTCAGGAACTGGGAACACCGGCAGGGGGAGTAAATATGCCAGAAACACCTGGGGTATCTGCAATGGAGGAGGATGCCTCCCTCCCTCCTACTGAACAGGCACTAACTCCTGTCCCCCAGGGTGAAAAAAAGGAGGAAAAGGAGAGAAACAGTAACGTAGTGGCAACGGAGACCGATAAGGGGGCCGTTGTCAGAGAGAAAGAAGCCAGGATTGAGGCTATTGTGGAGCGATATTTGCGGAACGACCTTCCGCGTTTGGAAGCTCGCATAACGCAAAATATACAGGCGAGCCTCGAAGGAACTCTACAAATTATTATTGAAAAAACGTTCAGGCAGCTATTGAGAGGGGCATTCAGGCAGCGGTAGAGGGGGTCTTACAGGGCATCTTAGAGCCCCGTCTGATTTAGCTGCAAGCCTTTGAAATCAGAATCGATCGGAAACTTCAGGAGCTTGCGGAGTGTACGCGGACGAAGGTTCCAAAATTAACTGACCGCGTGACTAATAGGCAGCTTGCAGCTGATGATTCGCCCAACACTGGGGCGGACGCGCCAAGCGCGATTTCCTTTAGTGTTCAACATGGCACGCCCTCCTAAATTGCAGATTTTGCAGTGGAACTGCCGGGGGTTCAGAAAGAAGAGGGATTCGCTACAGCAATACGTAGATTCGTTGGATAAATTACCAGATATTATTGCCCTGCAGGACGTCAATACGGAAGCCAAACTCAGACCATACAGCACGCATCAAAACAGCTCATCCACTTGCATTCTGGTGCATAAGGATTGCACGGCTGTGACAATTGAGCTGGATTTAGTCACTGAGGTGGAACATACATTTATTCAGCTTTTACCGAACGTACGCACTAGCAGAAGTGCGTATGTGTTGAACATATATAGTCGACCGAAGAACACGGGTGCGAATTCGATGAGATTTTCCAAAAGGCCGCGCAATTGGCAAAAAGTGCACCTCTCATCATTGTGGGGGATTTTAACGCATATAGCTTCTTGTGGGGATATAGTAAGGAGGATATTAAGGGCAGGAGACTCGCTGCGGCCATATCGGACCTAGCACTGACGATTCTTACTGACCCGCAGCATCCCACGAGGATTGGCAACAGTGTCTCGAGAGATACATGTCCAGATCTCTCGTTGGTTAAAGGAGCGAGAAACTATGATTGGCACAACACGCAGGAGACCTTAGGGAGTGACCACTGCATTCTCAAGATCTGCCTCGACTACAATAAGCATCGCAGACCGAGAGGGAAAGCACGGCTCACGGACTGGTCGTTGTTCCGACAGGCGGAAGACTCTATGCTCAACGCGCCCATTGAAAAGTACGAGGAGTGGGCTGAGTCGCTGCTGAGAGTCAGGGACCGCTTCACACGTACGCTTCAGACATTAGAAGAAGTCCCGGCTATTGACAACCACCTACTACATCTATGGGAGACCAGAAGAAGTCTCACACGGCGGTGGAAAAGGCAAAAACATAACCGCAAGCTCAAGATCAAGATCGCAAAATTAAGCTTGCAAGCAGAAGAGTATGCACGATCCCTGGCCAAAAACAACTGGTTGGCCAAATGCGACTCCATGAAAGGCACCCTCAGCACCAAGGCGGCGTGGAGTCCTCTTAGATGTTTGATAGAGCCCTCCAAGTCTCGCGGGGATCAGCAACGTAATCTCAAGAGAGCCCTACACGGCTTCGCGGGCACGGACCAGCAGCTAGTTCAGCCCTCGTGAGCAAGTACCTCTGTACAGTGAAAGACAATGAGCCAGTACAGGATTATGAGGGTATGGACAATCCGGACCTGGACAGAGAGTTCGAAGTCGAGGAAATACAGGCGGCACTTATGGCCATGAGGCGGGGCACGGCGCCAGGGAACGACAGGGTGACGGTGGGATTGCTTGTCAATCTCAATCAGCAAGCGCTTGAACATCTCACGCAGTACATCAACGAATGCTGGAAAAGTGGACAGTTACCCAAGGCATGGAAGACGGCTGATGTCAGATTTATTCCCAAGCCTGGAAAGGAGGTGAACATCAATAACCTCAGGCCCATCTCGCTTACGTCGTGCGCCGGGAAACTGATGGAGAAGGCGGTACACATGCGACTTTCTACGTATATAGAAGACCACAATATTATACCTCACACAATGTTTGGGTTCAGGGCACACTTGTCAACCCAGGACGTGTTACTGCAGCTGAAGATGGAGGTTATCGATCCCCCGCGCAAACGAAACAGTAGGGCCATACTAGCATTAGATCTGAAGGGGGCTTTCGACAACGTGAAGCATTCCAAGATTCTGGACAATCTACAGGGTACTCACTGCGG
The DNA here is from genome assembly GCF_055824585.1 of Amblyomma mixtum. Lineage (NCBI taxonomy): Eukaryota > Metazoa > Arthropoda > Arachnida > Ixodida > Ixodidae > Amblyomma > Amblyomma mixtum. The sequence goes on from NW_028317716.1 coordinate 551,368, forward strand.
AAAGCGTACCTTTGATTACATCAAGGCTTTCTTGCAAGATAGGCAAGCGCACATCAGGATTGGCGACACGAGATCCGAGGCGATACCCATGGGCACCAGGGGGACGCCTCAGGGAGCAGTCCTTTCTCCACTGCTCTTCAACGTTGCCCTCATGCATCTGCCGGAACAACTTAATGCCATAAGGGGAATCCGCCACGCCCTATACGCGGATGACATAACCATATGGACAACGGAGGGAAACATGGGACAGATGGAGGAGGCCCTCCAAGAGGCTGCCAGTACGGTTGAAAAGTATGCTGAAGAATGCGGACTGCGCTGTTCCCCGGATAAGTCGGAGCTCCTCGTCCTGCGAGGGAAGGGGGATACTGCATCGCTGGAAATCTCGGTCCATGATACACCTATTCCCGAGGTGGAAACAATACGGATTTTGGGGCTGCTCATTAACAACAAGGGTGTGAACGCAGCAGCTATCACCAAGCTCCGAACGGTGTGCGAACAAGTTATCCGTATGATATCTCGGATCACAAGCAAGAAAAACGGCATGCAAGAACAGGATACCCTTCGACTAATACAGGCCTTTGTCATCTGCAGGATAGTGTACGTGGCCCCGTACCTTCGTTTGAGGAAGACCGATCTAAACCACCTGGACGTTATCATTCGAACGGCTTATAAGAAGGCACTCGGCCTACCCATGAAAGCATCTACGGAGCGTCTACTAAAACTAGGGGTACACAACACAGCTGATGAATTGATTAGCGCCCATCTTACAAGCCAGGTAGTGCGACTGGCCACAACTACGACCGGCCGCAGGGTCTTGGAAGATTTAAACATTAGCTTTCCGCAGCAAGTGGCTGGGAGACAAGATATACCTAAAGAGTGGAAGAGCAAATTCCTTACGCTTCCGCTTCCCAAAAACATGCACCCGAAGCATCATCATGCTAGACGAGTGGCGAGGAGCAAGAAGATGAACGAGTGCTATTCAACAAAAGAAGGAGCCTTCTTCGTGGACGCTGCGGGTCCTGTACAAAGAATATCAACAATCTAAGTGGTGCACCAAATGCAAGTCGTGGACGGGCTTTCAGTTCGTAACGGGGATACACAGGCTATGGAGGAAGTAGCGATAGCCCTAGCCGCAACGCACTCCGAATCTAAATACATAGTTACAGATTCCCAGGCGGCTTATAGAAACTATATGCGTGGCAGAATCACACCGCTAGCCTGCAAAATTCTTAGTCAATGTAGGACTTCAGCTGAACGGAAGGAATTAATATGGGTACCAGGTCACCAGGGAGTTGAAGGAAACGAGCGCGCACACGCTTCGGCCCGAGCTTTTCTTCCCCGGCATCCTTCTACGTCCTCCCTTCCTGATTCTGGCTCCCCCTCTCCGCTAACGACATATTCAGAAATATTGCAACATTTGCGCTTTGAAAGGCAGACACTCCCGAGGCCCACTAAGGGTCTCAGTAAATCAGAGGAATGTCACCTTCGCAGGCTACAAACTATGTCTTTCAATAACCCAGCTACGCTTCACGCCATTGAGCCCGAGTCCTTTTCGGCACAGTGCAAATTTTGTGGCCAGAAGGCAAACTTGTACCACATGGTATGGGCTTGTCAGAAAAATTACAGCATTGAGATCATAAATCAGCCAACGCGGGAGGGCTGGGAGGCGGCCCTGTCCAGCTCAGACCTCGAGGAACAACGAGCCCTCGTCGCCAGAGCACGGGCAGCGGCTTTCACCAACGGCGTCCCGGACTAGGGACCCGATCAGCCTTCCCTTCAACTAAGGCTTTAATAAACGTTTTCATCGTCATCCTGTACCTGATTGAGAAGGGGTGGGAGGTTTAGGAGTGCAATGTTGAAGAGAAGTCGGGATAGTACTGCCGCTTGCGGAGTGGCTCTCGTGCCCATCTTCACTTGCGTTGTTTGTTTTGCGCCGGTGCTGATGTTTACGGTTCTGTCCGTAAGGAAATCGCAGATGTATGAGTAAACTCGCTGGCCACAGTTCGTGCTGTGGAGGTTGTTTAGGATCGTGGAGTGCTTGCCGTTGTAAAACGCTCTTTTGAGGTCGACAGCTAGAAGCGCTCGGTCACTGTTTCTGCGTGCGGGATAAATTAATTCGCGTTTGATTTGCAGAAGCACGTCATGGGTGGACAAGTGTGCCCTGAATCCAAACATCGTTGTCCTCAAGATAGTTAGAGAGACGGGTGTGGACTGCCTTTTCCATGAGTTTGCCTGCGCATGACGTGCGGGATATGGGGCGCAGGTTTTCAATGCTGATTTTCTTGCCGGGCTTCGGGATAAAGTGACACTGGCTGTTTTCTATGCTTGCGGAATTGTGCCAGTACGCCAAGATTCGTTTATGTAATCCGTGAGTTGCTGCAGAGCCTCCGTGCCGAGGTTGGCCACAAGTCCGACCGTAATTTTGTCTTGTCCCGGGGCTGTGCCTCGGCGCATATCTGCTAGTGCTGCAATTATTTTCTCCAAAATGAAGTCTCTATCTAGGTTTTCTCTCGGTTCCCCCAGGTACTCCTTATTGTAGGGTTGTGGGTCTCTCGCGGTGCAGACATAGCGACGCGTGAGTTCATCCACGAGTTCGTGATCCGTGCCTTGAACGCCGTGTAGTGCTCGATGCCAATTTCTGCGTTGTTCACTTTTCGTTTTCCGAGGGCCAATTAGGCATCGTAGAACGTTCCACGTGGCCTTGGTGTCTATGCGGCCTTTGAGGGATTCGCATTTTCGTAGCCAATTGGCGCGAGCGAGGTCCCATGCGGGTTGTTCCGCTTGAATAGTAAGGTTGGCGATTCGAATTCTGAGTTTCCTTTATTGCCTTTGTTTTTTCCACCGTTTTGTAAGACCACGTCTGGCTCCCCAAAGATGTAGGAGGTTGTTATCAACAGCTGGGTGGTCCTCCGTGGTGGCGACGGTTTTTGTGAGCTTTTCTTTGAGGCCGAGAATGGAGGCCGCCCAATCTTCGTTACTGGTAGTTTGGTGTCCTTCCTGAATGTCTCCCAGTCTGTAATTCTGGCTTTCCCTCATGGTTTGCTGTGCTTGTTACTTTCGAAGATAGTCTGCAGCACGTAGTGGTCACTGCCTAGCGTTTCTCCCGTATTGAGCCAATCATAGTTGCGGGCTTTGCGGACGAGCGTGAGGTCGGGGGAAGTATCCCGTGTTATGCTGGTGCCGACTCGCGTTGGGTGCTGCGGTTCCGTGAGGAGGGTCAAGGCCATATCAGCGATGGCGGATGCTAGTTTTCTGCCTTTAGCGTCTTCCCTCGGGTAGCCCCACTGAGGGTAGAAGCATTAAAGTGGCCAACTATAGTTAGGGGAGCTTTTTGGGCTTCTCTTGGTGCTTTAAGAAAGATCGCCTCAAAGGCTACGCGTGCTGTTTGGGGTGACTATAGATATTGAGTATGTAGGTGCCGATGCTGTTTCTGTGCTGTGGTAGTAGCTTTATGAAGGTATATTCAATGTCGCTGTGTAGATTAAGGTCTACAGTGGTTGCCGTGCATGATTGGTGGACCAAGATGCATGTCGAGGGATTTCTTTGAGGTGTTGAATATCCTCTGATCTTAGACTCCAATTCACTTCTTGCAGGGCCATTATTTGCGGCGTATGGGCATGAGAGTCTATGTATTGTTGTAATGTTTCCCTCTTCCGTTTAAGTCCCCTGCAGTTCCACTGTAGGATAGTAAGTTTAGGTCTGGGTTATGGCGCCATGCTGATGATTAAATCGTGCGTCTCATCATGTGGTCCCCCCTCAGGTCGTTGATATAGCTGAGTGCTTAGTAGGTGACGAGTTCCCATTTTACCCTGTAGCTTTGTGGCCTTATTCTGAGAAGCATCTTATAATTCCTGAAGTTTCCGGTCAATTCTAATCTCCTGCGCTTGCATTCTGATTAGAACTGGCTCGAGGGTTTCCATCATGGGTTTAATAACCGATTGGAACATGCTTTTGATTGTCGTCTCGGGCTCAAGGCCACTTGATGGGGCTATGGCGAAACGTTCGAGCAAAATATGTAGAAAAGTATCTGGCAGGCAAGGTGAATACGGTATACACCAACGCCGTGCACTACCCCTACAAAAGGGTAAGATGTAGTGATAAATTCGAACTATAAGGAAATCTCTTGCGCATCGGCATGGGATTGCACGATAACCGAAGGAGAAAAAATGGCTGTTGCTCTAGCGGCCGTGGAGGGATACCGCGCAATCAGACCTCTAGTAATCCTCACAGACTCCAAAGAGGCATGCCGTAACTATATGAACGGCAGAATCAGTCGGAAAGCACTTCGCATTCTCCTTCGCGCAGACTTTCCCACACAACCAGTCAGACACACTTTTTTGTGGATACCGGGACCCTCTGGAATGAGGGCAACCAGGAGGCCGATGAAGTAGCTCGCGAGCACACGAACCGGGCGCTTCAACACGCGGCCCCTGAGGAGTTCTCGCGGGTAGTCCCGGAGTATTCGGAGATATTAAATTATTACAGAGGAATGAGGGCAAAGTATCCTGCCCCTCAAAACCTTTTAAATCAACAAGAAGCAGTATACTGGCGGAAACTGCAAACTGGAACGTTTCCAAACTTACATATACTAAGCAAAGTGTACCCGGATCAATAAAGGGACATATGCGCATGGTGTGGGGCCAAACTCACCTTATATCTTACCACGTGGCAATGCAAAAGAAACGAGGTTTTCCATAGAATACATATCTGAGTGCTGAACAGTGGGAGAGTTTGCTCTCCAGCGGCAACCCAGTTCTCCAGAGAGAACTGGTCCAAGCCAAGTGAGCAGCCAAACTCAGCGGTGCCTTGGAATAGGGGTGCCGACCTTTGTCGACCGTAATAACTTGTAAAATAAAGCAAATAAAGATTATCCTACCCTATCCCACACCGTCAGCTACATTTGTCGGCGAAAATAAAGTTTATCCTCCTCCTCCTCCTTAAGCACCTGCGGTCGATAACGTTGGCAGCACGGAGGCTTTTGATTTTGTGCAAAGGAAAGGCACAGAACTACCTCCCTAGGTCAGTGGACACTTCAATCGCGCTTTGAGGCACAAGTTGATGTGGTGTACCTGTAAAACCTAGAGTTCCTGTATATGCTACCAAAGGTAGCAGAGTTGCGCGTCTGTTTTCCCTCGCCGCTCCGAACACCATTCGCCGCGAGGCGGTCACATGATTTTCGTGACGTCGTGTGTTCTACACTCCGCGGAGAAGGTGACTTCACAGGTGCAGCGCCGAGCGAACCCTTGTCAGCTCGACGCTTCATGTGAGCCCGCGCTGTCGGCTACATTCATTTGTTTTCCGTGCACACCTGTGGCGTCAGGTTTGGTGTTCCGAAGTGGCAGTGACGGGCGCAGTCGTCGGCTATGACTGGATGCAGTGCGCCAAACTGCAGCAACCGCAAGGGAAACGGCAATGCGTTTTACGCAGTGCCATGTGGAAGGTCGGCGGCCGAAGTGCGTCGGCGCCTCAAGTGGCTCTTGAGAATGAACCGCGATAAGCGCACCCCGAAGGGAACTCGGATATGCGAGGTAAGGGGTTCGTTTTATTTACTCGAAATATAATCTTTGTGTTCTTGTTCTGTTAAGCGGCTGGACAACTGTCGCGCTACCCAGTGCTGTACAGAGATGAGCAGGCCTGTCGAGCGCTGGTAAATCTCTGGTAAAGTGTGTAAAGGGACGGTTGACGTGAAATCTTATCGCAGCTACCTTGTTGCGGGCACTGCGCTTGCTTTTTGGTCGTTCGTGTAGGTAGGAAACAGCGCATGGGCTCAAGCGTTGGCCGTGAAAACCGCTGCCTGCTTTATAATATCACTGTTTGTGCTGTGTAAGCCGCAGCTCGAGGGCTTGCTGCTCACAGTGTTTACATGTGAATTAGCTCGCGCATGTCCACTTCTTCTGACTCGTTGGTCGATTTTCAAGAGATATGAGTGAAGCAGTAGGTTTTACTTTCAGCCAGGAGAGTAAAAATGTATTGAGTTCAGTGTGCTTATCAGCTGAAATGCGAAAGCCTTTCCCTATCCTGTCTTTCTCCCTTCGTTTTTCATTTTCTTTTCTTTGTTGCTTTATATTCTTTTTTATGTTTATCTTTTTTAAATTTTGCGCTTTTCATATTTCATTTTTAATTTTTATTCGTAAAACTTTCATTTTTATTTTTTCATTTGGTTTGACAAGCTGAGTGGACACTTCTTGTACACGTTTCCTGCGGACAGGTCTTGTCTGCCAAGAAAGGCTTTCGTCTTAATATTGTTTCCTTCTTTTCTTGAGACTTCCTTCACTTCATTTCACAACACACGTTAATTCCATGTTAATGTATCACTGGCATTTTGTCCTCATATGTCGCCACTGTTTCACTGATGATAAACAGCTGTTGTTACTCAGAAAATGACATGTTAAGAAGATTATAAAGCGCTATTATTCAAGTGTAGAGATTCGCATGAACCATGTGCGTCAAGGCTGCTAATTAGTGCAAGAGTGAACTTGCGAGCTGTAAAGGCTTTCTCAAACCGACCTCTGGGGTATCAGGTACGAAAAGTATCCTCGGACCGTTTATTTATAGTTTTTGGTTGTCCAACCTTACGGTCTGGTCGTCTTCCAGTGGTGCCATACTGTACGGCTTACGCCAACACTAAACAGCAATTACAGTTTTAGAGCTGATGAGAAAATGTACAACATGGGGAAAAATTGCACTTATAGTACCAGTGCAGGTAAATGTTTTGTCCACTCCCATCGTAGGATCTGTAGAAACTTGTCATGAATTGCCATTTTCAGCATTGCTGCTCATGGTAAAACTTGGCCGGTGAATTGTTCTTGTACGTGCTTTTTTTCTTTATGATTATCTTGTATTACAAATACATGCAGGATCATTTCGAGCCAGACCAATTTGAGATGTACAGCAAAAATGGAAGAAAAGAGCTCAAGCCAGATGCTCTCCCTACTATATTTTGCAGTGAGTTCACAGTGATGAAGTCTCTATAAGCTCATCATTTAAATGAGCTCCAACAATGCAAACTTGTTCATGCAGGCAAGGAGGCATTAGAAAATGGCGCAGTTATGGAGTCGACCTCATCAACTACAGGCGGTCTGCTTAGTCCCTGAAGATCGTTGTTTTGTGTAACAAATAGTGATCACTAATAATTTTTGGTTATTCCTATTTTATCCCTGCCGCTCATCCTTTGAAGCAAGAAGAGCAATATATGCTTAGCGATGCATGTGCGGAGACTCAAGGAAACAAAGCAGTCGTAGAGTCAATCCCATCTACGTCAGGTGCAGTCTGTTTATTCAATCAAGAGTTTTGTTGAGCATGACAAATAGCAGGCACTAATATATTTGTACATTTTTTATCCCAAAGATTCTGTGACAGAAGAATCGTTCAGTCTATTTGAACGTACCAAGACCTTGACTTCAACATCATGTGAGATGAAAATCTTAATGTCCTGCTGAGAACATAGAGAATAATAATATTCAATTTCTTCATATCATCCTTATTCTGTAGGCATGGAAATGACAGAGTCAGCCAGAACCTATTCCCCTTTCCTTGAAAAGCAACCTCCTCTAGCTTTGGAAGGTAAGACAGTGGCCATGTTCTCGACTTGGCTGTGCTGATAGTATTATCCGTGAAGCATAGAGTATGTCTTGATTCAGCACTTTATTTTGCAAGTCTCATTGTGTTAGTAAAATATCTCCAGCTCTTTTGACAGCATAATGCTAAACTTGCAGGTAAAACAAACACCGGACCAACCTGTTTACTTTGATTCCTGCCATCTGCAAACTCCAGCAGGTAATGTGGCCATTTTTTTAAAAACTGAGGCTTGGAAAAAGCTCATAGTTTCATTACACAAGCTTTTCTGCAGTATTTGCACCTGAAGTTCTGCCCATTCAGTCCATAATTAATTGTATGAGGAACTATTGCATATTTCCCAACTTCATCTCAATGTCAAACTTGGTATGCCTGTAACTTTCATTGTTCTGTGTTCTTGACATAATAGCTTCGAAAAAAGCACAGCTTTGGGTGCTTGGCTGTCTGGGTGTGCAGGGTTACATTAAGGGTGGTTGTTTCCTTCTACTGTTTCTCTTGCTATTATTTCTTCAAGTAGAAGCGAACTTGCCCAATCGTGAGCTTTAATCTACAGCACATAAAACCGTGCTCAGTAGGCAAAATCTTTTTCTTTATTTGCAAGCAGTGTAGTGCATGCTCAAGCTGTCTTATATTTTTATCTCTGCACAGGACGTTCAAAAACGAAAAGAGAGTTAGGCTTGGCGCGGCGTCTCAACGTCGAGCAGAAGCGACGACGCAAAGCCGAAAAGGAAAGGGATGAGCTCCGGGATTCGCTTGGCCTTATCCTTTCCGATGACCAGCTCAAGGCACTGGAAAAGGGGACCATGAGGGGAAGCTCATGGTCTCCAGGCACACTTCAGAAGGCACTCCACTTTAAAGTAGCTTGTGGAAGCAAGGACTACCAATTTGTAAAGGAAAACGTTGTTCCCTTGCCTGCGACGAGAACTCTGCAGCAGCACATGGAACACCTAAAGTTCAAGCCCGCTGAATGTTACATTTAACTTTGACTCCGAAGCGTACAAAAGACTCATTTGTGTTTTTTATGCAACTGTGCTTGTGCAGGGATCTTGGAGGAGGTTTTCACTGCACTGACGGAGAAAGTGGCCACACTGGCTCGGGAAGAGCGCCATGCCTGCATCTTAATGGATGAAATGCAAATTTCCCCTGGCTTGGATTACGATGCACCATCAGGATGCATTATAGGTAGAGCAAATATCTCATTCTTTGTATTCATATCGCCATGGATGAATGACCTTTATATACTAATGTTAACCTCAAAAATCTCAAAGCATGCTTGGACTTGTCGTGATTATTTGAGACAAAATGCTTACCACTAATTACTGTGCTTTTGGTTATCAAGACTCTATCCCATTCACAAAATGTTACCTAATGCGGCATAATGAATGTATTTAGCGCTTAGTATAATAACACCCCACTGAAATACATAGTAGTGGTACCTAATTTGCACAAAAGGTTACTTAAATACCCAGTTTCTTTGTATCATTCCTACTATGTATGGCACTCTGATTGGATTGTCTATGCTTGCATTTTTCAGGTCAACCAACAATAAGCCCTTCAAACAAAACTGCCAAGGAAGAGCTTGCCACACATGCATTGGTCATCATGCTAGGGGGCATAACAAGCAGATGGAAGCAAGTTGTGGCTTACCATTTTACATGTAAGTGATCAGATAGTTTCATTCCATAGGTTAGTTTTCTACAAAGGACTGCACTAGCTGAAATGAACTCGGGCAAAAAAATGAATTGAGTGCTAGGTTTGTAGAAGAACGCATTAAAAAATAGTGCTGAATTTTTTTATTGTCTTCTTTTGAACTCTGCAGCAACACTTAGCCAATGCTTATTTAAGCACGAATCACAAAATAATAGTTGAAAGAAAGGCAAAGGTGTTTCTTAATTATTTGAAGACAAATATTTGCCCATTATGTTACGTACACATTAGGCTTGTGCGATAACCACACGGATATTTACTTCTGGGAGAAGCCTTTTGGCAGGGTGTAATTCTACTTTATAGTTGCTCATCAAATCTGTTAAAAAGCATTGTACCTTGCACATGGTGTGCATGTATGTTCTAGCAAAGGGTATGCTACTCTCTAAATTAACTTCAGTAATCCATTGGAATGCTATGGTATCTGACAGTGTCACTTTCGTCCGTTATACATGAGGCCTCATGATAATGATCCTGTATTCTCGCAGGCTCATCTTTCAATGCAGAGGAGGCAAAAAACTGCCTTTTCAAGATTATTCGTCGTGCCGAAGATTTGGGCATCACCGTTAGTGCAGTTGTGACTGACATGGGACCAGGCAACTTGGCCATATGGCGCCTGTGTGGCATTCAAGTCACCAAGTACGGGAAACCTAGTGTGTCTTGCTCTCATCCTTGCGGCGGAGGAAGACGACTGTACTTTTTGGCAGACGCTCCACATCTGTTAAAAAATCTGAGGGGCCACCTTGTTTGAGGGCAGCTCATAATGATGGACAAGTCCACAATGGAAAAGGACAACCTGCCCAGTAATAAGGCAAGCCTCATAAATTATGTTTCCAGACAATTTTTGCTATCCACTAGACTGCCTAGAGTAAGGCATTGCAACTCCAAGATAGAACAAGCTTAACTTCAGGATGTTTACAAACCTATGATACAGTTGAGAATTCTTCATACTCACCTTTTTCTTCGATTTAACAACACTTGCTACTTTTTTTAGCCAATTTCTATGTTCAAAACACACCTTTTGACGGCATGTGCATCTGACTAGCACAAGGCACTACAATTTATACCACAAGTCATTGTTTGTTACTTTCTGTCTTCATTTTTGTTCTGAATTCAGCTTAATATTTTTAGCTGGTGCTCCTAAAAGCACGGTCCACTCACTCTTACTTCCGTGCTTCAGCGGGTAGCATGAATTGGAGTTGTAGAATGCCTATATTGACACACAATAAAGCAAGCAACATAGTTATAGAAAGCAGGAATATTAATAAGAACGCACTATCATGCACGTTGTGAGCTGCGTCGTGCAAGGTGTTTGGAGCACAGTTCACAAAGCAGTGTAAGTCGAGCCATGCAGGAAAGTTATTCGTTTAGCGTGCAATGAAAAGAACAGAGTACCTTGAATTTTTGTGCATATGGTGCTCTGTATGGCAGTCCATTTGCTTGAAATAGATTGGACACCTATTGCTTCACTTTGGTCTATTTGCAGGGCAAATTGAGTGTGTTAGTACGCAATAAAAATGAGGTCTTCTAACAGGCCATTTCACGAACACTACTATTTGTTCTACATTTTTCTAAACTAAGCGCAAGAAACAGCTATATTATTTTCGCTGTTATAAATGTTGGCTTTTCTTTTGTAGCAGGCTTTTTGTATTGTGTGCGCCTACTCACACTCGTAGACCTCTACCTTTACGTTCAGCTAAGGAGTCCAGAAGTATTTCCGTGATAGGAAATGCAGCAGCGTAACCATGCATGCACACTTTGTTGTGGGCACCATCGGGCTTTTTCTGGTTTTTGCAGGCCTCCCAGGAGTATGTCAAACAGGCGTGCGAAATTGATTCCAAGCACAAGATCAAGCTTATGCCCCATTTGAAACTGCGTGACTTGGACCCAAATCATTTTGAGAAAATGAATGTGTCATCAGCGCACGCCCTTTTGCACCACTCCACTGCTGCGGGCCTGAGATACCTAGTCCAAAATGACATCCTTCCCAAGGAAGCCATCACAACAGCTTTTTTCACAGAGCAGGTTTTCAAGTGGTTTACCATCATGACCTCACGGTCAAGGAAAACTGCCCTCAGTGAAATCTGCCCCCAGAAAGCTGATGAGGCTAAAACTTTCCTGTCAGAATATCTGAATATGTTTTCAGATTTGTCCATCATGGACAAGCTCGGAAGAGGGTCATGGAAGCCTGTTCAAACAGGTGTTGTGCTCTCAACGTTGTGTGCGTTATAGTTGAGGCAATACTACATTGTGGAGCAGAGCTTTAAGTTCCTGATGTTAAGCAGGCTGAGCCAGGATGCTCTAGAAAACCTTTTCAACACTGTGAGACTAAAGTCGCCTGTTCCACGGGCAAGAGAGTTCAAGGGCACATTAGGAATAATTGTTCTCGCACAATTTTCTCAGCTTAGTCACGGCTCATACTGAACTGACGACTCGGATTACCTCCTAGCTTTATTTATGAGTAGACAGGAGGCAACTGAGCCATCTATTGACAGTATCGTGGACTTGAGTCTAGATGGTGTTCTAGAGTTGTGTAAAGAGGAGGAAGACAGCCTAGAATACTTTGCCGGTTATGTTGCGTATGTTGTAGTACACAAATATAAGTTGTGTCAGCAGTGCCATGCCACCATTATAAACCAAAGCAAGGAGGTTCCTGAGCTCGTGGTACTCAAATGTTACACAAGGCAAGGGCGAAACCCTCTTAAGGTTCCTTCGGACCCTCTTCTGAAGCTTCTGCACATGTGCGAGGAGCTGTTTCGTGCTAATGAGGCTGGCCTTTTGGAGTCAAAGTGCACTGTGGAGAGCTTGAAGAAGGCAGTTGAAGGCAACTGCGAGTCTCTTAGCGTATTTCCTAAGTGCCACAATGTAGCATCAAAGGCAAATAGCCATTTTTTTGTGCAGAATGAGGTTCGCCTTAAGAGAAAGGAATGCACAACTTCTGTCAAAACTGCGCCAGCTTGCAAATGTGGCTCAAAAAGCATAGGAATGTGCATTTTAAGCCAGACTGTCAGCTAACCTTGTCAGTCCTTCTATAATAGTTCAGCAGTGGCTCTCTGAAGGCTCAGGTGAAGCGATATTTATCTCTTAAGTAGCTTTCTAGGTTGCAGAAAGCTACTTAAGCCACTCCAATAGAGCGAATCTCACCAAATGTGCCCGACCATTTTTGTTGCGATGTAACACTCACAAGTACTATTTTTTCCATTTTCTGTTGAATTGTGCAAAAGTTTGCCATTCGAAATTGCTGAGCACAGTTTGCTCGGGCGCTTTTGGCCGGGTTGGAAATTTATTTGCAGTCTTAGCTGAACGAAATGTCAGAGTTGCGGCTGGTTCTAATGATAAGTACCATGTTCCTGAATATTATTTTTTATTTCATTGTGGCTTGTGTTTGCACGTTTAGCATCCTGACGAATTTTTTTTTTACTGTCGTGTTGCTGTCGATACTGCTGTATTACTGTTTGTCACCAAAAGTTGTCTCTGAAATTATCCGTCTATCTTGTGTGCCCTCTCCTGTTTGCGGCTGTGAAAGGCTTATAGTATTGATAAATAAATAAAAATTTCTAACATGTCTCAAGATCTACTAGTGCCATCACGCCCAACATTTGCCTGTTTCGACAGCGAAATCAGAATTGCATTGGAGAAAACATTTTTTCATGTGTCGACATTTGTTTACCTTGATCAAATTACTAGTTTTTTTTTTCTAATTTACACATATTACCAAATAAAGAACAAGCTACGAAAATCTTGTTTGTCTATATCTTTCACTTGGTGTCCTTTTATGAATACTAGTTTGAGCCTATACCTGTTCCTCGAAGCAGTATTTGTAACATATCACTGCATTAAAATTGAACAGAATTTACAGTTTGCATCTGCAACTTTTTGGCACTTCACTAGGCCAGGCTCTGCTTACTTTACTGCTGCTTCGAGCCTTCTGTAGTGATGGTTTGAGGTGAGACATAAGGGACAATGAATGTTCAAGAAGCGAATTCCATGCAAAGTTTTGCTACATTTCGATGCCAGTCTCACCTGCATAAACATTTAATTCGCCTATGCAGCCGCTGCGGTGGCGTAGTGGTTATAGCTCTCGGCTGCTGACCCGAATGACACGGGTTCGATCCCGGCCGCGGCGGTCAAATTTCGATAGAGCCGAAATTTTAGAGACCCTATCATAGCCTAGCTGAGTCGCTTTGGGACGTTAAACCCCCCTAAACCATTTGTCTGGCTATGCTATAAAGTATTGTTCTTAGTAAAAATGTCCTTAAGAACCATCTGACAAGGATTAAGTGAGAGATGTGAGGATAGGATAGGCAAAAATCGCATGTAAACAAGTTTCGCAAATCTTGATGACGCAAAAAATTTCAGCTAGAAGACTTCAAATTAGCCTATAACTTCGGCTTTAAAAAAATTCAGGAATCGCGAAATGTTTTGATACTGCGACCTAAGCCGAATCTACGAAGAAGGAGTACAAGAATGCAAAGCTGAACATTAAATTAGTTTTTCGGAACAATAAGGATGAAGCAGGCAGGAAAACCTACCACAGTAATCAATAACTATTATAATTTAATAACTAAGGAAAAACGATAGTGCTGCATAATACCTACGTTACATAATATCTACGTGCAAGAGTACTTTCAAGGTCCTTTAAAGATCCGTCCCATCACTGCATTTAACAACGGGGTACATTTTGTGAAATGTGTTGGGCAAGCAATTGAGTTTAAATTTTTTTCGTTATGTCAGATTCGTCTCATTCAATGCATTGGCGTTGCTTTAGTCTGCTTGCCTACAACAAGCTGCAGAATTATTTTAATGTGGTTCTAGAGAGGTGCGTCTTCGTATTTTCCGCGCATAACTCGTACAGAACACGTGGCGGTTCTAGTTCTGAAAAAAAGTAATTCATCGCTATACTCTTCTTCTTAAGACGCGCACGCAGGAATACAGGATGGGACAGACGCTGTCTCATCCCGAACGGGACTGCTTGTTCACCTGCAATTATTTGTTCCAGAAAGAAAAAAAAACTCGCAGGCGCGTTTCCAGTCTTTTTTCGTCAGTTTGTCGTGATTACGATTTGCTGTTAACCTTTGGCTATTTTTTTTCCTGCTGTATGCGCACCCTCGGCAAATCACAGATTAGTTTTCAGCGTTACGTTTAGAAACTTGCCATAGAGTGCAATCTGTACGCATTTAAAGGAGAGAGAAAAAAAAGCCCAAGCCCTCTACGCAGCGAGCTCATGAACGCAGCCCCCGTACGCACGAGAAGTGGCTTTCCCGCACAGCTTGGAACATGATGGCGGACCTTCGCGCAACTCTGCTACCTTTGGTAGCATATTGTAGCGTGCAACGCCAAAAAGAACACCCGCGCAGAGGCGAAAAACCTGCGGCGGACCCCGAGTGGTTCGAGCGCGCGCGAGAGAGCCAACTAACTTCTTCCTCTTCTAACGCATGCGCTACTTCTGTCTCTTCTTCGAATGCATGTATCACTGCCCCCCTCTTCTGCAGCATCGACACGATGCGGCTGGGAGTGAAAAGTCAGCGAAAGGGTAGAACACAGCTGCAGTGGACCGCAGTTCAGTCAGGTAGCCGGTCGTGGTAAGGCTTCATGCGAACAACGTGTACGAGTTCAGTTCGGTGCGACCGGCGCGATGAACAAGCTGTCGGGGCGGGAGCAACTGCATAAGTCACATCACTGATACGGCGCACTACTTCGTAAGGGCCGAAGTATCGGCGAAGCAGCTTTTCAGAGAGCCCGCGGCGACGAACAGGTATCCAAATCCACACAAGGTCGCCGGGAGCATAACTGACGAAACGGCGTCCACAGTTGTACTTAGTGGCGTCAGCCTCCTGTTGACGGTGGATGCGCAGGCGGGCCAGTTGACGCGCTTCCTCAGCACGCTGAACGAAGGTATCTACGTCGATGTCAGCGTCAGAGTCGCAGTAAGGGTCGACGGGCAACATAGCATCCAACGGAGTGGTCACCTGGCGACCGAAGACAAGCTGAAAGGGGGTCAGTTGGGTTGTTTCCTGCAGGGCGGTGTTGTACGCAAACGTTACGTACGGCAGAATGGCGTCCCAAGTTCGATGCTCGACGTCAACGTACATTGATAGCATGTCGGCTAGTGTGCGGTTGAATCGCTCTACCAACCCGTTTGTCTGCGGGTGATACGCCGTAGCACGTCGGTGGCTCGTGTGCGTCAGAGTCATCACGGACTGGGTTAAGCGGGCCGTGAAAGCAGTTCCCCGGTCAGTAACAACAACGGCGGGTGCTCCATGACGCAAGACAATGTTGTGGACGAAGAACTGCGCCACTTCAGCAGCAGTGCCTTTGGCAAGAGACGTGGTCTCAGCGTACCGTGTGAGGTAGTCAGTCGCAACGACTATCCAACGCTTTCCAGACGAAGACTTCGGAAATGGGCCAAGGAGGTCCATGCCCACTTGATGGAAAGGGGTCTTCGGTGGATCGACGGGGTGAAGAAATCCGGCTGGTTTCAATGGAGGAGTCTTCCGACGTTGGCATTCACGGCATGTTTTGACGTAGGCCCGCACCGATGGGAGTAACCTGGGCCAATAATACTTTTGTCTAATCCGCGCGAGTGTACGGCTGACTCCAAGGTGGCCGGCGGATGGTGCATCATGACAGGCACTCAAGATCTCAGACCGCAGCTGTGATGGTACGACAAGTAGGAACACTTCTTCGCTGTTGGCAAAGTTGCGCTTGTAGAGAACACCAGACCGTAAAGTGAAGGTGTGAAGCCCTCGAAGAAAAACTCGCGGAATGGGAGCTTCACTGCCTTCGAGGTAATCGATGAGCGGCGCCAACTCCGTGTCCGCCCTCTGAAGCTGCGCCATTTGGGTGGTACTAACAGAGCCCAGGAAAGGAAAATCATCGGTGGTTTCTTCGGTATTGATTGGGATAGGCGCGCGCGACAGACAATCCGCATCCTGATGCTTGCGGCCAGACTTGTAAACTACTGTTAAGTCGTATTCTTGCAAGCGTAAGCTCCATCTAGCCAAGCGTCCTGAGGGGTCTTTGAGGCTCGCCAGCCAGCATAAGGAGTGGTGGTCGCTTACCACACGGAAGGGTCGTCCGTAGAGGTACGGTCGGAACTTGCAGATGGCCCATATCACTGCAAGACATTCTTTCTCCGTCGTAGAATAATTGGTCTCGGAGCGCGTAAGTGTCCGACTAGCGTAACTGATGACCCGTTCTGCACCGTCTTGCCACTGGATCAGTACTGCACCAAGGCCAACATTGCTGGCGTCAGTGTGGATGTCCGTGGCAGCATGCTCGTCGAAATGGCCGAGTATCGGAGTGCTTTGCAGACGGCTGCGAAGCTCGACAAATGCAGCCTCTTCGTCGGTCCCCCAGAGGAAGGGTGTGTCGTCACGGGTCAGTGCGTTCAGCGGTTCCGCGATTTTCGAGAAATCTTGAATAAAGCGCCTATAATAGGAGCACAGGCCTAAAAACCGGCGAACGGCCTTCTTGTCAGTTGGGCGTGGAAAACCTGAGACGGCAGCAGTCTTGTCAGGGTCCGGGCGAATACCTTGTGCGCTGACAACGTGACCAAGAAAGCGAAGTTCCTCAAAGCCAAAATGGCATTTCTCGGCTTTGATGGTGAGTTGCGCGGATTTGAGCGCTTGTAGCACAATGCGCAACCGCTCCAAGTGTTGGTCAAAGGTGGGCGAAAATATAACGACATCGTCCAGGTACACCAGGCAGGACTGCCATTTCAAGCCGGAGAGGACAGTGTCCATCATGCGTTGGAAAGTGGCCGGTGCTGAGCACAGACCAAATGGGAGCACTTTAAACTCATAGAGGCCGTCAGGCGTCACGAAAGCTGTCTTCTCCCGGTCTCTCTCGTCCACTTCGATTTGCCAGTACCCGCTTTTAAGATCCAATGATGAGAAGTATCTGGCGTTCCGCAATCGGTCGAGCGCGTCATCTATCCTGGGCAGCGGGTAAACGTCCTTTTTGGTCACGCTGTTAAGGTATGTCACCACCTTTTTCAAAATTTTTTTTAATTTTGAGTATTAAATTTTTATTTCACATTTACGTTATAAAGCACCGTTTTATATATTCAAAAGGAAGAAAGAGTGAAAAAAGCCATGCTGGTATTAATAATTCACAAAAAAATGCCCAAACTTGGTTGTTATGCAAACATTCATAACTAGCGAATGGAGAGCAGGAATTTTAAACTTTTTGGCGCAGACTTAGCCAACTAACCATACTGTGCAACCAACTAGGATCTTTGCCATCTGATAATTGGGAAAAAAGTTATAGCAAAAATGCCAAAGAAAACAAAAAAATGTGTCATTTTTGCCTGCATTCCTTGACATAAAACATGATTATATCAAAACTCACCATTCGATTTAATTTATCCTAGTTCATTGCACAGGCTAATAACAAAGGAAAGAGCGCGCAAAGTTTCATTGAAAAATATTTATTTATTTCGAAGTTATGACTGTTTGCGCAACACGAAAGTGCAAGAAATAAAGTTTTGAGAAAAACAAGATTAAAGTTTTTCAATCCTTGTAGAAAGAAGATCATCATGCCCTAGGAAGTTAAAATCCTTCAGGTTCATAGCTAGGGCCCTCCTTAGCTGATGTGAGCTCTCTTTTGGCATTTGTTGCTGCCCGTCCTTTTTTTGCGGAGATGTTTTGCCTCACCCGTTGATTGACGTTGGGCCTTCATCACATGGTAATGGTCACTGGTGCAACATGGTAGGAGAGTGTGGCGGCCAGATTCGATGCCTGCTTCCCTCAAAATATCTGCTGTACTTCTGTTGCCATTACTGAAGGACGAATTCGGTAGCATTCAAAGCGATAGCGCGAAGCAAACAACTCAGACGCTTGTAGCCTCATACATCCCCCTTGCGGAAATTTAAAGCAATGTTTAAAAAACAAAATAAGCCTTAAAAATTGCCTTTGAGTAATCTTTTGCATAACAGACTAAAACAAAACAAAAAATTTTCAATATACGCCGCTGATTATTGCCGAGTTATCATTTTCTGTTACCAAACCACATTAGTTTCGGTTTCAGAACTGTTCACCACCTGTTCGAAAGTTGGCTATAACGTTTTAACAAAATAAGATACGAACATTATTCTTGCTGCAGAACATTTTTGAATGTTTTGGGATTCCCAAAATATAAAAAAGAAAAAATGTCATTTTTCCAAAAAAAGCGCTTTTTCAAAGGTGGTGACATACCTTAAGTTTCCTGTAGTCCACGCAGAAACGCAGAGTATTGTCCTTGTCACGGGTTCGGCGACTAGTCGACGTCATCACCGAGTCCGGACAATGAGGGGGTGGCCGTTTGATGCCCGGCGTAGCCGGTAAGCAAACGCAGTTACTGAGACCGAGTCGTGTTTAGAGGCAACAACAACAAAACAACGTTTATAGCTTCGATTGAACAATGCGGCAGTTTTCACAGACACGTAATTTACATTCTACAAAACAATTGCGGAAAGCACATAGCAGTAAACACACTGAATTAAGTTATACATTGAATATTTCTACACAGGTCAGAACACAAGTGGGAGGCCAATGAGATGAAGTCGATCAGAAGTCAGAAGGTGAACAAACATACAGTAAACGGGGAAGCGCGGCTGCAGTCCATCCCAAACACGCGGTCAGTGCGGCCCCCGAAGGCGACGTCCGTCCAGGGCAGCTTGCGGTTTCGAGGATGCGGTGCGGCGGCTCGGAGACCCGGGAGTTCGCGGCGGCAGCGTTTCCACCGACGAGCGGACTGAAGTTCGTTTCCATACGGCCCCCTTTTAAAGCCCTCGGGCGCTAGCGAGCGAGCACTCGCGGCGCCACAGCGTCGGCGTCGAAAAAACAAAACACCAAAAAGCGCAACGAGAGCACGTAGGCACCTACACTTTGACTCTGCATGGCCGCCATCTTGGAGGAGGAAAAAATTAACGCACAACTAAAAAGAAGCCCCAGGCTTCGACTCTCGATTCGGTGACCTTGGAAAGGCAAAAAAGTAAAACACAACCAAAAAGCCAGTCACGTAGGCCGCAACTTCTTTCCCGCTAATGGTCAGCTCTAGACCGGCAGTATCGGGGACGAGTTTCAGCCGCCTCCGCTTTCGCAACGCGAGGGGTTGTCTACATAACTGAAAAAAGCGTGCATGCATTCTTGCTCTTCCCGAGACACATACAAAGAAACGCGGACGCATCAGTTTTATACAAACAAAAGTAATTTACAGGCTGCCGCCACTTCTGTGACACGGCCCCCCACTTTCGGAATATTATCCGATAATATTCTAGACCCACAGAAGTCGGCGAGCAGGCCTGTGCACAGATATACAGCGCGTGACATAACCACATATAAAACTAGCACATAATTCAAGTCAGCGTGTACACATGCACCATAATACTTGAATAAATTAATAGCGAAAATTAACCGCGCGACAAATCTACAGCCTGCTAAGAAAATCAGCACCGACATTGTCCTTGCCCTTTATATGCTCGACGGTAAACTGATATTCTTGGAGCAGCAAGCTCCAGCGCAGGACTCTGCTGTTTAGCTGTTTGGCTCTTTGGATGTAGCTCAGTGGTTGGTGGTCCGTCTGAACTAAGAACGGTACCCCATACAGGTAGGTGGAAAACTTCTGTATTCCCCAAACTAACGCTAAGCACTCCCTCTCGATTGTGCTGTATGCTGCTTCCCTGGGGAGCAATTTTCTGCTCGCGTATGCCACCGGGTGAAGCGTTCCGTCATGCCGCTGCATTAGTACCGCGCCAAGGCTGGTATCAGAGGCGTCCGTGCGCAGCACAAACTGTTTGGAGAAGTCTGGCAGCCTCAGTATCGGAGGGCTTGAGACCCGTAGCTTGAGCTCTTCGAAGGCTTCCTGATGGGCCGGCGTCCACCTTACGACGTTGCTCTCTCCCTTTCTCGTCAGCTGGGTGAGGGGCTCGCTTATTCTTGCATAGTCGGGTATGAAGTCGCGGTAATACCCCGACAAGCCCAGGAAAGCGCGTACCTGACGCTTTGTTCGAGGAGTTGGCGCCGCCTGTATCTTGTCGAGCGTTTTCCCGAGTGGTGCCAGCTCACCTCTGCCAATGCGATGCCCGAGGAACTCGATGCTTTCCATCCCGAATTCGCATTTGCTTGGTCGTACTGTCAGGCCGGCCATCTCGATTCTCGCAAACAGCTGCCTCAGCGAAGAAAGATGCTCCTCCCATGTAGCACTGGCAACGAGGACATCATCATAGTAGTGCTGCACTCCGGGAATTCCCTCCACCACTCGTTGCATCAATCTTGAAAATACTGCCGGGGCAGTTTTTATACCGAACGGCATAAAACGGAATTGGAAGAGACCCGATGTCGTTGAAAACGCCGTTTTGGGCTTGGACTCCTCAGTCAATGGGATTTGCCAATATCCTTTGGCAAAGTCTACCTTTGAGAAGTATTTCTTCTCTCCAGCTGCAGCGAAGACCGCGTCCGCTCTGGGCATTGGCTCCGAATCGGCAACCAGGACGTCGTTAAGGCGTCGGAAATCAATGCAAAGCCGGTTCGTGCCGTCTGGTTTCTTCACCAAGAGGACCGGTGAATTGTAGGGTGACTGGGACTTCTCGATTATTCCCAGTCGCTCCATCTGCTGCATCTCTCTTTCTACGGCTTCTCTCGTCGCAAACGGAAGTGGGTACTGTTTTATGTGGACCGGAGTGCGGTTAGTGAGCTCTAACTGGCACTCGGCCCAGTCCGTCTTGCCTGGGACGTCGGAGAAGATGCGAGAGTGCTCTGATATCACTTCTCGGAGCTGTCTCCGTTGATCCGCCGTCAAATCATTAGAAAGCTTCACATCTCGCTCGCCCTCCGACTGTTCAAGCGCCGGAACAGGAATGGCTCCCTCGCTGTCCGATTCGGTAACGCCGCAGATCGCGTGGCACACGCGTTCTATTGGCTGGCTTTCCCGCTCTTCGTACTTTTTAAGTAGGTTGGCGTGAAAAATCTTCCTCCCTCCGGCTGTCTCGATAACGTAGTCGGCCTCTCCTTTCTTCTCTTTGATCTCGAAGGGCCCCTTCCACTGAAGCAACAGCTTGTTGTTGTCCGTAGGCAGCAAAATCAGGACCTTGTCTCCCGGATCAAACATCCTCTCTCTGGTTTTCCGGTTGTACAGTTTTGCGTAGCGCGCCCCGGCCTTTTCGAGCTCCTCGTGCGCTAGCTTGCACGTGTCTTCCAGTCGATTACGGAGGTCAAAGACGTGCTGGTATGTGGTCTTCGCCTCCTCGTCGAGGTGATGGTTTGTCCAGAGCTCCTTCAAAATGGCCAGGGGTCCCCTCACATGCCGCCCATACAAAAGCTCGAAGGGCGAAAAGCCCAAACTTGCCTGTGGGACCTCCCTGTATGCGAAGAGCAACGGCGCCAGATAGCGGTCCCAGTCTCGCGGCTTTTCGGCGCACATTCTCTTCAACATTAATTTCAGGGTGCCGTTGAATTTTTCGACCATCCCGTTCGCCATGGGGTGGTACGGCGTGGTATGCAGCTGGCGTATGGAGAGAAGTCGGGCCACCTCCTTCATTAAGTCGGAAGTGAAATTGGTGCCTCGGTCGCTTAGGACTTCATTAGGGACTCCAAATCGAGAAAACATTTCGACCAGTGCCTCAGCGACCCTCTCAGTTTTCACGCTCGGCAGCGCTACGGCCTCTGGGTACCGGGTAGCATAATCCATTAAGGTCAGGATGTACCGGTTGCCATGTTTGGAAGGGGGCTGGATTGGGCCCACAATGTCTATGGCCACTCTTTTGAATGGTGTTTCGATGAGCGGCGTCCTCCCCAGCGGCACCCGGGCGACCCGGCCCTTCGGGATTGTCCTCTGGCAGATGTCACAGGAGGCGACAAATCGCTTCACGTCCGCGGTGATACCCGGCCAGAAAAAATCTTCCAAAATCCGGTCCTTCGTCTTTTGGGCGCCTAAATGTCCGGCCATTATTCCGTCGTGCGCAGTTTTCAGCACCGCCTCTCGATGACACTTTGGAACGACGAGCTGGCGCACGATCCGCCCAGTTTTCTCGGTGTAGATTCGGTACAGTACTTCATTCTCTTTCTGGAATTCTATTTTTCCTTGCGAATCCCTACACGTCACTTTCTTGCCAATTTGGGAGAAGCAGTGCTTGAGCGACTGGTCCTCTGCTTGCTCCTCTGCATAACTCTTCCTGCTTGGCTCCACTGCGACGCCGGGGGTTTTAAGCGCTTGGAACTTCTTGTTTTGCTCCCTAGCTTTCGCTCTTGTTACAACCGCTGCAACTTCCTCTTCAGCGAGCTCGTTGCTGACCGGTTGTTCAACCAATTCCTTCGGGTCATCTGGAGCTCTGGCGCCTTCTATGTTTCCGAGAATTAAGTCATACAGCGGCTCCTCCATGCAGAGCACCGATATAGTCCCAGAAAAATACGGGGTGTCGATGTGAACCCGCGCCTCAGGCAGCATCTTAGCTGTTCCATCCACTAGATAAACTGGCCTCTTCTCTCCTGTGAGCTGGTCGTCGTTGATGAGCTCTCGTCTCACGATCGCCGTATTGCATCCGGTATCCCGCAGTACCGATATGCTCTTGCCTCCCAACGTTCCAGCCACCACCGGCAGTCCTTCAACGAGGAATTTCGGTCGCGTCTGCATGACCGCGTTCACAACGGGAATTTTATCCCCATTTTTGAGCTCCAGGTAGCCATCGCGAATGCTCTCCTCATTAACGTTCTTGGCGGGTGAGTAGACGCACGATGCCTGAGGCCTATCCTTTACCGCTGAGCGGCACGCATCCGCCTTGTGTCCCTTTCGCCCGCACTTGAAACAGGTGACGCTAGTACTGTTACTGGTGTGGGTACGGCACTGTGAAGCCTGATGCCCAATGCGGTTGCAAAGGTAACAGCGAGGCGGTGCTCGTTGATTGATTCTCTTTCCTTCGCTTTCGGGCCTCACGGCATCGTCTCGGCTGTCTTTCTTCAATTTGGAGAGATTCAGGCTTCCTTGCGCTTCTAAAAACTGATCAGCTAGGTCCAACATCTCTCCTAGCGATTTTGCCTTCCTCTCCTTCAGGTAAAGTGCCATGTTGGAATGACAACCTTGTAGGAATCTTTCCTTAATGAGGAGCTCTCTGAGTTCCTGAAACTCTGTCTTGATGCCTGAAAGTTCGATCCAGCGGTCAAAATAGTGGCTGAGACGCGCTGAGAACTGAGCTGCAGTTTCGCCATCCGCCGGTTTTCCTGTATTGAATTTCTCCCGAAATCCTTCTGCGGTGAAACGAAATCTCTTCAAAAGGGCGGTTTTCACCTTCGTATAATCCGCTGCATCATCCGGCGGCAAACGCCCATAAACACTAAGGGCTTCCCCACTCAGACAAGTAGCTAGCGCTGTCGACCACTGGCTCTCCGGCCACTTCTGGCTCTTCGCAATGCTTTCAAATCGTCTGATATACGCATCTAAATCATCCTTCCGGTCGTCAAATGGGATCAGGAGTTTACTTGTGTTTAACTTCAAATCACCTTTGTCCTGGCTCCCTTCTTTCTCTCTTGTCTCTTTCTCTAGTCGCTGACTCTCTATTTTTAAACGCATAATCTCTATCTGACGTTCGTCAGCTGCCTTCGCGGCCGCGCGCTCCTGCTCCGCTCTCTCTCGGGCAAACGCCCGCTCTTCGCGCTGCTTATCTTCGACCCATTTTCTGAGCTCAGTGCCTTTCAGCCCCAACTGGCTACCCATAGCTATCAACCTTTCCAAATCCATGCTTCTATCTCCAAGCACACTTTCAATAACACAGCTACAAGCTCAGCACAAAGCAAATCCTATTGATACACGACACCTCTATAAAGTCGGCACAGTTCAATACCTCAACAAGTCTCCCTCTCAGTTCACCACGTTCCCTTCGCATCAAAGGTCCTGTCGCGGACGCCAGTTAATTGTCACGGGTTCGGCGACTAGTCGACGTCATCACCGAGTCCGGACAATGAGGGGGTGGCCGTTTGATGCCCGGCGTAGCCGGTAAGCAAACGCAGTGACTGAGACCGAGTCGTGTTTAGAGGCAACAACAACAAAACAACGTTTATAGCTTCGATTGAACAATGCGGCAGTTTTCACAGACACGTAATTTACATTCTACAAAACAATTGCGGAAAGCACATAGCAGTAAACACACTGAATTAAGTTATACATTGAATATTTCTACACAGGTCAGAACACAAGTGGGAGGCCAATGAGATAAAGTCGATCAGAAGTCAGAAGGTGAACAAACATACAGTAAACCGGGAAGCGCGGCTGCAGTCCATCCCAAACACGCAGTCAGTGCGGCCCCCGAAGGCGACGTCCGTCCAGGGCAGCTTGCGGTTTCGAGGATGCGGTGCGGCGGCTCGGAGACCCGGGAGTTCGCGGCGGCAGCGTTTCCACCGACGAGCGGACTGAAGTTCGTTTCCATACGGCCCCCTTTTAAAGCCCTCGGGCGCTAGCGAGCGAGCACTCGCGGCGCCACAGCGTCGGCGTCGAAAAAACAAAACACCAAAAAGCGCAACGAGAGCACGTAGGCACCTACACTTTGACTCTGCATGGCCGCCATCTTGGAGGAGGAAAAAATTAACGCACAACTAAAAAGAAGCCCCAGGCTTCGACTCTCGATTCGGTGACCTTGGAAAGGCAAAAAAGTAAAACACAACCAAAAAGCCAGTCACGTAGGCCGCAACTTCTTTCCCGCTAATGGTAAGCTCTAGACCGGCAGTATCGGGGACGAGTTTCAGCCGCCTCCGCTTTCGCAACGCGAGGGGTTGTCTACATAACTGAAAAAAGCGTGCATGCATTCTTGCTCTTCCCGAGACACATACAAAGAAACGCGGACGCATCAGTTTTATACAAACAAAAGTAATTTACAGGCTGCCGCCACTTCTGTGACAGTCCTTCTTTTTGACAAGAACCACAGGCGATGCCCACGGACTAGTGGACGGCTGGATGACATCGTCTGCAAGCATCTCGGCAACCTGATTCTGAATGGCTTCTCTCTCCACCGGGGAAACACGATATGGGCGCTGGCAGACGGGTCGCGTAGTCTCGTCAGTGATGATACGATGCTTGGCGAGTGGAGTTCGGCCGACCTTCGAGCACGTAGCGAAACAGTCCGCAAATTCTGCCAAGAGGGCCGACAGAAGATCCCTCTGAACCGACGGCAAGGCAGGATTTATTCTGACTGACTGAAGAACGTGATGTGGGCCAGCATACTCCGGAGAGGGTCCTCCCACGGTGCACAAACCTGGAACCTCAGCAACGTCGTGGCCAGGTGCTGATATTCGTTGGCAAAGTTAGTCAGGAGGACGTGGGTGCGGCCGTCACGTAGTTGAACGAGACCTCTTGCAAAGGCAAGTCCCCGCTTAAGCAGCAGTGGACTATGGCTGTCCGCTAGGCCCTCGTAGTCATGAAAGAGGTCGTTCCGCACGAGCACCAGAACACTGCACCGCGGCGGCACCGTGACGTCGTTCTCGACAATGCGCAGAGCGTTGCTGCAGGGATCGCGGGAGTCAAAGCGCGCCACGGCCTGTTTGGTCGAGAACGTGACACGTGCCTCCTGAAAGTCAATCACAGCGCCGTTCGACTGCAGGAAGTCGATCCCCAGAATCAAGTCTCTGGAACACTCGGGGAGTACGACAAATTCACCAACGTACGTAAAACCACTAATCCCAACTCTAGCCGTGCACTTGCCCACAGGGGAAATTAGGTGGCCACCAGCGGTGCGAATGGGGGTCCCCGTCCACGGTGTCAGAACCTTCTTAAGTTCTCCAGCGAAGGCACGGCTCATAACAGAGTAATCAGCACCGGTATCGAGCAGCGCGGTAATGTCAGTGCCATCAATTGTCACACGCAAATCGGATGCAGCGTATCTGATACTGTCGCTGCCTCTCTCTGTCCGGGTATCGTCGGCTCGAGGGTTCCGCGATGGAAGATCTTGACACGTCCCGACGTCAGCGGCCTTGCCTCCAGAGGTCGCTGGTGTTAGTTTTCCCGACGCGGACTCGGCGAGCGACGGCCAGCAGAGCTACTCTGGCGGCCAGGGCTGGAAGGGCGATAACGGAGAGGCGAAGGGGAACGGGACTCGCGCCTTCCAGAGTAGGCAGGGTTCTGGCGTGCCCAGAGATGCTGTGCAATCTCATGCGGTCGTTCGCCGTTCTGAGGGCAGGGTGCGTCGGGATGGAAACCGCGAAGGCCCACTTGGCGGTACGGACAGGCGCGGTAGAGGTGACCAGGCTCCCCACAGTGGTAGCAGAGAGGCCTGCGGTCCGGTGTACGCCACAAATCCGACTTGCGAGGGCGTGGCCCAGCTGTAGCAGATGCGGTTGCAGAATACGTGGCGATGTTACTCACGGAGGTCGACGGGGTCACACCGTAGCCAGGCACGCTTGCGTGACATGTGCCGATGTTGCTCACGCCAGGCGTTGGGGTAATGGGACCGTAGCCTGTCGTGCGACGTACAACAGATGCGTACGTGGGTCGGTCATCGAACCGGGATGGCGCTTCGGGGACAGGAGGTGCCTGCGCAGCCTGTCGCACCTCGTCCCTGACAACTTCGGACAGCGCTGCCAGCGGCGCAGGTGCAACCTGAGGCAGATAGATCCGTTGCAGTTCCTCCCGGACAACGGAGCGAATTAGTTCACGCAAGGTGTCTGCACTGCAGCCGAGACACGACGAAAAGCCTTCGGGCACCATGCAGTTGATGTCCCGGTTGTACTGGCGGGCCCGTTGTTGCAGCGTCGTCTCCATCGTGGTCGCCTCGGTTAGAAATTCCGCCACCGTGCGGGGTGGGCTGCGCACGAGGCCCGCGAACAGCTCCTGCTTAACCCCACGCATGAGATGGCGCAGCTTCTTCTCCTCTGTCATGTTGGGGTCGGCGCGCTTGAAAAGACGGGTCATGTCTTCGGTGTACATGCGCACGCTTTCGTTCGTGCGCTGATTTCGGGAGTGCAGCGCAGCTTCGGCCTTCTCCCGGCGGTCAGCGTTGGGGAACGTAGCCAGGAGACTCCGGCAAAACGTCTCCCAGGTGGGAAGTGTAGCCTCGTGGTTTTCAAACCACGTCCGAGCAGACTCTTCCAGGGCAAAGTAGACGTTATTCAGCTTGCGCTCGTCGCACCAGCCGTTGTAGCGTGCGACCCGCTCGAACGTCTCCAGCCAGTCCTCAGCGTCTTCGAACACGTCACCGTGAAAAGATGGCGGTGTTCGCGGTGGGTGGCTAAGGATCGGCGGCTGGGTCCTGGTGTCAGTGGCCATGTCAGTTGGACTCGGCGGTCGAGGCTGCGTCGTCCTTGTTGGCGGGGGAAGGGGCCCAAATTCAGGCGACTCTCCGCGGAGACGGCGGCTGGGTCGCTGGTGAACCGGTGTGAGGTCCGTAGTGACGCTGTACGGAGTTTGCAGGTCGGGAAGCGTACCCAGCACTGCTCCACCAAACTGTAGCGTGCAACGCCAAAAAGAACACCCGCGCAGAGGCGAAAAACCTGCGGCGGACCCCGAGTGGTTCGAGCGCGCGCGAGAGAGCCAACTAACTTCTTCCTCTTCTAACGCATGCGCTACTTCTGTCTCTTCTTCGAATGCATGTATCAATATACAGGAACTCTACGCCGGCAGCACGGAGCGAGATTCAAAGAGTGGACGACCCTACAGACTCTTCGGAACTACCACGACGAAGCGCTGGCCTGTAGAAGAATAGTTTTTCCTCCGTAGCAGACCATCTCGCACACAAAAGTGGTTTGCACCGGAGGTGTCTTCAGCCTCCGCGATGAGAGACTGCCGTGATGAATCTTTCTCCTGTTCCGCTTTAAATGTGGCGAAATCAGGAAAAACCGATGACACTGACGCGACCCAGTGGTCGAAGGTATCGATATTAGACTCCGACTCAGGAAGGGGTAGCCTCGAAAGAGTCCACGTCAGCGTGATGGCGACCACTCTAGTAGACGACTGTGTAGTCGAACTCATGCAGCCGGAGAGCCCAGCGTGCAAGGCGCCCACACGGGTCGCGAAGGTTAACGAGCCAGCACAGGGCATGATGATCGGTGACGATGGTGAACGGGCGTCCGTATAGATATGAACGGAAACGCTGCTTCGCAAAGACGACGGCGAGGCATTCCTGCTCGGTGACTGTTTAATTGCGCTCGGGCTTACTGAGCAAGCGACATGCGTACGCAACAACTTGCTCTTTGTTGTCGCAGCGCTGAACGAGCACAGCGCCGAGACCGACACCGCTGGCATCGGTATGAATTTCTGGGGGGGGGGGGGGCGAAGGGATCGAAGTGGCGAAGTACAGGGTGGGACGTGAGGAGGAATTTTAGTTGGCGGAAGGCGGAGTTGCACTAAGGGGTCCACTTGAAAGCTACATCTTTCTGAAGCAGACCTGTCAGGGGGGGGGGGGGGGGGGGGGGGGGGGTATGCGATCTCCGCAAAGCGATGAATAAGCGGCGAAAGTATGAACGTAAGCCCAAGAAACTTCGCGGCTCTTTGACCGACTGTGGTGGCTTGAACGACTCGACAGCTGCAGTCTTGGCTGGATCAGGTCTGACGCCGTCTTTGTTAACGAGATGTACAAGCACTAGCGTTTGACGCGCACCAAAGTGGCATTTTTTAGAATTAAGCACAAGGCCAGCTTGCCCAAACAGTCCAGGACGAGAGCAAAACGGGCATTGTGCTCACTGAACGTGTTTCTGAAAATGACAACGTCGTCTAGGTAGCACATGCATATTTCCCATTTCAAACCACGGAGTGTAGTGTCCATAAATGTCTCGAATGTGGCGGGCGCATTACAAAGGCCGAATTACATTAAATTCATATAGGCCGTCAGGTGTTATAAACTCTGTTTTTCCTTGTCCGCGGGATGCATAATAATTTGCCAATACCCCGACCGAAGATCAATAGAAGAGAAGTAGGAGGCTGAAAAAAGGCAGTCGATGGCATCGTCGATTCGAGGGAGGGGGTATACGTCTTGGTGGAAGGTGCCGGGTACACAGGTCCCTTCGAAGACGGATTCCGAGCTTTACATTCACCGCAGTCGTCGCATTGTTGGTCTGCCACCTTCTGTGCCTATGATGTCCCTGGACGGCGACGCTCCGAGGTCTGTGCCCAGCAGTTCGTGGCAGCAATACCGGGAGCCGCGGTCGTTCGCGGGCTCATCCAGCGACGACGTCGATGAATGGCTCACTCGTTACCTACGGGTGAGTCGCTACAGCAAGTGGAACTCCTCCGTCCGGCTTGCTAACGTCGTGTTCTTCCTAACCGACACGGCTCTAACGTGGTACAACAACCACGAGGATTCTTTGACGACATGGGACCGCTTTGTAGAGGAGCTTAAGAAGTGCTTCGGTGACTCAGTCGCGAAGAAGAAGCGTACGGAAGTAGTGCTTGCACAGAGGGCTCAGCTTCCCGGAGAGACCTGTACCCAGTACATTGAGGAAATCGTGAAGCTGTGTAAGGTCGTCTTTCCTGCCATGACAGAGGAAGACAAAGTTGGCCACTTACTTAAAGGATTCTCCGAATACGTCTACAATTTCCTTATCGGAAAATAAAGTCTCGAGTCCGTGTCTAACGTCATCCTGCACTGCCGCACTTTTAAGACATTGGAAATGCGTCGTATCACACCGAAATTGGGACGTTTGGCTGGGGTGACCACTGTGACAGCTGTAGACACACCACTGTCATGTGATCTGGCTTCCAAAATCCACCACATCGTTTTCGAAGAGTTGACGAGGGCGCTGGAACTCGCTCGGAATTCACCAGCGCTCCCTCCTCTGTATCTCACGCCCCTTACTCTACCAGCCGCCGTTAACGCAGCTGACTTTGAGGAGCACCGGGTACCCCGAGGGCCACGGCCGCGCAACATATCGCGATCGCCCCCGGAGCACAGGTCCCGCTTTTACCAGCCTGCGCCGGCCACATACGCCGAGAACTTTCGGCCCACTCCTTCGTACGATTACTTGCCGGCGCAGCCTGCTCCCGGTCCTTCTCTTGTGTGGAACCGTGCGGTCAACCCGGTCACATCTCCCGATTTTTTCCCAGCCGACAACCATCTCCTTACGGCGCCTCTACCTATCCTCCGCGGCCGGAATACCAAACCGTTTCTTCTCAATACCCATCCTACCCGCCTGATTCAGGCAACCCATGGTCTGCGCAAATGAGGAATCGTTCGCCGGCATCTGATAAAAGCGTGACACCGCCTCCAGCTTTCCGCACTCGTCGATCTCCATCATCCCGACGCCGTTCCTCCCCGCCTCCGCCGCAAAACTAGTCGACGCGACCGACGGGGGTTAGGTCGCTGGAAATCTGCCGCCGGAAGTGATACCCCGGCCTGTAGTTGTGTTACGGAACAAAGTGCATGTGCTAGTGGCTGGTGTACCTGTGATGGTTTTAGTGTATACCGGTGCTACTGTTTCAGTTATGAGTGCAGCGTTTAAGTGCCTCCTAGGACGTAAAGGTTTGTTTCCATCGGACAAAAATGTCAAGTTTTGTGGTGACTGGCGAACCGTTGCCAGCAGTTGGAGTGTGTAGTGTTAAGGTTTCCTTTAGTGGAGAAGTGTTCAGTACGGAAGTTGCGGTGCTCGCCCGGTCGACGCTCGACGTAATTCTTGGCCTCGACTTTTTGCAGATGTGCGGCGCTAACGTCGACGGTCACACCGGGGAACTCAGCGTCCGCAGATGTTCCACCACTGGCCTTGTGGAAGGCTTGAGTAGTGGAGAGAGTTTGTTCTGTGTTACACGAGATACTGTGGTGCTTCCTTCTTCGGCTGGTTGCGTACCGGTTTCCTGCACCGATACCCCTCTCGACGTGTTTGATGCGACTGTGGAGCCGAACCACTTGAACTGCATGAAGAAGAACATCTTGGTTCCTCATGCCATGGTTTCCGTCACGAACGGAAGCACTGAACTGTGGACAATGAATTGTTCGACAGAATCTGTCATTCTGCCTGCAGACCTGAAGCTTGCGTCATGTATCCACGACACGCCGGTATCCGTTGCCCTGGTTACCGACGCCTTGGGCGCAGCAGCACCAGAGCTTTAGGACGAGTCGCAGTTGCTTCGCATGATTGACAGCTCACATTCCACGCATTGGCGCCGGGCAGTGTTGGCGATCCATCTGCGACACTAAACTGTGTTTGACTTTTCACAGCCCGGCGGCCCACCTTCCATCCCCTCCTCTCGGACCCTGCACATGGTTGCCACTGGCGCCTAACATCCGATCCGCCAAAAGCCCTACCAGGTGTCATCGTCTGAACTCACGGTTATTAATGAACAAGTGTAGGAGATGCTAACCAAAGTGGTAATACAAGAGTCCTCGAGTTCCTGGGTTGTTCCAGTCATCCTTGTTCGAAAGAAGGATGGACCACGGCGTTACTGCGTGCATTACCGTCGTCTAAATGCCTTCACAAGAAAAGACGGATGCCCCTCCCTCGAATCGACGATGCCATCGACTTCCTTTTTTCAGCCTCCTACTTCTCTTCTATTGATCCCCGGTCAGGCTACTAGCAAATTCCTATGCTTCCCGCGGATAAGGAAAAAACAGCGTTTGTTACACCTGGAGGCCTTTATGAATTTAATGTAATGCCATTCGGCCTCTGTAATGCGCCCGCCGCCTTCGAAAGATTTATGGACAGTATACTCCGTGGTTTGAAATTGGAAATAAGCATGTGCTACCTAGACGATTTTGTCATTGTCCGAAAGACGTTCAGTGAGCACCATGCCCGTTGAGCTCTCGTCCGGGACTGTTTGCGCAAAACTGGCCTTGTGCTTAATTCTAAAAAATGCCACTTTGGTGCTCGTCAAACGTTAGTGCTTGGACACCTCGTTGACAAAGACGGCGTCAGAGCTGATCAAGCCAAGACTGCCGCTATCGAGTCGTTCAAGCCACCACAGTCTGTCAAACAGCTGCGAAGTTTCTTGACCTTATGTTCATACTTTCGCCGCTTTATTCATCGTTTAGCTGACATCGCATACCCCCTAACAGGTATGTCGCTTTCAAATGGACCCCTTAGTGCGACTCCGCCTTCCGCCAACTAAACTTCTTCGCACGTCCCACCCTGTACTTCGCCACTTCGATCCCTCCGCCCCCGCAGAGATTCATACCGATTCCAGCGGTGTTGGTCTCGGCAACAAAGAGCAAGTTGTTGCATACGCAAGTCACTCGCTCAGTAAGCCGGAGCGCAATTCTACGGTCACCGAGCAGGAATGCCTCGCCGCCGTCTTCGCCGCGCAACGTTTCCGTGCTTATCTATACGGACGCCCGTTCACCATCGTCACCGAGCATTATGCCCTCTGCTGGCTCGTTAACCTTCGTGACCCGTGCGGGCACCTTGCACGGTGGGCTCTCAGGCTACAAGAGTTTGACTACACAGTCGTCTACGAGAGTGGTCGCCGTCACGCTGATGCGGACAGTTTTTCGAGGCTACCCCTTCCTGAGTCGGAGTCTAACATCGATACTTTCGACCACTGCATCGCGTCAGTGTCACCGGTTTTTCCTGATTTCGCCACATTGAAAGCGGAACAGCAGAAAGATTCAACACTGCGGTCACTCCTCGCGGAGGCTGAAGACACCTCCGGTGCAAACCACTTCTGTGTGCTAGATGGTCTCCTATGGAAGAAAAACTATTCTTCTCCAGGCCAGCACTTCCTCCTGGTAGTTCCGAAAAGTCTGTACACCTCTGCCTTGCAGGCCATGCATGAGGAGTGAGTGATTGAGTGAAAACTTTACTAGCTCTAGATTCATTTGTATTCGGCGGTTTTGAGATGGCTTCGTCCATCTTGCTCAAAGGTCGGTTGCCCTTAGTCCAGGGCTCCGCTGGGTGCTGCTGCCAATTTTGCTCGCCGAATCAGACCTTCTTCGTCGACCCGGCGATCGCTGGAGAGCACTCCCTCCCATTGTTCCGCACTCGGGTTTGTTATCACTGGTACCACGCTTATTCTCTGGCATGCCCATGTTATGTGGTACAGCGTGGGGGGTTCTTGGCACCAGGGGAATTTGTCATTGTATTGTGTTGGATACATTTTGTTGAGTACGTGTAGGTTCGGGTAGGAGCCCCTCTGTAGCTGCCTCCACGCGACAGAGTCCTCTCTGCTAAGGGAGTTGTCCGGTGGTGGATACCGCTTTCTGCAGCCCTTGTAATAATTTAGAATCGCCGAATAATCTTGGGGTACAGGTTCGTTCCCCTCGAGGTCGCCTACGTTAGATGCTCGGTAATAAGTGTACCCTCGAGCTATCCTGTCGGCCTCTTGGTTCCCTGTCACTCCCGCGTGTCCCGGCGTCCATACTATCGTATGCCTGATTGGTTCTTCGTTTGTTTGTTGAAGAGCCTACATCTGGACGTCTTGGGTTGGCCCGCATGCTCCACCGTCTCCAGACGCGCTTCTACTGGCCGAAGATGCGGGCTACGACTGAGCGGTACGTTGCCAGCTGCACTCAGTGTCAACAATACAAGCGCCCCGCTAGCGTTGCATCCGGTCAGCTTCACCCTGTGACACCACCTGCCGCACCGTTCGAGCAAGTGGGCATAGATCTCCTGGGCCCATTTCCCAAATCCTATCATGGGAACCGCTGGATAGTGGTTTGCGTTGACTACCTTACTCGGTACTGCGAAACGGCAGCTCTACCCTCCTCTACAGCGTATCATGTGTCCACTTTTATGCTGCGCTCCATAGTTCTCCGCCATGGGTCCCCAAAACTTATCAGCAGTGAATTTGGTCGGCAGTTCACCGCTGACGTCGTGGAGCAGCTTTTCTGTTCCTGCGCATCACATTTTCGCCATTCTTTGCCTTACCATCCCCAGACGAACGGGCTCACTGAGCGCACGAACCGAACGATCACTAACATGCTGTCAATGTACAAGAGCTGTTACAGCACAAGAACTGTGAAGAAGCACAAGAAGCACAACAAGAAGCACAAGAATTGTGACAGAGTCCTGCCGTTCATCACCTACGCTTTTAATACCGCACGCCATGAGACTACTGGCTTTAGCCCCTTCTTTTTATTATATCCTCGCCCTCGACGCTACACGCTTGACACCATACTACCATTTTCTGCCCAGCCTCATGAAGATCCCTCCATTGCCGAGGCACTTTGTCTCGCCGAAGAGGCCCGGCGCCTTGCCCGCCTTCGTATTCTCGCCTCCCAAGATAGTTCAAAAGCGCGCTACGATGACCCCGCCGTCCCGTCACTTACCGCCCTGATGATTAAGTCTTGTTGTGGCGGCCTGTCCGAAAGCGCGGATCGTCCCAGAAGCTGCTGTGCCACTACGATGTACCCTATGTTATTACTGAGCAAATTAGGGAGCTCAATTACAGCCTAGCGCGTCTCACTGAAAGCGGCCGTCATTCTGAACGAACTGAAGTGACTCGTGTTGCCCGGCTGAAGCCCTACCATTCACGCGGTGCTTTCTAACTCACCCAGCGGGCTTCGGCTGCGTAGGGAGAAGTGTGACGCCCATGAAAAGGCGATGCCTATACTACCGAGAAGATGAGGTGAACGAGGTGGATGTGTGTCTCGTGCTAAGCAAGTGGAGCCAGCTGGTTCTCGGTCACCCGTCGTGGTGTGAATACACCCCCTGGTCGTAACAATATTTATTTCTATCATTTTTGGTGATAAAAGTGTGGAGGTTAATTCGATTCAGTGCAATAACTAGTAGTTATGGAAATACCTTTGTTTCCTATCAAACGTCGCTAATGACTGATGTACAGCTCCCGCAAACTTAGCACGAGTGCTTAGCGCGACTTCCTAGGTTGACATTAGCGCCGTGGAGCCCTGGCAACAAGGTGCAAGACGGTTCTGTTTATGATAGTTTGAAGAAAGTTGAAAACGTGATGCCCTGCTTCTTTAAAGACACGGCTTACTTCGTCACCTTAACGCATCCTGTGGTCAATATTTTAACATCGAACCGGCACGTCGTCAATAGACAATACATAAGATTCTGCATATGTCTGAGCGCGGTTAAAAAGGTAATTCTTGGCTGCAGGCTGTCGATTGAGTGGATTTGCAAAAGAGGACGACTATTTTTGCTTATATATGCCAGATCTAGTGAAGACATCGTCATGCGTATTGTACCAGGCCCGTGGTATGGTTGGGAGGTGGAATATAACGAAATAATACAACGAAGGTAAGGGCGAATCACTACACGGGGGCCGCGTGCATTCGAAGCTAGAATGAAGTGCCATTGTAATCGCAATTCCTTGAGCTCACCTTGAATCTGCACGTTTTGCCACTGAATTTAGTTATACTGGAGCGTTCTTTTACTGTGGCGCTACTTTCAAGCGTGACTCGGTTTCTTCTTGTCAGTTCGGACAAAAAAGATTGGAATATTTCTCTCTTTTTGCCCCATTTTGCTTTTCTAAATACTGCAGTAATCTTGCCTTCCTGTATACATACTGCGCCTCTTTAAAATATTAAGTTATACTTCTTTGCAACCCCTGGAATTACTGAGTAGCTTAACAGAATTCATGACGCCTCTATTAGTGGGGCTATTACTCTATCTTGAGGTCTACAATAACGACAAATCGTTGAGCATGCAGCAGCAATCAAAAGGAGCGTAGACGATTCAGTACGTCGCGAGTGGGGACGACGCAGAAGTGGGGGCCTGTTTAACTTCTACTCTTTTGTTATCGCATGTGCGAACGCTTACTGTTGCCAAACGTATAATTAGATAACCGTGGTATCTACTTGCTCGATATTTTACGCGCGTTAGCATCGTATTTGACGCCTGGTGGGGGGGGGGGGGGACCGAAACTTGAGTGTAGTACAGATAGAAAATAGTTAACCTTTTTGTAAAGGGCAAAACTGCATGGCTTAGCCGAGTGATCGCTCGATGTTTTTCGTCTTATCTTTAATTCAACTTCTTTCTGACAATCACAGTTACGAAACTGTATTACCATTTACGTTTTTCTTCATTCGATATTTGTCTGCAACCAAAGTGGCAGCACAGCTAGTGTTTCATAATGCAGCTTTTCTTTCTTACATGGTTACCCGGCAACAGTTTATTACTCGCTACAATAAACAAAAGACCAGCGTGGTCGTCGTAGTTCTGGGGTCATGCAACCTTCACTAGCAGTGATAGCGACCGGTTGTGTGATCAGATAGTGGGCGAAAAACATCAGCAACCAATAGTAATCGGAAACGGCGGTTGTAGTTATGCAGTTGTTGTGCTGAACTCTGATGACTATGGTAGGCTGAGTGGCTTTCATCATTCGCGCATTCTCTAGTGCAATACACCTCATTCAGTGGAAATGATGGAGCTGGTTCACTGTGGCACATTATCCGAGCCGTGTCCGACTAACCGAAATAGGACACGTGCAGCATGAGACCTGGATGAGGGAATGAATATGGGTGCACCTACACAGTTGCATCTGCTTAGCATAGCAGCTTAGTCAACGGCCACGACAATCCCTACTAATGTACCAGGCTTCCACGAAGCGCAGCTGCGCGCTTTCCGCAAGGAGAGTTATTGCGATGTCGGGGCCACAAACGTGCACGTGTTGTTGTTCTTCGACGCGTATGTCACCCGGACGGTCGTAACACCTACACAGCGATCATTCTTACCAACCGGTTTCTGTAGTGCTTGCCCTGTCCATACGCTCTATTCAGGGCACCATTTTTGTGCTGATACTCCTTATGAAGCAGAAAATACTACACCCGCAGTAAATTGCATTAACAGGCCTTCATGGTTCATTCAGATATATATTGGCAGCGTCGCCTCGCACTTCATCAAAAACAACCTTTCAAAAGCTTTAGGAACCTTTAAAAATCTTCAAAAACGGCTTAAAAAGGATCTTGATAACCCCTGAATGAGGTTATCAAGATCCAAAAAATCTGCCTTTCCATACAGCTCTCAGGCTCATTTCGCATAACGGTGACTTGACGAAGTCTGCCTCTCTATGCGTAAGACTTTTACCATTACCTTCTCTTGAGAACAAGGAAGAAAACAACATGAAATATATTCTTCATGACAAAGTTCTTTTCAATCAAGGGTGCTGTATGCTCACTTTAGTGTGAAACAACACCGTCGTTTTGAATGGGAATTGATTGCTTGTGATTGTGCATGCTGTGCAAATATAAAAGGGGTAATACCAAGATCGCTGTGATTTTTTGCGCCAAAAGGCAATGGAATGCACCATCGCATCAGAATTCTTCGCCTTGTGATGGCGCGCCTGCCAGCTTTCGTTTAATTAGTGTTACCTAATGTAAAGCTATGCACATGTCGTATACTGAATTTACTTTCCCGCCTGCCCATTTAGTTGCCGAATTGGCGAATATTATTTAGCGAATGCGAGACGCAGGCTCTTAAAGTCAGGCCGGCTGTAATTGCACGTAATTGCACTGTGCTGTACTTAAGGTACGTGACGAAAGTCTGCAAGCGCGTCCAGCAAAAGACAGTTTAGCGCACAGACTGCACCAACACACTGAGGCGACGCTTCCTATAATAACAGGAGCAGCTTGATATCCTTTTTGGAGTGTAAGCTCCACACCAGTCAATAATATTTGTTGAATGGTACGGCAAGATAGCGCTGACGGACGGGACGGAAGAAGATGAGACAAACGCATGCGCTGAACTAACAACCAAATGGTTTATTGCGAAAGAGGGGTGCAATATAAAGCATAGAAGGCAAAACTGCGGTGTAAACATGACAAGGCATATACATTCGGGATATCATCAATGATTAAGAAAAGCGATCTCCTGTGGGAATAGAGCCACCGATGGTTGGCTTACACATGAGTTGCCTAATGTGTGAATGTGAAAGGCTTCCGATATCAGGCGTGAGGTGTGGTCTCTATACTTGGCGTGATAGTGGTTTGGTCTCAAAACGCCTCACATTTGTCGCAATCTGCGAAATGAATGACCATGTTATTTCGGCGTGACTTGTTTTCTATGTCTTTCGCGGGTTCGCGTAGCCGATCATTGGCGCACCGTCCGGTCTCCCCGATGTAAAATCGACCGCATGACAGGGGGACCTCGTAAATCAAACCACAGCAACAGTTGACAAAGTTGACAGTCGACGCACAACCTGAAAAAGATTGTGAACAATGCCGGCGTGAAGCTCCTTTTCTGTGCCAGGAACAAGTTGCGAGGCCTGTGCAAGAAAGCGAATAAGGAAAGTGGAAAGAAGGCTTGTCAGAAGAAACAAAGAAACAAATTTGTCAACTGTTGCTGTGGTGTGATTTACAAGGTCCCACTGTAATGTTTTTCTATGCTTTCTATGCTTTATATGCCTTCTATGCTTTATATTGCGCCCCTCTTTCGCAATAAACCATTTGGTTGTTAGTTCAGCGCATGTGTTTGTCTCATCTGCTTCCGTCTCGTCCGTCAGCGCTGTTTTGCCGTACCATTCAACATGAACCAACCAGCCCGAATCAGCCCTCTCCTTGAATAATATTCGTACTTATTGGTCAAACGTTTTCTGGTGTTTCGCCTCCAAGCAGCGCTTTTCATAATTCTGTAACTATTTATCGAGCGCTACATTGTAGACATACAATTTGTAGACCTACAATTTGTAGACCACAACAATTTGTAGACCACAATTTGTGCACTACAATTTGTAGACCATCGTTCTAGAGCGCGACCACAGAATACAATGCTTGAAAGTGACTCTAGGTAGGACGTCCTTGATGATTTTTATGGTTGGCTTACAAATGCGTGATCGTTGCTCTCAAATCCTTGCGATCATCAGAAATATGATGATGGTGTGACCACAGCATTGCATATTGGATATTCCGAGGTCGCAGTGAAACTTTTTTGGCTAGAGTGCTGTCTTTGAGAATTGCCTCCTCATTTCTGAGTCTCTCGTGGTACTATGAAATTTTGCGCCACTCATAAAGCAACTTGACAAACGATCGATCAAGAGAAAGCCTAGTAAATGTTGGATTCAGAAAAACTAAAAATTGTTGGGGCTGCCGCAACAACAAAAAAAACCTTTTTCTTTTTTAAAACCGTCCATTATGTTCACTGGTAGGAGCCGTACAGTAGATTCCGTAACTACAAGCTTCTGGTTGGCTTTTGCCAAGTATTCTCCATAAAATTTCTCAACTGCACAGGCTGATGGACACTCCCTCTGCTGTGGAAAGTCAGCGCGCTGCTTTCCTGTGGCTGCGTTCACTGTACTGTCTTCGGGGCCACAAATTTGTAGGCTGCCATTTGTCATATATAGTATCACCAAACAGAGCAAGCATGTCAGAAGGCTGTTTTCGCTCCCAAATTATAATTTCCGCGCACTCGCACCTAAGTCTCACTCCCATTTAAGCGCAAACAGAAGGTATCAGACTTTAAGAACTGGAGATTTCACTTCCTGCGTTTTCCGTGCCTTATGTCACACTTGTGACAGTTTTTCCATGCGTTCCCAGTTTGTGGTGAATGCCAGAGACCTCGATCCCTAGTGAAACATACAAACTGCGTCGCAGTAAGCTGCATCCTGGGACATTAACCACCAATAGTGGCAGCTCGGTTGCCCTTCCCTCCGAGGAAGAAATAACCGCTGCTGTTTCGCGTGTTGCAGTGCGTCTTTCGCCCAGATGTGCAAGAGCACGCTATTCTTTGCAAGCTTGGGCTTATGTGCGGCGCAACCTGATTGGTAGGTTTCACTGCTGGTCAGCGTACTAAAAGCACAGTGTGCATGTCAACAGTCACGCCTTTTCAGCTATTCTGACTTGAATAGGTACTTGGCAGGAGTTCCATTAATCAAAGGTAATGAGGTGTACAAACTTGCTACTCGTTGTCTTTTATCCGTAGAGTTGTACTCAGTGCGACCAGTTATCAGGTAGCATTGCCATGCAGTTTCAGATTTTCGTGTTTGGGCAGCTCGCATAGCCATAGCGCCAGCAGTGTTGCGCGCTTCGCTCATTTTTTTCCTTGCATGCATGTCTTGTGCATGCCTTCGTTCCAATGTTAAAGACCGTTCGAGCTTCTTAGCTCGTTCTAGAATAGAGCGGCACCGTCGTCGTTGCGGTCGCGGCGATGGCGCTGCTACATGCTCCGGCTGGCATGCCACCGACTCGAAACGTCCCCGCGTCAAAATATTTAAAAAAACTCTCGTGGATTGCGGCGACGCCGTTGAGGCGTTAGGCTCATTAACAAACGTGGCGTACATTCTTAGACTTGAGGAACAAGACCACCTGCGTGCATTTTTTCGACCACCCCGCTCGTGATAAGTATCCACATGGATCCTGAGAGTCGTTATCTCGGACGCAGCCACTTCGTCACTAAATGCTTCAAGCTTCTTATTGAAGTCTGTGGTTTGTTTACAGATAAAAAAGGTTAATATGTGGAAATGTTTGAAACATCTCTGCCCACCCTTGCACAGACCTGATGGGTTACTAAGCAAGCTTGGGCCCAATCAACATGTTCGCTACGCGAACTGATTCTATCATATAAGTAGAAGCTCGACCGAGCCAAATTGTACAGCGTCCGCTTCGAGTAAAGATGCGCAGCACTGACCTTTATTAGTAGCAAGTTTATTTTAACACATGCCACATAATTAAAACTGGATTATATCTCCGACAAAACTACATACAGAGCTTGACGACTGTACGCTAACTCTGGTGGAAGAGTTCTTCGACCTTACGTGCTGTGAAAGCAATTTTGACATTTAGTAACTACACAGGCTTATACTCACCTTGTGACAGACTGTGTGTGTTTAAACATGAGAGAGAGTTATGCGTTAATTTTGTCTCCTTCATCATCAGCATCCTCATCTGGAGAAGCCTTCAGGCTGTTTACCATGCAAGCCTCTCGAGTTGCATTAAAGAGGCAGTTTCTTATGATGGCTGTTCTTGATAGCTGTTTCTAAGCCATCAAGACTGTCATACGTCAGTTTTTTCATAGAAATGTTATCAAGAGGATCGACGATACACGCGGGAATTTTCATTGTCGGCGGGGGGGGGGGGGGTGATATATTTAGAGACGAACAGCGGAAATCACCCTTGAATTGGGTTCATAAATAAACTGCAGATAAAAGAAGCTGGCTCCATTGCTGATAAAAGATTGCTGGCTCCAGCCCCCCTCGGAAAGGGGCTGTCCGTTGCATGTGAAATGTACACAGTTGCTGGGCTGACATTATTTTATTCATGAAATATACCAAAAGCGAGCTTCCAAAATTCTAACCAAACCAGAAACAGTAGACTGCTCACGACGCTGAGAAAGCTCATGAATCAATCAATGTTTCGCAAAATACTTCACACGAGCACGTTGTTTTTTTTTTGTATTCACGGGGAGATGCTCATCTTACAAAAGAGAATAGTTGCCTGTAGGTTTATTTTGAAGGAGCCGCCCCATTGCAAACGTGAGCTCTAACTAATTGATAGTAGCCATGTCGGACTTATCGAACAAGAATAAAATTCTTATTAAAAACGTCACTGAAATTAGCGCATCTTCATTAAGAGCAACAGGGAGCAAACTGGAGGATTTAAACGTTAAGGGGCAGACCTGCATCCGTAACAGCACAAGACCTCGTCAACTAGACAGCCGATATAGAGAAGCCAAAGGATGAGCAGAAGCTGCAACGCATAACAGTTCTCGAAAAATCACACGTGCTGCTGCCGCCAGTACTCATGTTATAGGATTGGGATATTCATGCAGTATTTGTTTTGGTAGGCAAAAAAGATTAAAAATTTCCTTCTGGAGTAATTTGCTGAACGACATGGGATTTAAACTATTTAGTTTTGGCGACCCAAACAGCTTAAGCTTTCCATCCGTGTAAAGAAAAATTAAATCAGTGTACAAAAATATCACACAGATTAATCTGCGAATGGCATGAAGTACCTTGATGGTTATATTTTAAAACTTAGCATGGCCTGCAAACCTTTATTTACACAAATATATCGTCGAAAATACACTCACGGCCACATATAGCGGCTGTGTCAGCGTTAGAGTATTGGGCTCCCGTATCATATGCGTCATTTTAAGTGCAAACACACCTATAACGGACACAAAATAATACAAATTTGTTACCTTTGGCAGAAAAGGAAAGTGAGATTCAACTGCATTCAAGCACAGTGGCATGCGCGTCAACGGCGCGAAACTGCACAACATTTATTATTCTCTTTTCATGTCTTATATTTTTGCACATTGTGGTCGTCTTGCTTTTGACGCCGGCAATACTTTTCCACACCCTCTCGAACCCTCTTGCAAATTCATGCAGAGAAAACTTCCTTTATTCCTATACGATATGGTTTGGGCACCATCTCACTCATATATTCGAACCCTCAGTATTTTTCTTCAGCCCCACTTACTCGCTGAATGAGCGCGTCAGCAGTGTAAAGGACAGAGGAAAGAAGGACAGTGACGTGCTTGGGCACATACCATCAGCAATCAAGTCAACGATGCTATGTGACCCTAGAGCGACGAAGTTAGGTATGAGAAGACTCCAGCTAAGCTTCTAGTTTGTTGTTTTCTCTTGTGAATGCCTTCTTTTGGCTAAACAAGGATTTCCATCATTAAGGCCGAGACTTACTAACGCTCTCTCAGACGATTTTAAGCCTCATGTTGGTGATTGAAACTACAGCTAACACTTTCCAATCTCTACGTGGTGGGGCCTGAAGAAAGTGTCCCACACTAGAGCATCACAATAAAGTTAACAATTATTTTGTTTTCAGGCGGAGGAAGGACGGGCGAGATTCAGGATTTTTACTGCTTTATTTGCCTTTGCAAGCAATGCCAAAGCAAAGTACTCCAGAAACACTAAGACTACACGTAAACATCGAGTCACCCACCGACGGCTTCAAGGACAAGCATGCCGGCTGCATGCGCAAACACTGTCGGCTGCTTGCCTCTTCTCGCTGTATGAATATTAGGATAATCTGGTCTCTGGGTAAGTACTTCGTTTCAAATAAGATGAAATAAGAAAGTCTACAAGTCCCGTAGAAAAGGAAAGCGCTTCAACGAACATTTACTGCAAATCACGCATATGAAAGCATCATTTTTCTTTTAAATGAACATTTTCTTTAATCTGCCATAACTCGATCCATATAGGTTAAAGAAAGGTTTTGGCTTGGAGAATGGCTTGTACGAATACAAAAGCTATTACTTGGTACTCTATATCTTTTAATTTTATTATCGTAAAGTTCGCTAGATGCCACCACACAGTCTAACAGGCCTTTCCAGACGCATATTTGAAAGTCACAGAAAAACCGCTAAAAGTACGTGACTCAGTGAACTCCAAACAAACAGACTCCTCTGGCCCGAACACCTGGAAACGGAACGAGCTTGCGAAAGCTGAATTTCGAACTACGGCCGCTGATGAATAATACACACGCGCAGTATAAAGTTTAAAAGAAAACGAAGGGTGTTCTTTATAAACGCCCGTTCCAACCACCCAGAACAACGAGCATGCGAGGACTACGTCGATTCTCATGTTTCTGTACACAGATCATGGCTCCTTTGCTCATTCTGTCTATATCGAGAGGCCTTGCAGCTGACGTGGCCCGCCAAGCCAAGATGTCCACCGTGAGTTTGCCTTTGTTGAAAAATACATGGCGGCTATGATTGTTTTCTGAAAACAAAAACAACATGACTAAACACACGCATACGCCTCTCGTAAAAGGTGGCCCGAAAGTGCACTGCATGCGCCATATTTAATCCTTGCAAAACGAGCCCTACAAAGACAGCCCAGCGGTGGTTTTGTCCGTATTTTGGTTCGTTATAGGTGAAATACGTGGAGACCTCGGATTGTGTGCTATGAATAACTAAAGCAATCGTAACCTTGGTAGATGAGGATATATTGTGTAGTGTTGTCTTCTGAATAACCGCGTAACTAAACAACTCTTTCGGAAAAAGAAATTCGCATTAAACTCCGCATCCTCTGTAGATTTCGCGGCGCTTTTATCAGACATCTACGTTCTTTTAACGGATAAATCCTGTGAACAATAATGAAATATCTAGGTAGCAGAACCTGCAAGTAATCGCTAGTAGACTATGCGTTGGCGACAGAAACAAAGCTCAAGTACGGCCAAAATATAACTTTAGAGTGAAAGCCATAAGCCACGTGAGATGTAAAGGGGCGTTTTTCAAAAAGAAAAATACTGAG
The DNA here is from genome assembly GCF_055824585.1 of Amblyomma mixtum. Lineage (NCBI taxonomy): Eukaryota > Metazoa > Arthropoda > Arachnida > Ixodida > Ixodidae > Amblyomma > Amblyomma mixtum. The sequence goes on from NW_028317716.1 coordinate 595,633, forward strand.
AGCGCCGGGCTGCATATATTTCGTAAATCACATAACTATGATCTTTAGGCGAGATGTGATCCGCCCCCCGTCTCTCACAAAACGCTGCTTGTGTATTCATCTTAACAGTGCGAAACACTGAAGCAACGCTCGCAACTGCATGTATTGCAATAAGATTTGCCGGATTTGTTCATTCTGATGAAAGGTGCGACTTCGCGAAAGCTTCAAGACAACTTGAAGCAAAGCACGGGACATTTAGAAGCTGGGATGTCTGTTTCTTTAGGCTGCCTTAGTGGTGCAGCGCTTTTACACCCTTCATTTAAAGCTCGAACACTTTCAGGGGCCCGCTAGGAGAACTGTTCGTGAACTTTAAAACAATGTCCCATCCCTTCATTTATTTATCCGTTCACGACATACATACATCATCCAGGAAGAGAAGGCAAACCCATAGCATTGTTAACGCCTACTGTGCTCCACTACATTTCTTGCCGATATTGTTGACTTCATGTCGAAAGCTGCAAACAACAAGCCTTGAAGAAGCAGCAGTGAAATTCGTGATGTATAGAGCGAAAATATAGTCGTTACCAGCCATGGGCAGTATCGAAGATACATGTATATTCGATACTATCTTTCGATACATTTTGTGTATCGGTATTAGGTATCGCGTGCTGAAAACTAGAGCATCGGAGTATCGGTATCGAAAATACATTTTTAGTGTATCGTGTATTTTACGATACTCGATACAAAAAATTGGCTGTGGCTTAGACAAGGATAAGCCACTCATAAGCTACCACTTCTGGATCGGTGTTTCTGCGCCGTCCGACTGGTGCGTCTTCGCCGCCGCCGCCGCTCCCGCGTTCTCGCAGCGCCTTGCGAAAGAACCTGGGACGGGTGGCGGCGACAGCGCGGCAGCGGCGAAGGGTAAAACGGTCGCGAGGAGGAGAAGCGGCGACTCTCAGACGCGACGGAGTCAGCGCGCGGCGGCGACGATGGCTGCGGCAGCAGTGGCCAGCTGCGCTCCGCGTGACGGCGCTCGGTTTCGCGCATGCGCAGCTGTGGCTAAAATTGATCACGGCGCACGCCAGACTCGGTGTTGACGAGCCGAGTGAAGCTTTTCATAACAAAAAAATAAAAGAAATATGTAAAAGCTCTCGCTCTGGCGGTAGAACAAGACGGGCGGCAGCACCTTCGCTGCTTTTTAGCCAACTCCCAAGCTACCACCTCTGGATTGGCGCTTCTCCGCCGTCCGACTGTCCGCCGTCCCATTTCAGTGCGACTGCTCGGACGTGTTCCTGGTTTGCGGTATACGCCAGTAGCCCTCGCCGCGTTACGCGCGGATAAGCAGCAGCTATGGCTCACGAACTTCGGTGTGCCATCTTATGAGGACAAAGTCAAGGCCATGTGCTCATTTTGTAAAACAACAATCAGCGGTGCCTACTCCTCTTCTTCGAATTTCAAGCTTCACCTTAAGGTACGTAAACTTTCATAGCTTTATTGTTGTACGACTTGCACTTGAATCAAAGCTGACTATCCCGTAAACAAGCCTGGCGCGGGATCACAGTTCCAAATTAACTAAGCAATGACGCCCAGGGCATAATACGACGGTGTCTATTGGATAAGGCGCAGCTGTGAGTTTTGGGGTACTGCTCCAATATCTTATGCGCCCTTGCTGACCAGCCACCATTATCTCCTATCCGTCTTCTATCTGTAGGCAGCGTTCCAATTCGTAGATAAAATTGTACGTGTCCAAGTATGTCAGTGTTTTCTCGTGCCTCTCAACGATACAATGTTTCTTTGGGATGAGATATACCTGTTTTCTGTTGACTTTTCGACAATATGCCCTTTGCGAGCAACCAAGTAATAAGAGGTATCGTTTCATTCCAGCGTGTACATCCCCTAGAGCTGCAAAGTTTGGAAGTGTACAAAGAAGGCTGGAAAAAAACAACCAGAAAGAGAAAAGCTGACACCGCCAACGAGAAAATGCTCCAAACAAAACTATTTTGTTCTACCAGGAGTAAACATTCTGAACCCGAGGTGGATAACCTAATTGTTAGGTTTGTGGTGGACAGTCTCCATTCGCTATCGACGGTTGAGGAGCCAGGCTTCGTAGCGCTCATAACAGGTACTCTCTCCCCTCTAAATATGGAGATTAGATAATTATCAAGAAAATTTTGTTCCTTACTCGTAGGTTTGCGACCGGGAAGCACCGTGGTTTCGCGACGAACGCTTCAACGAAGAATTGATGAAGAATGGGAAAAAATGTTGGGCGATGTACGCCTGAAACTGTCTGACCAAGATTATGTCGCGACGACCACTGACATCTGGTCTACACCTCACCTGAGCTTTATGGGGGTCACAGTTCATTGGGTAAGTAAGCAATTTTTCTACTTGAAAAATAGTGCAGCTGAGAAAGCCTGCGCTAAAGCATACACTCTTCTTATCGTTCTTTAGATTGATCGCAACTCTCTCTCACGGCGATCATTGGCATTAGCCTGCAGAAGGTTTGCTGGACGTCACACCTACGACAAAATCGGCGAATTACTTGAAGACATCAGACAAGACTCCGACATTTCCCATGACAAAATTGTAGCCACCGTCACCGACAACGCCAGCAACTTTGTGAAAGCTTTTAAGGAGTTTGGCTTACGCTCCGAAATCATCGATGAGGGTAAGTGGTACAAAGCAAATCATTTGCTTATACCCGCCAGTGTATTTTCTACTGTGACGCCAAGGCGGGCGATTTCATTTTTACGAATTCGGTGGCAAAAATATAAAAAGTAAACGTCAGAAAATGAGCGCAATGTTATAAAATGTGCTTTCTAGCAAAGCAGAACACTTTCTATTTTTATTTAGCTGTATTATGGGTGGTGAACCATTTTTTTCTAAAGCGTGTGATACTTATGAAAGTTGTTAGGAAACTGCTTTCAATGAAAGCACCTTCTTTCTGGCAGATGGAGCCGCAGACGACTTGTCCTTCGAGTCGGTGACAGAACCCGATCTTGGCCTGGAAGATGGCGAAATCACATTGCCTCGTCATGTCCGGTGTGCTTGTCACACACTAAGTCTTGTGGCAGTTTCCGACGTTAAAGTAGCTTTGTCGACAGTGTCATTTGAGCGCATTCACTCATCTGCCATGATAAAATGTTCGGCACTTTGGAACTGCGCCCGAAGGCCCAAGTCGTCCGAGATAATCGTGAGCGCCTTAGGGCATTCTTTACAAACTCCGTGTGTGACGCGATGGAATTCTTTATACGACAGCATCAAAGACCTTCTTCGATCTAAGGACAAGCTTCGAGACCTATGCAACACTCTCAAGCTGCAAGTATTCCAAGAAAGGGACTTCGCCTTTCTGCTTGAGTACTGCGATGTCTTGCAGCCCATCGCCTCTGCTTTGACACGCCTCCAAGCTGAAGCTGAGTGCTTCTTCGGAGAACTGCTCCCAACTCTTCTTCAAGTGGAATCAAAGGTTCACGAGAAAGCTGCTGCAGACTATGTTTATTCCAAGCCACTTTTGGATGCAGTTAGGAATGGATTCACCTGCAGGTTCAACCACCTTTTGAAGATGAAACCGAGTGCAGAAGAGGCAACAGTTGCTGCTGTTCTACACCCCTATTTCAAGTTGCGGTGGTTGCCAGCAGAAATGGAAGACTTCCGCCGTCATGCTAAGAAGCTTACAGAAGAAGATGTTGTCGACTATGTCAGCACAGCACAAGCTGCGCATTCTTCCGCACGCGAGGCAGTAGGATCATCGGCGCCAGGAACATCAAATGCGTCAGCTGACGCATTCTTTTCATTTGGAGACACAAGCGGTATAACAAGCTGCAGCTCTCAGGAGGCGTTGTGAATTTAGTTTCTCAATTATTTACAAGATCCTCGAGTTGATGTGGCTATGCTTCATTCTTATTCACTGATAAGAGGCGCCTTCGTCAAGTATAATACTGCGACGTGCTCGTCTGCTCCTGTAGAGAGGCTTTTTTCATTTGCCTCCCTTATAGAACGCCCACATCGCGGGGCTCTTTCGCACCGGCGGTTCGAGCAAATGTCTTAAGACCTTCAAGTAAACGTAATGAATACGTTTTGCCTAATAAAAGCATTCAGCTATTTTACTTGTTGTTTTCATTCTAGCTTTTCAAGAATAGTTTTCAGCTTCAGAAGTTTGTTATCGCAGTACTGGCAAACTAACTGTTTGGTTCCCAAGCGTACGGAGCTTGCATCATTTAGTTGGATCAAAGGCAAAGGCCATCGGGTAAGTACTCTATAGCATCGAACCGAAAACAGAAACCGTTTAGGCTTATTCATATAGACAAGTGCTCACAGGAACTTTGAGGAACTTTGGGTTAAATTATTTTTTTGCTAGGCTGCTTACGGAAGCGATCGCTTCAACATATA